>NC_083409.1:83144458-83745791 GCF_020745735.1 Hemiscyllium ocellatum
AGACAAAACACTATTTATTCATATCCTATAATTAAAACAAAGAAAAAATAAAAATGAAAGAAACAAATTGAAGTAGAGTCATAGAGTCATAGAGATGTACAGCATGGAAACAGCCTTCGGTCCAACCCGTCCATGCCGACCAGATATCCCAACCCAATCTAGTCCCACCTGCCAACGCCCGGCCCATATCCCTCCAAATCCTTCCTGTTCATATACCCATCCAAATGCCTCTTAAATGTTGCAATTGTACCAGTCTCCACCACAAGCTCTGGCAGTTCATGCCATACACCATACACGTACCACCCTCTGTGTGAAAAAGTTGCGCCTTAGGTCTTTTTTATATCTTTCCCCTCTTACCCTAAACCAATGCCCTCTAGTTCTGGACTCCCCAACCCCAGGAAAAGACTTTGTCTATTTATCCTATCCATACCCCTCATAATTTTGTAAACCTCTATAAGGTCACCCCTCAGCTTCCAACGCTCCAGGGAAACAGCCCCAGCCTGTTCAGCCTCTCCCTGTAGCTCAGATCCTGCAACCCTGGCAACATCCTTGTAAATCTTTTCTGAACCCTTTCAAGTTTCACAACATCTTTCCGATAGGAAGGAGAGAAGAATTGCATGCAATATTACAACGGTGGCCTAGTCACACTTATCTGGAACTCTCTCAAAATACTTAACAAAGTAATATATATATTAACTACTAATAATTAATTGTTCCAGAATAGTAATATTCCAAAAATACAGCCTTGGCAAAGCAAAGTGAGTAAAATAGATTATGTCACATGCTATTCTAGCAGCATGAAAAGAACCCTAGCTTTTATTTGTAACAGAGAGAGGAATAAGAGCTTCCAAATCCAGCTTCAAGACCCAAGTAACTGCTTCCGAAAGCAAAAGGTAGAATAAATCATGGTTCTGTGGGAGTTTGATCCCAACCATTCAAGCTGCTTCTATTGTTTCAGGTAGGCACGGTGGCTCAGTAGTTAGCACTGCGGCCTCACAGCACCAGGGTCCCAGATTTGATTCCACCTCGGGCGACTGTGTGGTGTTTGCACATTTTGCGTGAGTTTCCTCTGCGTGCTCCAATTTCCTCCCACAGTCCAAAAATGTGCTGGTCAGGTGAATTGGCCATGCTAAATTGCCCATAATGTTAGGTGTATTAGTCAGAGGGAAATGGGTGGGTTGCTTTTCGATGGTCGGTGTGGACTTGTTGGGCCAAAGGGCCTGTTTCCACACTGTAAGGAATCTAATCTAATTTTAAAAAACCCAAGGCCTCACAAGCTGTTTACTTTATTGGCTTTGTAGCAGATCACGTGGTACCTCTTTCTCAAACTTTCTTCATTTAAAAAAAAGGACAAAATACACCTCTTAAAGGCATAGTATTGTCACCACTCCCCCCTTAAAAATGAGTCATCAATATACAAAGATGGCTTCATTTTAAAAACCTTAGGCTCTTAGAACATTACTATACATACATGACATTGACTCTAAGCATGCAAATATTCACTACTTCAGACTGTTTTTCCTGCTACCAATTGCTTTCGAATTCCTTCATCAATTACATTCAATCATCCTGCCACATGTATAATTTTCAAATTGAATGGCTGCAATAACACGCTCCATCTAAAATTTTGCAAAAGCTTTAAGGGATTATGATAAGTATATACAATTGTCTCTGACACATTACTGGCAACATAAATGTTGAAATGTTTCAACACCAACACCGAACTCAAGGTCTTCTTCTCAATTGTGGATTGTTTCTGTTGGTGCTCATTTTATTTTCTAAAAAAAAGGTCTTTCTATCTTCTTGTCATCTTGTTGCAAGAGTACAACACTGAAACCCACACTACTTGCATCGATAGCCACCTTGAATGTCTTTGAGGAATTAGGTGTGGCTAATGCTGGGGCAATGGTTAACTCAGCTTTCAGACTGTCTGCCATTCACTGAACTTTTCTGCACTACTTCAACAAGTTGGTCAATGGAGCAACGCATTGCTAAAATTCCATATGAACTTCTGATAAAAACCAGTCAGTCCCAGGAATCATAGTACTTCTCTCTTCACTGATATTCAGAAGGCCCCAAAACCTTTGTTTTCACATTCCATGGTGCCATTTGTCCATGTCCAATGGCACGGCTGGGTAAACTGACTTGGGCTTTAAGGTCACAGGAGCTCATTTCTTGGGCTGGTAAATTATTACAGCAGGTTCATAACCTGGCACCTTTGCATCAACACCTAAAAAAGGGGCAACATTGGAAATGGTCACATAGACAAGACCTAGCTTTCACTGAAGTAAAGACACAGCTATTATCCTCTAAGCCACTGGCACACTATGATCCTAAGCCAGATCTAGTATTGACTTGCAATGCCTCCCCATATGGCATTGGGTGGTATTAGCTCATAGGTGACCCAGAAGCCTTGCATACAGGACATTGGCTAATGCAGAGCATACAAATACCCAGATAGAGAAGAAAGGTTTGGCGGTCATATTGGAGTCAGCAAGTTCCACCAATACCGTTTATGGGCAATGGTGTATGTTGACAATGACACTGAATGTGAAAGCAGGATAGCAGTTATAATGGACTTTATCTGTGCAGGGTCATGGAGATTTTGGCATTGCCCTCTCCTGCTAGGGTGAGGATTGGTCCCCTCATTGAGGAGGTGAATGTCAGGCACCTTGTCACTCATCTTGGCTCTCTCTGCCTTATTCTGGAATAATTTCTTGTGGAATGAGACAAAGGGAGGTATTGAGTGAGATGAAAGTGACTCGCACAGCTCTTTATGCTGGTGCAAATAGGAGGAAAGTGGTGAGGTGTGCAGAGTGAATGAGTATACAGCACAGAGGGCATGCAGGATAAGTAGTCTGAGTGGTTGGGTGGATCAGAGTGACTGAGGCTAGATGCTGCATGCAATAGTGAACCAAATAAGCTATAAGACTTGGTTGCACATGGCTGCAGCAGTAGAGATAGAGTGAAGTAGCAGAAAGAATTATTATTAAAATAGGATTATGCGTGGCATGGTGGCACAGTGGTTAGCACTGCTGCCTGTTACCACCAGAGACCCGGGTTCAATTCCCGCCTCAGGCATCTGCCTGTGTGGAGTTTGCACATTCTCCCCGTGTCTGCGTGGGTTTCCTCCCACAGTCCAAAGATGTGCAGGTTGGGTGAATTGGCCATGCTAAGTTGCCTGTAGTGTTAGGTGAAGGGGTAAATGTAGGGGAATGGGTCTGGGTGGGTTGCTCTTCGGGGGTTGGTGTGGACTTGTTGGGCTGAAGGGCCTGTTTCCACACTGTAACTAATCTAATCATAAATCATAGGGTTTGTGATTACACAGAAAACCATAGATTAGAATTAGTCAGCATGGTTTTGTGAGGAGCAGATCATGCTTCACAAACCTTATTGAATTCTTTGAGGATGTGACAAAACATGTTGATAAAGGTAGAGCAGTGCATGTGATTTACATGGATTTTAGCAAGGTGTTTGATAAGGATCTCCATGGTAGACTCATTCAGAAAGTAAGGAGACATGGGATACTTGGAAAACTGTCTGTCTGGATAAGAATTGACTGGCCCATAGAAAACAGAGAGTGGTGGTAGATAGAAAGTATTCAGCCTGGAACTCTATGACCTGTGAGGCATAGAGACAGTGGACAGCCAAAGACTTTTTCCCATGGCAAAAATGTGTCTCATAAGAGAGCACAACTTTAAGATAAATGGAGGAAGGTTTAGGGGAGATTTTAGAGGTAGGTTCTTCACTCAGAGTGCTGGGTGTGTGGAATACACTGCCAGCAGTGATAATAGACTCAGGTCCATTAGGGATATTTGAGCAACTCAAAGATAGGCACATGGAAGTTAGAGCGATGAAGGATATGTAGATTAGTTTGATCTTAGAGTAGGATAAAAAGACTGGCACAACATTGAGGGCCAAGGGGCCTGTACTGTGTTGTACTATTCCATGTTGCAAAAACTGTGCAAAGATTTCAGGGAGTGTGAGCTGGCAACAGTGAGATCAGTAAAATAACTTGGATGTTGGTAAATGGACAAATTCTTGGTCTGTTTCTTAATTCATGAAATTTAAGAATAGAACATTAAACAGAAAAACAAGTGGGAAGGAGTCAGAGTCAATTAGGTATAGTAAAAGAAAGGAAAAGAATAAACAACAGACTTGATTAAGAAAAAGACAAAATCTGGAAGAAATGAAAGCTAAATGCTTTTCAAAAAAACATTCTTTTTAATTTTTAATTGTCTTTAAGAATAACTGACAATCTGCAAGAATGATACTCCACAACTTCTATTTCCATTTTTGTGCTAAAGAGATTGAATGATATCGCAGGAGTATACATCAGGCCATTAAGAGAATGTTTCAATATTAAGCACCAGTCGGTGGAGCAATGAATAGGTTTCAATTTCATAAATGCAGTAATTCTATGAAACCTGTGGAGCAGTTGTCAAGAAGCTCAGTTTTGTTTTGACAGGCTAAAGAGGTATCATAAATTATTCAGCATTTTGTGGTGATTTGCCATTAATAAGATGTCCGTTCCTTACCATAAATTGTTGACTTACTGACACACCAATAACAGAGTGCACACTTAATTGTCTTTCTTTTTCCAACAAATTTTGAGTCAATATTTTAATTCTCAATTCAGCTGATTCAAAGCTCAAGTCTAAACTTCCCACAGTATTGAACTGAGGACAGTTTTCATTCACACAATCAAGTCTGTCATAAGGAGTAACTGTCATGTCACCTTTCTTTGTTCTTCACTTCTTCATTCTGTTTTTCAGAGGTTTGAGAATTTTCTATGCAGTCAGCAAATACCGTAGACATAACCTAAACAAGGAATATAACCTGATTAATTGCAATCATTGTTCTATTTAAAAATATTTCCACCAGGCTTCTCTTGATTCCAGAATGGACACTAAAGGGACTCAGTGCCCTCTCCTATGATGGGTTTGATGTGAGGGATTCAGGACAGATGGTGATAGCTGGGGACCAGGCTGCCTTCCCCCCGCTGGCCTGATTTAAACCATGCTGAGAGTAACATCATGCCTCACAGATCCATTCAAATGGCATTTTATGTAGACCCAGGGCACATTGTGATTAACCCTTACCTTGGATTTACAATTAGCTTGTGATTCTGAACAGGCCTTCTGATTTTCATCCATTAGCTTTGTGCCGATATTTGGTGGAATCTTTTCTTTCTCCTCACACTGTAGTGATAAATAACTGAATGTAGAAAGATGGAAAATGTGTGAAGTTCTGTTTGAGAAAGCTGGTAAAATGTAACAGTTTGAGTACTTTTGGTATTCACGCTTTCACCAGATTGGTACTGAACTTCTAAAATATGATTATCACTGTGGTCAGATATGTTTTATCTTTTTAATTGTTTCCTCAGCTTCCTCTCCGGCTAGGAATTTCCATTTTCAGGCTACGTGTGGGGCCAGGTGTCTTTCAAGTTGAGGAAGCCCTTGCCCATATCAGCATGGAAACCTTCCAGATCAAGTGCCTATCAGGTACTTAAACATTGACTAGTGGGCATCTTGATCAACCAGGTCCCTAGACCAAGATTTTTTGCCGTGCTTGAAGTGGTCAATTGGTAATGAGCAACCACTGTGAGCTGTAGCAATGCATCCAAGGCCTAGGCTAATGGGCAAACTACAGAACCAGGGTCCGTGAAAAGGCAACTGATGTTTTTGAGACGATGGGGTTATTGTGGGATAGGGGTCATGGGAGAGGGACTTCAGGAATATTGGAGGCAAGGGGGTGATTTTCAGCACCAAATCCCTGCCTCATTTGCTCCCAGATTGAGGTAAATGGAGTTCTACCTCAGCCACTCCAACAGGCATCCAGCTGCCTAATTTTCCCGGTCAGGAAAGCAGTCTTTTTTTTTAACCACCAGGAAGGCAGATAATCAACTCAATGGTTGGCGAGGCTTTTAATTGGTTGTTCATTATGTAGTTTGTCAGAAAGATTAAAGGTATACTTCTCAGCTCAGAACTAAATTGTCAACTGGCGCCAATCCGGCCTATTATTTTCACTTTCCGCCATCTTCCCTACTATATCTTGAGAGAGCAAAACTCTCCCCTATATGTTCTTTGTCAAACAATTAAGAGAAACCTGTTGCTCAGTTTCTTCTCTAATCACTAGGATATACTCAAGATCAGCCTTGTATTTTCCTGCCCATTGTTTTCCTGTTGAGAAGATATGCCAAATTGCACACTAATACCATACAGTACAATAACATATCTATACACAAACCTCAACTTCCCCATTTCAGCAGATTGGAGGTTGTCCCGTTCGAGTGTTGACATGAGACTTTTTCCCTTAATCTGAATGGACTCCCTGAAAAACAGATATAAGGGTCAGGCTGCATGTTGGCTGCATGTCAAAAAGAAACATCTTCTTTAAAAGGTATTGCTGCTGTCCATGATAATTACGCAAAGTAAAATGGCAGTAAGTGCACAGCATACGTTTTGAGATGTGAGCAACAACTGGCCATGGGAAAGACTCTGACTTTCAGTCATGATGCCTTTGACGTATGGTAAAAGAGAACAGTGCTGCATTTAGCAGTGGGTCATCCATCATGGTGCCTGGGAATAGTTTGAAGGGGAGAATTAATACAATGTTCCAGATTTGCTGGCGATATTTTAAATCAACCTATTCAGAGATATTACTACACATCTCTGCAGCAGGTGTCCTGGTTCTCATGAACTCAAGTATCCTGGCTCAGAGTTAGGACACTACCACTGTGCCACAAGAGCTCCCCGAGGTTTGGTGTAAATGGGAGGAAGAAAAAAGGTTGAGGTGTCATCAAAGAAAGGATCCAATGAATGAAATTAATGGGATGGGCCCATTAAAGCTCTTTTTGAATCAAAACATCAGCCAGAATATGGATTTTGACTGATAGCTGAGTCAGAAACTAAAAAGATGAAGCAGGATCTATTATTTTGATTGACAGTTCTGTGGCAGGATATTTCTCCTGCAGATTTTTAATGTGTGGCTGGAGAATGTTAAAGTCAGTCAATATATGGCCAATTGAAACCAAGCTCATTTGGTTCTGGCATGATTCATCATGGAAGGACTAAACGTTTTGTTTCAGTAGACATTGATAGAGCAGAGAAAAACACTTTTTATTGTTTTGATATATGTTGTAGAAACCAATAAAATGGTAATTGCAGCAATGAGTGACATTCAATACATTTTGTTTGTTTGTAGGCTATGTCTTCTGATAAACTGTATACTAATCTGCCTATGGAATCATCTGGTGCATTCCAAAATGCTAATGTACATAGACAAGGGCCAGAATTGCACTATCCTTATTGTTTAGCCAGGAATGGAGCAGCTGAGGGACTGCAAGAATGTGAAGTAAAATGGAGTTGCTACTGTGATGATACTGATGTTGTCCTTGGTTTTTGTTGCCTCCTCTGCTTTTAATCGTAATTCAAACTATTTCATTTCTGTTGCCCTTTCCTTATCTTTTGCCTCTAACTCAGGCTGCTTCATTTTCAATTGAATTGTAGCCATCTCCAAAGATTCTGATGGCATTTCCAGCAAATATAAATGCAGAGCTATTGCTGCAATTATCTCTCCTTTCCTTACGGAAGGAGGCAGCTCTAATGCCAACTTGTCTGCTAATTCCAGCATCTCGGCCTTAATCACCTTTTGTAAAACCATCAAAATCATTTCTTCCATCCCCAGAAATCTCTTAGAGACTGAAAGAGCCGTTGATGTCCCAAGCACGATTTAAACCAACCAAAATAAACACGCAGAACAAAATACACTAACGCCGGATACTTGCGGCCTTTGAGTCCAACAACCCTAACCCCAATTTGGAACTGTAGAACAAAAGAAAGGAAAGGCTGGAAGGTGTAGGGAATGCTGGATGACTAAAGAAATTTAGAGTTTGGTTAAGAAAAAGAAGAAAGCAGATGTTAGGTACAAACAGGAGAGATAGAGTGAATCCTTAGAAGAGTACAAAGGCAGTAGGAGTATACTTAAGAGGGAAATCAGAAGGGCAAAAATGGGACATGAGATGGTTTTGGTGAATAGAATTAAGGAGAATCCAAAGGGTTTTTACAAATACATTAAGGACAAAAGGGTAATAGGGAGAGAATAGGGCCTCTCAAAGATCAGCAAGGTGGCCTTTCTGTGGAGCTGCAGGAGATGGGGGAGATACTAAATGAGTATTTTGCATCAATGTTTACTGTGGAAAAGGACATGAAAGACATAGAATGTAGGGAAATACATGGTGACATCTAGAAAAATGTCCATATTACAGAGAAGGAAGTGCTGGATGTTTTGAAGATCATAAAAGTGGATAAATCCCCAGGACTTGATCAGGTGTACCTGAGAACTATGTGGGAAGCTAGTCAAGTGATTGCTGGGCCCCTTGCAGAGATATTTGTATCAGCGATAGTCACAGGGGTGAGGTGGCAGAAGACTGGAGGTTGGCTAACATGCTGCCACTATTTAGGAAAGGTGGTAAGGACAAGCCAGGAAACTATAGACTGGTGAGTCTGATGTCGGTGGTGGGCAAGTTGTTGGAGGGAATCCTGAGGGACAGGATGTACATGTATTTGGAAAGGCAAGGACTGATTAGGGCTGTGCGTGGGAAATCACGTCTCACAAACTTAATTGAATTTTTTGAGGAAGTAACAAAGAGGATTGATGAGGACAGAGCGGTAGACACAATCTAAATGGACTTCAGTAAGACGTTTGACAAGGTTCCCCATGGGAGACTTGTTAGTGAGGTTAGATCTCACGGAATACAGGGAGAACTTGGCTCAAAGGTAGAAGCAGTTCAGGCAGCATCCGAGGAGCAGTAAAATGGATGTTTCAGGCAAAAGCCCTTCATCAGGATTCCTGTGCTGCTGTGAACTGCTGTGCTCTTCCAGCACCACTAATCCAGAATCTGGTTTCCAGCATCTGCAGTCATTGTTTTTAACTCAAAGGTAGAAGACAGAGGGTGCTGGTGGTGTGTTGTTTTTCAGACTGGAGGCTTGTGACCAGTGGATTGATGCTGGGTCCACTACTTTTCCTCATTTATATAAATGATTTGGATATAAGCAGAGAAGGTGTAGTTAGTAAGTTTGCAGATGACACCAAAATTGGACAGCGAAGTGGACAGCGAAGAAGGTTACCTCAGATTACAACAGGATCATGACCAGATGGGCCAATGGGCTGAGAATTGGCAGCTGGAGTTTAATTTTGATAAATGTGAGGTGTGCATTTTGGGAAAGCAAATCTTAGCAGGACTTACACACTTAATGGTAAGATCCTACGCAGTGTTGCTGAACAAAGAGATCTTGGAGTCCAGGTTCATAACTCCCTGAATGTTGGGTGACAGTTAAATAGGATAGTGAAGAAGGTGTTTGGTATACTTTCCTTTATTGGTCAGAGCATTGTGTACTGGAGTTGGGAGGTCATTGTGTTACCCGAAACATTACTCAGGTAGTGTCTCCCACCCATCCTCCTCCTCTAACCAAAACAAAAGGCTCTGTGCACCAGATTGGTAAGGTAACGAGTTTATTTTTTATTCCTTATTTTTCAACAATCTCTTTGGGAATTTAGAATAGTGGGAATGAAGGTTAGGATTATCACTAGTGTCCCTGCTGACTACATCTGTGGGAAATGCACCTAGTACCAGCTCCTCGAAAACCGCATTAGGGAACTGGAGCTGGAGTTGGATGAACTTCGGGTCATTCGGGAGGCAGGGGGGTTATTGAGAAGAGTTACAGGGCGGTAGTCACTCCTCAGGTACAAGAAGAAGTCAGATGGGTTACAATCAGGGGATGGAAAGGGAACCGGTAGGCAGTGCAGGGATCCCCTGTGGCCATTCCCCTCAACAATAAGTATACTGTTTTGGATACTGTTGGGGGAGGACGACTTACCAGGGGAAAGCAGTGGGGCACAGGGCCCTGGCACAGAGTCTGTCCCTGCTGTTCAGAAGGGAAGGGGGAAGAGGAGCAGAGCAGTAGTCATGGAGGACTCCATAGTTAGGGGGACAGATAGGAGGTTTTGTGGGGACCAGAGAGACTCACGGTTGGTGTGTTGCCTCCCAGATGCCAGGGTTCGTGATGTCACTGATTGTATTTTTAGGATCCTTAAGGGGGAAGGGGAGCATACCCAAGTCATGGTCCACATAGGCACCAACAACATAGGTAGGAAGAGAGATAGGGTTTAAGGCAGAAATTCAGGGAGCTAGGATGGAAGCTTAGGGCTAGGATGGAGTTGTTGTCTCTGGTTTGTTGCCAGTGCCACGTGCTAGTGAGGCAAGGAATAGGAAGAGAGAGGAGTTGAACACATGGCTACAGGGATGGTGCAGGAGGGAGGGTTTTGGATTCTTGGATAATTGGTGCTCTTTCTGTGGTAGGTGGGACCTCTACAAGCAGGATGGTCTTCATCTGAACCAGAGGGGTACCAATATCATGGAGGGGAAATTTGCTAAGGTTATTGGGGTGGGTTTAAACTAATCCAGCAGGGGGATGGAAGCCAAAATTGTAAATCGAGTATAGAAAAGGTTGAGAGTAGGGAGGTCCGAAATCAGGTTTCAGGGACGCAAGATGGCACCAGCAAGCAAGAAGTTGGTTTGAAGTGTGTCTACTTCAACGCCAGGAGCATCGGGAATAAGGTGGGTGAACTTGCCGCATGGGTTGGTACCTGGGATTTCGATGTTGTGGCCATTTCGGAGACATGGTTAGAGCAGGGATAGGAATGGTTGTTCCAGGATTTAGATGTTCAGTAAAAACAGAAAAGAGGGTAAAAGAGGGGGAGGTGTGGCATTGTTGGTTAAGGACAATATTACAGTTGCAGAAAGGATGTTTGGGGACTGGTCAACTGAGGTAGTATGGGCTGAGCATAGAAACAGGAAAGGAGAGGTCACCCTGTTGGGAGTTTTCTATAGGCCTCCGAATAGTTCCAGAGATGTAGAGGAAAGGGTAACAAAGATGATTCTCGATAGGAGTGAGAGAGACAGGGTCGTTGTCATGATGGACTTCAACTTTCCAAATATTGACTGGGAACACTGTAGTGTGAGTACTATAGATGGGTCCATTTTTGTCCAGTGTGTGCAGGAGGCATTCCTGACACAGTATATAGACAGGCCAACAAGGGATGAACCCACATACGATTTGGTACTGGGTAACGAGCCTGACGGGTGTTAGACTTGAAAGTAGGTGAGCACTTTGGTGATAGCGATCACAATTCTGTTATATTTACTTTAGTGATAGAAAGGGATAGGTGTATACCACTGGGCAAGAGTTACAGCTGGGGGAAAGGCAATTACAATGCGATTAGGCAAGATTTAGGAAGCATAGGATGGGGAAGGAAACTGCAGGGGATGTGCACATTAGAAATGTGGAGCTTATTCAAGGAAAAGCTCCTGTGTGTCCTAGATAATTATATACCTGTTAGGCAGGGACAAAGCTGTAGAGCGCGGGAGCCGTGGTTTACGAAGGAAGTGGAATCTCTGGTCAAGAGGAAGAAGAAGGCTTATGTTAGGATGAGATGTGAAGGCTCAGTTAGGGCGCTTGAGGATTACAAGGTAGCCAGGAAAGACCTAAAGAGAGAGATTGGAAGAGCCAGGAGGAGACATGAGAAGTTGTTGGCGGATAGGATCAGGGTAAACCCTAAGGCTTTCTCTAGGTGTTTAAGGAATAAAAGAACGACGAGAGTAAGCTTAGGGCCAATCAAGGCTAGTAGTGGGAAGTTGTGTGTGGAGCCAGAGGAGATGGGGGAAGCACTAAATGAATATTTTTCGACAGTATTCACTCTAGAAAATGACAATGTTGTTGAGGAGAATACTGAGATACAGGCTACTAGACTAGGTGTGATTGAGGTTCACAAGGAAGAGGTATTAGAAATCCTGCAGAGTGTGAAAATAGATAAGTCCTCTGGGCCAGATGGAATTTATCTGAGGATCCTCTGGGAAGCCAGGGATGAGATTGCCAAGCCTTTGGCATTGATCTTTAAATCGTCATTGTCTACGGGAATAGTGCCAGAAGACTGGAGGATAGCAAATGTGATTCCTCTGTTCAAGAAGGGGAGTAGGGACAACCCTGGTAATTATAGACCAGTGAGCCTTACTTCAGTTGTTGGTGAAGTGTTTGAAAAGGTTACAAGAGATAGGATTTATAATCATCTAGAAAAGAATAAGTTGATTAGGGATAGTCAGCACGGTTTTATGAAGAATAGATTGTGCCTCACAAACCTTATTGAGTTCTTTGAGAAGGTGACCAAACAGGTAGATGAGAGTAAACTGGTTGATGTGGTGTGTATGGATTTCAGCAAGGTGTTCGATAAGGTTCCCCACAGTAGGCTATTGTACAAAATGCAGAGGAATGGAATTGTGGGAATATAGCAGTTTGGATCAGTAATTGGCTTGCTGAACGAAGACAGAGGGTGGTGGTTGATGGGAAATGTTCATCCTAGAGTCCAGTTACTAGTGGTGTACCGCAAGGGTCGGTGTTGGGTCCACTGCTGTTTGTCATTTTTATAAACGACCTGGATGAGTGCGTAGAAGGGTGGGTTAGTAAATTTGCAGATGACACTAAGGTCGGTGGAGTTGTGGATAGTGACGAAGGATGTTGTAGGTTACAGAGAGACATAGGTAAGCTGCAGAGCTGGGCTGAGAGATGGCAAATGGAGTTAATGCGGACAAGTGTGAGGTGATTCACTTTGGTCGGAGTAACTGGAATGCAAAGTACTGGGCTATTGGTAAGATTCTTTGGAGTGTAGATGAGCAGAGAGATCTCAGTGTCCGTGTACATAGATCCTTAAAAGTTGCCACCCAGGTTGACAGGGTTGTTAAGAAGGCATATAGTGTTTTAGCTTTTATTAGTAGAGGGATCGAGTTCCAGAACCATGAGGTTATGCTGCAGCTGTACAAAACTCTGGTGTGGCTGCACTTGGAGTATTGTGTACAGTTCTGGTCACCGCATTATAAGAAAGATGTGGAAGCTTTGGAAAGGGTGCAGATGGGATTTACTAGGATGTTGCCTGGAATGGAGGGAAGGTCTTAAGAGGAAAGGCTGAGGACCTTGAGGCTGTTTTCATTAGAGAGAAGAAGATTGAGAGGAGACTTAATAGAGACATATAAGATAATCAGAGGGTTAGATAGGGTGGACAGAGAGAGCCTTTTTCCAAGTGTGGTGACGGCAACCACGAGGGGTCATAGCTTTAAATTGAGGGGTGATAGATATAGGACAGATGTCAGAGGTAGCTTTTTACTAAAAGTGGAGTAAGGGTATGGAATGCTTTGCCTGCAATGGTAGTAGATTTGCCAACTTTAAGGCCATTTAAGTCGTCCTTGGACAAGCAAATGGATGTATATGGAATACTGTAGGTTAATGGGCTTCAGATTGGTATGACAGGTCGGTGCAACATCGAGGGCTGAAGGGCCTGTACTGCGCTGTAAAGTTCTGTGTTCTATTTTGCAGCTGTACCCAACATTGTTTGGGCCACTGTTGGAAAATCGCGTGCAATTCTGGCCTACGTCCTGTTGGAAGGATGTCATGAAATGTGAAAGGGTTCAGAAAAGATTTACAATTATGTTGCCAAGGTTGGAGGATTTGAGATAAACAGCCTGACTGGGCGTTGCCAGCTCTGACAGATCCAGATTTATGGGTTTTGTTTTTCCCAGTAGCATCAGAGGTTATTGGGATCTCAAAAGAGTTGGAAGCTTCAGTAATGTCTCCTGGTTGCTACATTCTCTGCGTTTTCTCTTGACGTTTTTCCTCCTGGATTAGTTTGGAAAGATGCTGTGAAATTGAAAGGGTTCAAAAGAATTACAAGGATGTTGTCAGGGTTGGAGGATTTGAGCTATAGGGAGATGTTGAATAGGCTACGGTTGTTTTCCCTGGAGTGTCGGAGGCTGAGGGGCGACCTTATAGAGGTTTACAAATTCATGAGGGGCATGGATAGGATAAATAGACAAAGCCTTTTCCCTGAGGTGGGAGATGTCCAGAACTGGAGGACATAGGTTTAGGGTGAGAGAGGAGAGATATAAGAGACCTAAAGGGCAACTTTTTCACGCAGAGAGTGGTACGTGTATGGAATGAGCTGCCAAAGGAAATGGTGGAGGCTGGTACAATTGCAACATTTAAAAGGCATCTTGATGGGTTTATGAATAGGAAGGGTTAACATGGATATGGGCCGGGTGCTGGCAGGTGGGACTAGATTGGGTTGAGATATCTGGTCGGCGTGGATGGGTTGGATCCGAAGGGTCTCTTTCTCATATCTTTATGACTCTGTGACTTTTAAGCTCCAGTTATGGACCAGGCCAGACCACCTCAAAACATTTCAAGTAAGTAGCGCAGACCTGAACTTTGCTAATTGCTTTAAGCAGGTGTAAAGCAGATATCCCAGGAGTGATGTAGCTGGTCAAACCACTTAGTATTTACAAGAATACTGAATGAAGCACAAATAAAAGGTACAAAATATTGAATGACTTAACCTATCCCAAAACCCAATCGATTATCCCAACTTAATAATGCTGTTCCAAATACTGGCAACAATCCCCACAAATACTCCTTGACAAAAGAAAGAAAAATCCAACACAGGTTCTTACAGGAGAGATGTCACAGAGAGGGAGGATCTGCATGGGCCTGCTTCTTTGGGTCGACCTGCCTCTTCGGGTCTAGCAGCTTCACAACAATTGACTGCTTTCAGTGAACAGCCAGACTGCTAAAGCCAAACCAAACCCCAAGTAAAGCTGAGCTGGGAGAACTGGCCACTCCCCTTTCATTGTACAAGTGTTTTATTTTTATTTGAAAGCATTTTGACTGAGGTAGTGTCTGTTAGCAATAATCAAATTGGCCCTAAAACTCTTCAAACCTAGACCTCCCAGAGTCCCTGTGTAAATGAACCTTCTGAAAAAAAAATTCAAGGACAACATAATCTTGTTAAAACAGCAGCATCATCACACTACTAAACCACATTAGTTCACCATTTTTTAGAGTAATGAGATTGGAAGCCAACATTAGAGCAAGGAAAGGAAGAACAAGGAAAGGGTGTTTTACCATATTGCTGCCTGAGTTAGTTTATCTGTTTGTTCAGCATTGCAATTTGCATGTTGTGCTTCCAGCTTTGTTTGTTCCTGTTGAACACAAACAGAAAGCTTGAAAAGCAAATGAAGACAATTAGAAAAATTCCAGTCATGTGCAGAATACTGCATGTGTTTACAAATAATGAGATGGTGCATAAAATGGATGATCGTTTCAAACAGAGGAACTTTCCAATTGATTTAGTTATTGCTCCATACCCAAAAAGAAAACAGGCCAAATATACTGGTTGTTACAAACCAAAACATCTTTTTCACCTTTTGTGCTTTTGCATTAGATCTCTGATTAAATTATAGAAGATTACTGTTGAAACGATCTATGAGAGAATTATGCTATTGATGACCATTATCACATAGAGTCATAGAGATGTACAGCATGGAAACAGACCCTTCAGTCCAACCCATCCATGCCGACCAGATATCCCAACCCAATCTAGTCCTATCATTAGTTTACATTGCATGATGCTGGGCACAAGACCTGCCAATGTTTCTAACTGGCTGCATGGTAGCCTACAAGGGTATGGGTGCATGCAGAACTGGCAGCATAACTAGCTAGTTTTACTTCTGGATATGTTTTGGTGACCTTTTTGATTTGTCAGAATTTTGCTACATCAAATGACATAGGAAAAGGTGGCAAGAGGTTGCACAAAATCTGAGTGAGGCCAGCAATAACAAACTTCGCTGAGTATTCAGCATGACAGAGAGTTAGAACAAAGGCTGTACAGGTGGCAAGCTCTCTATTAGCTTCTCTAATATATTGGAGTCAATCTCCTTGTTCCTTGACAGAAGAAGCTCTGGCCAGTCAGATACTGCACCCAGCATCTTGGTGTACGTGCTTATTCAGTCCACTCCTGTATCCCACACCACTGAGGTCGTTATCTGGGTCCACTACAGCAGTACAGCAGTGATGCTGGCAAAACGTCATCCTTTTCAGGTGCAGCCCACTCATCTCTCGTGACTCACTGTAAGATCATACCAATTTGTTAAGAGTCTCTAAGGTATGTACATTGTCAGAGTTGATTGCAGTGAGTGTCAGATCAAGTGATAGAGCCTTTGCATTAGTATTGTAATGTCACTCTCTTTTCTATGCTTTGGACTCCTGGGACTGGGCAAGTGACAGTTCTTAAGGTGTCTGAAAGCAGGAATTCAGAAGTTAAATGTTGAGATGAGGAATAGGGTGTGGGATGGCAACAAAGTCCCACTGTAAGTAGCTCATCATTCCTTCTGAGGGTGGTGCTTGAATGTCTCTTGGCATTTCTCCTCCTGCTTCCCTCTCACCACTAATATCACTGCATTATTCACAATGGATCCTTCCTCTACTTTGGAACTCATTTTCTAAGAACTTACATTAAAATAATCCTATTATGTAGCCTCCCTCTAAGATGTCACCTGCCTTGAAGAAGTGCACCCTGCTCTGGTGATTTAAATGGGTGCCATGCAGTCTCTGGCAGCAGCAGCACAATGCAAGGTGGTAGTGTGCTCCAAAGTGAAGCATTGAAGTAGATAACTGTACTCTGAGTGAGTTGAAGATGAACCATAATGATGTGGTGAGGCTGGTTCATGTCCAATACCATCCCGTATGGATGGGGGGGGGGGGGCGTAGTGCAGAGTCTCTACCATATGGTGTGTGCCCTGAAATGTTGGCAGAGATGGAGGCAAGTGGCGAGCTGGAAATGCCAGGTACCCAGTATAACTTCAAGTCAGGAGATGTTGACATTGAGTTTCTCTCCAGCACATGGGAGTACAGCAAGCTTCATATAAATGAGGTGGAACTAGGTAATAATGGGATGTTAAAGCATGCAAAATGGGCTTCTCACCACTCAGCAGCAAAGGTACTCACCTCACTGTTCAAAGCTTGGGTGCAAAGTCAGATGTTTTTCGGTATCAAGAATTTTTTCAATCTCACCAAATTTTCCCGACTGAACTGTCATTGTTCAGAGGCTGGAAACTTTCAGCCCCATGTCACCCTCATGTAATATTGCCAAAGTACTTGATGTAGGCCAGGATTTACTACAGCTTTCAGGTGTAGGAACCATGTCGTTAAGGAAGGCACAAAAATTCTGTTTGTCACCACCTTGACCTTCATAGACATGGGCAGGTTGTGAATAGTGATTCCTGTGCCCAATGATATCAAAATTCCTGCATGTTCTACTTAAACAACTTGTTAAAGGATTATTTATAGCTCAGTTGAGTAAGGCAGTGAATGACTGCAGAATCTTGAATAGCTAAGAACTCCATTGGTTTCCTGACTCATGTTGAGACAGCTGAGTCAGTGTGGGGGCTGGAATGGAATAACTGTCCAGAGTACTTGCTGCTGGTGATGCACTTGGTTCAGCTGAGATGATGAGGTCAAAGAGCCACAGGTCAGCTTTAATCTGCTCAACAGAAACCAAGCAGACTTCCTGTGGAGGTCGAGCAAAACTCAGCCTGAGTGAGAAGCCACACACACACACAACAAATTATAGTAGCACACAGTTAAAATCATATTTGGAATGACATTCTATATCTATTCCACTAATTTTGATTTTAACCTGCTCTGAGCAAAGGAGAGGAACCTATAAAACTAAACATTTGATGTTCTATACATTTCATGTTTATAATTATAATTGTTTGCCATTGCAGTCATCTGTGTTTCATCTTCACTTTTCTCTCTGCTGTCATTTTATGATCACACCTTCTTGACGGACTTTGTTTAAATGGTGCTGACATGGGTCATACAAATGACTGAAAGGACTGACAAAAACAAAAGGCTCACAGGTAATAGAATTTACGGCAGTAGAACACTTAATCTCTTCTGAAATCAAACATTCATAACTAAAGCAAAGTTATCAATATTCTTGCTAGAAAGTACAACATTCTGTGCCCACTAACTGTGAATGGTTGGTAAATGTTGCTTTACTGTATATGGTACCTTGAGGGGTGCATTAGTGTTCAGCTCTCCATGTGGATAATTTGGCAGACCGAGTACCACACACTCACAGAGTCAAACCTTTTAAAGAAAACTATAGTTTATTTTGTCACCCTCTCATTTTCTCAATGCTATGCCCTGTATACAGTTGAACTAAGATATTCTGATTGGTATTTCAAATGAATTGCGTTCTTTTAATTTATTCATGGGATGTAGACATTGATGGCTAGGTTCAGCATGCGGTTAAGAATCAACCATATTGCTGACACTAAGAGTCACAGGTGGATTAGATCAGATAAGGAAGGGAACTTTTCTCACCTCTACATGATAGGTGAGTTTTCAAGACAACTGATACTGATTACACGATTATTATTAGGCTAGTCTTTAATTCCAGATTTTATCAAACTCAAATTTCACCATCCGCCATGGTGAGGATCAAATATATATCCCCAGATCTTTAGTCTGCAGTTCTGGATTACTAGTCCAGTGACATTAGCACTACATCATCACCCATGACCAATGAAATATCTGACAAAGCTCAATGCCTCACTCATCCTCTACATAGTTTCATTAACAATAGTACAACAGATTTGAGCTGGCAAACAGGAGAAATCAAGGTGATAAAACAACAATTTTTGAATCATTATCTAAAATAGTCTAATTACAAACAGCCAGAGATAAATAATCTTCCATCCGTGTCTGTACTTTGTGAATCATTGGAGGAGCCTATACAGCCATTGTCTGATAAACTCTGGCCATATTGAAAAAAGCTGTATTGTTGAACTTTTAGATTAATTAATAATATATCAATTTTAAAAACATTAACTGGTTATTGGAAGTACAATTGCACTATAAATGATTCTATTACTTTAAACATGACAATCCTTTGAAACCATTATGTAGATGAGGGGATTGAAGGATGGGTTGGCAAGTTTGCAGATGACACAAAGGCTGGAGGTGTCATTGACAGTATAGAGGGCTGTTGTAGGCTGCAGCGGGACATTGACAGGATGCAGAGATGGGCTGAGAGGTGGCAGATGGAGTTCAACCTGGATAAATGCAAGGTGATGCATTTTGGAAGGTCGAATTTGAAAGCTGAGTACAGGATTAAGGATAGGATTCTTGGCAGCGTGGAGGAACAGAGGGATCTTGGGGTGCAGATACATAGATCCCTTAAAATGGCCACCCAAGTGGACAGGGTTGTTAAGAAAGCATTGGTGTTTTGGTTTTCATTAACAGGGGGATTGAGTTTAAGAGTCGTGAGACCTTGTTGCAGCTCTATAAAACTTCAGTTAGACTGCACTTGGAATACTGTATCCAGTTCTGGTCGCCCTATTATAAGAAAAATGTGGATGCTTTGGAGAGGGTTCAGAGGAGGTTTACCAGGATGCTGCCTGGACTGGAGGACTTATTTTATGAGGAGAGGTTGACTGAGCTAGGACTTTTTCATTGGAGAAAGGAGGAGAAGAGGGGACCTAATTGAGGTATACAAGATAATGAGAGGCATAGATAGAGTCAATAGCCAGAGACTATTTCCCAGGGCAGAAATGACCAACACGAGGGGTCATAGTTTTAAGCTGGTTGGAGGAAAGTATAAAGGGGATGTCAGAGGCGGGTTCTTTACACAGATAGTTGTGAGAGCATGGAATGCGTTGAGAGCAGCAGTTGTGAAGGCAGGGTCATTGGGGACATTTAAGAGACTCCTGGACATGCATATGGTCACAGAAATTTGAGAGTGCATACATGGGGATCAGTGGTCGGCACAACATTGTGGGCTGTAGGGCCGGTTCTGTGCTGTACTGTTCTATGTTCTATGTTCTATATGAATTAATTTCACCTGATTTTGGTTGCCATGGGGCTGCACTGTGGAAAACTTCTTTCTGCCTACTCTATACTGTAGTGGATCCTGTGGAGCATAAATGTGGTGTGACTTGTAAGATGAAGAACTCTGTGAATCAACATTGCAAGGTCTTGTAATGCAATGTTGACCTGGCATGGTGGGAACTGATCTTCCAGTTTCTCTCCTTGGCTGTTTTTTTAGTGGAAGCTTCTCACGAGAGCCACAAACACCTGGAAGAAAGAATTGAAATACTTAAAGTTGAAGTTGGTGCTTTTTTCTACTCTCTGATAGCCTTTCTTTTACAGTTCCTCTTTAACTTTTCCTTTATCCTCGGAAGATTTTCACAACACCACTGAATCACAAAACACTTTTCCCCCCTAATTATATGGAGTACATTTTTGGTCAGAAGACCATTCTCTCCACACCAAGGCAAGACCAAAAACCTGCCTCATTATTGGCTTATTATGGTTGAGGTTGAAACTCATTAGGAACTGGGTTGAAACTACCCAAGCTCCTTTCATGTGGACTTCTTACCCTGTGGAAAGTGATGTTTCCTGGGTTGGAAAATGGTTTTCAACATTTTGGAATGTTCTTAATTCAAATTAAGCATGTTTGCAAATACTTAATATATTCCCTAAGTATTATAATTTCTCTATTTAACAAATAAAGTATTTATAATATAGAATAATTGCCACAATATGAAGTCGTAGTGTTGGGAACTTGTTTGGGATATTCACATACCAAGTGGGAAACTGGAAAATATGTTAGTGGAGCTGGCTGAAATCAGAGAAGTACATTTTGAGATGATACTGAAGATGGAAAGATGTAGAAAAAATGAGCAGCACAATTCCACCCGGAAAGCCCAGCCACCGTCAATGGAGAATATTGATAGGGGTTACAATTGGCCACGGTCAGAAGATCAAAATGAGATTTGGGGAGAACTGAAAGATATTGTGGAGATTTTCAAGTGAAAATGAGAACAAAAATTATAAACTCGATCTGCTATGTGATGCATAAGTATATTAACCAATGCAAAGATGATAACTGATAAGCAATTGTGTTTGTCAAGTTTGAGCTTTTGAATCTAAACAAGCTAACAAGGAGGGCACAAAGAAATCAAACTCTAAAGGTAGCAAGATACAGTAAGAGTTTTAGCACTGTTATGGGTTAGACTGGATTAACCTTAACTTAAATGCTTAGGTTATCTTGATGATAGATCAGGTAATGGACATTATCTTATGATTAAGGATGTGCATTGTCATATTTAACCTAAACAAGCAATTGGTAGGAGCATGGAATTGAAGGAAAAGATGTAAAGTTTGAGGCATGATACATCACCAAAACATTATAAATATTATATATATTGAACTTCTCTCTTCTTACTTTTCACCACCGCTCTTCTGTTCCTAAGTGTCTTTGGGGCACAGTGTTTCCATGCTTCAAAACAATTCTTCTGATAAGCACTATCTGGTTGACTGTTTGGGGAAAAATTACAGCAATTGTCAGTTCCCTATAGAATTATTATAAGACTGTTTATGACACGCTGTGTACACAACAGAAATGTATATTTGTCTTTTTTTGTATCATCTTTAGCCTTAAACATCATGTATTCTCCTGCCCACCTTCTCCATTTATAAAAAAAATTTCTAAAGTGACTGTCCGATGTTTAGCATCACAATTAGAGTCTTAACTTTTGTTAGAGTTTAGATCTTATCTTAAATATTATCAGCTGAAGTTGTTCTGTGTGCCACCTAACTTTACTCCATGTCTGAAGGTTACTGAAGTGGAGGCAATGTTGCACAAGAGGCATATAAGGAGGATTATCCACTGTGCTATTCATAGAACCATAAATTGGTATTGGAGCCAAGGTTCATGTCACAGCTGACTGTTACTCTTAGTGAAAATTTAGACCTATATCTATACCATTACGATGAGTATTTTTTCAGTAGACAGCACATGGTCCTCCATTTATCCGATAGGAAGAGTTCCACATGGGCATAATTAAGTAGGCTCACCAGGCCTGCAAGTCTCTTGGTGGCATTTTGGAAGGTGTAGTCATTCCAGGTAAGATTGAACAATGCAACTTGGCTTATTTTCTGGATTGTCACTAAAAGCAACATTAACATCTTATATTATATTATCCCAAGGCAATTCACAGGGAAATTATAGAACAAGTAGCTATTGTTGTTCCTCTGTTCAACAAGGGGAATCCAGGAAACTATAGACTGGTGTGTTTCACAATGGTGGTTGGAAAGCTATTGGAGAGAATTCTTAGGGATAGTATTTATGCACATTCAGAAAAATATGGCCTAATTAGGGACAGTTAGTTTTGTGCAGGGTAGGTCATGTATTACTAACTTGATTGAATTTTTTGAACGGGTGACAAGGTTGAGGTGGAGCAGTGGATGTTTAGATGGATTTTCATGAGGCTTTTGACAAGGTCTGTCATGGTAGGCTCACGGAGAAGATTAAGATTCATGGGATCCACGGTAATATGCCCATGTGGATTCAGAATTGGTTTGTCCATAGAAGACAGAGGGTAGTGGTGGAAGGGTATTTTTCTGGCTGGAGGTCCATGATTAGTGATGTTCTGCAGGGATCCATACTGGAATCTGTGCAGTTTGTGATCTATATAAGTGATTTAGATGAAAATATAGATGGGTGGCTGAGAACGTTTGCAGCTGGTACAAAGATCAGTGGAGTTGTGGACATTGTAGAAGGTTGTCAAAAAATGCAGCGGGATGTAGATCAATTGTAGATATAGGTGGAGAAATGGCAGATGGAATTTAATCTAGGTAGGTGTAAGGTGCTGCACTTTGGGAGATCAAATATTAATTAAAAGTATACAGTTAATTACAAGCTTTGAACTGCATTGATGTACAGAAGGATTATGGGGTTCAGGTTCATAGCTCCCTGAAAGTGACCATGCAAGTAGATACGGTGGTAAGGAAGGTGTTTCGCATGTTTGCCTTTATTGGTCAGGGAACTGATTACAAGAGTCAGGTTATCATGTTGCAGCTTTGTAAGACATTGGTTAGGCCACACTTAAAGTATTGCGGTCAATTCTGGTCGTCACGTTACAGGAAGAATGTGGAGGCTTTGGAGAGGGTGCTGAAGGGGTTTACCAAGATGCTTACCAATGGTATGAGGTATAAGAAGAGGTTAGACAAATCTGGGTTGTTTCTCTTGAGTGACGGAAGCTGACAGGAGATCTGATAGAAGTTTATAAAGATATGAGATGCATAGATAGGGTTGACAGTCAGAATCTTTTTTCCAGAGTTGGAATGTCTAATACTAGGGAGTATGCATTTAAGGTGAGAGGGGAAAAGTTCAAAGGAGATGTGAGGGGCAATTATTTTACACAGAGAGTGGTAGGAGTCTGGAATGCATTGCTCGGGGTGGTGTTGGAGGCAGATACAATAGGAGCATTTAAAGGACTTTTAGATAAGCACATGAATATGCAAGGAATGGAGGAATATGGACCAAGAGCAGGAAGAAGGGATTAGTTTCATTTGGCATCATGTTTGGCATTCATACAGGCAAGGCAGTACAAATGGCCTGTTCTTGTACTCTACTGTTCCATGTTCTAAAACATGATACTGAACTTCAAAATAAGATATGAGAGCATACAGCCACAGGTTGGTCAAACAGGTAGATTTAAAGAGTATATTAAAGAAAGAAAATGTCACATATAAGTAGGGATACAGGTAGCTAAAGGGATGACACCGGTGGTGAAGCAATTAAAATTTGGGATGTTTGAGAGACTAGATTTGGAGATATCTCAGAGGATTGTAGGACTGGAACAGATTACAAGGATCTGGATGGACCAAAATGGAGAGATTTGAAAGCAAGGATGAGAACTGTAAAATCAAGCATTGTATGGTTATTTGTGATTAAGGTTCTTCCAAGAAAGGATCCAATATTATGCTCAAAGTGGTATCAAATTTTACATCCAGTTTAAAAGTGGAGAGAATGGGTATGAGAACTGGAGAAATTTACAAGAAGATAGATCAACAGAGAAGCAATGGCAGTTATTTAAATGGATATTCCAAACTACTCAGAATAAGTGTATTCCTACTATAAATAATAGTTCCAAGGAAAGCACGCAGCATTCATGGTCAGCGAATGAAGTTAAGGTAAATATCAAACTTAAGAAAATTTAATGTAATTGCACAAAGATCCTTGATCAGAATATAAAGAATAGCAAAGAGTGACTGAAAGGTTAATCAGGTGGAAAAATTAGAGTGAGAGAGAAAGCTATCTAGAATATTGGAACAGATAGCAAGAATATCTAAAAATATCTAAAAATGCAAAGAATAAACAAAGGGAGTGTTGGTCCTCTAGAAAATAAGAATAGGGAGTGAACATTTAGTAATAAAAAAGAGTGATGAAATATTTTGCTTCTATCTTCATTACAGAGGATACAAAAATTTCTCAGTAATACCTGTAATTCAGGAATTGGAAGGAAGGGAAGAGCTTGGGGAAATTACAGTCAATGAGGAAGTGATATTGAGCAAACTAGGTGTCCAGGCCATCAGATGTCTGAGTTTAATGAAATCATTCTAGGGTTGTAAAAAAGATACCTAATTTTGTTGTAAATACATTAACATTAATTTTCCAAAATTCACAAGATTCTGGAAAGGTCCCACTGGACTAGAAAGTAGAAAATATCAATCCTCCATTTAGGAAGGGAAGGAGGCACAAATAGAAAACTATAGGCCAGCAAACTTGACATCTGTCATGGATAAGGTGTTAACATCAACCATTCAGAAGGGTATAGCTGGCCATTTAGAAAACTTTTATGTAATCAGGAATGCCAGAAGGTTTTGCAAAAAGGTAATCATGTCTAACCAATTCCCTGAAAAAATGACAGGTGTTGTAGATAATGGGAGTCCATTGACATACAGTACTTAGATTTCCAAAAGGCATTTGACAAGGTTCCAGGTAAAAGTTTATCTTGCAATATAGAAGCTCATGCATCAGGCCAACATACTGGCACAATAGAAGATGGGCTGGTTGACAAAAAACAGAGTATGCCAATTTTTTTCTGATTGCCAAGATGTAATGACTGGCACCCGCAGGGATCTGTGCTGGGCCCTCCACTTTTTTCCAATTTGTATCAATAACTCAGATTAAGGAAATGAAAACATGGTAATTAAATTTGCAAATGACACGATGATAGGTGGTACAATGCCAAGTAGACAGGAGGTTGCAGACCTGCATAGATCGGTTTAGCAAGTGGAGAAAAATATGGCAGATAGAATGTAATGTGGAAATTGTAAAATTGTTTTTCTTACTCTGGTCACTTTTGCAGAAAGAATGTTATCTAAATGGAGAACAGCTGCAGAATTCCGAGATGCAGAAGGATAAGACTATAGGAGCAGAAGTAGATCCTTCAGACCACCAAGTCTGCTCAGTAAATCATGGCTGATCTCATAAAGCTCAACTCCACTTTCATGCCTTTTCCCTAGAACCCTTGATACCATCACTGACTAAAAATCGTCTATCTCAGCCTTGAATGTACTTAACAACCCAGCCTCGATAGCCCTCTGTGGTAAAGAATTACATAGATTCACTACCTTCTAAAATATTTAATAGTAATAGAATCATAGAATCATACAGCATTGAAACAGACCTTTCAGTCCAACCAGTCCATGCCAAACATAACATCAAATCCAACTAGTCCCATCTGCCTGTTCCTGGCCCATATCCTTCCAAATCTTTTTTATTCATGCACTTATCCAAATGTATTTTAAATGTTGTAATTGTACCCATATCCACCACTTCCTCAAGAAGTTCATTTCACATGTGAACCACCATCTATGTAAAAAAATTGTCCCTCTTGTCTTTTTAAATCTCTTTCCACTCACTTTGAAAATCTGCCCAAGCCTTGCAATTCCCCATCCTAAGGAAAAAAAAAGAACTACCATTAACCCTATTTACACCACTCATTATTTTATAAACTTCTCTGTCTTACATTGGTGAATGCTTATTCTGAGGTCATGCTGCCTGGTCCTAAATGTGCAATTCTGGTCTCCTTCCTATCAGAAGGATGTTGTTAAACTTAAAAAGCTTTTCAAAGATATTGCCAGGGTTGGAGGATTTGAGCTATAAGGAGAGATTGAACAGGCTGGGACTGTTTTCCCTGGAGTGTCAAAGGCTGAGGGGTGACATTACAGAGGCTTATAAAATCATGAAGGGAATGGATAGGATAGATAGACAAAGTGGTAAAAACAATGACTGCAGATGCTGGAAACCAGACTCTGGAGTAGAGTGGTGCTGGAAAAGCACAGCAGTTCAGGTAGCATCTAAGGAGCAGGAAAATCTGATGAACGTTTCGGGCAAAAGCCCTTCATCATAAAAAAAGTCTTTTCCCTGGGGTGTGGGAGTTCAGAACTAGAGGGTATAAGTTTAGGGTGAGAGGGGAAAGATATAAAAGGGATCTAATAGGCAACATTTTCACACAGAAGGTGGTGCATATTTGGAATGAGCTGCCAGAGGAAGTGGTGGAAGCTGGTCCAATTGCAGCATTTAAAAGCCATCTGGATGGGTATATGAATAGGAAGGGTATAGAGGGATATGGGCCAAGTGCTGACAAATGGGATGAGATTAGGTTAGGACATCTGGTTGGCATGGGCGAGTTGGATCAAAGGATCTGTTTTTGTGCTGTACATCTCTATGACTCTATGACTTTCCCACAAGGGGAAACAACCATTTTCCAAGACTCCGAAGAATTTTGTATGTTTTAAAAAGGTAGCATCGCTCTATTCTAAATTGCAACCAGTTCAGGCCTAACATACTCAACCTCTCCTCACTAAAAAATTGCTCCATAAATGGTAACAGCACATTGAACCTTCTCTGTGTTGCCTCCAATGCTAGTGTATTATTCCTTGAGACCCATAACTATTCACAGTATACCAGCTGTGGTCTGATTAGTGCCTTATATAGTTTTAATAAGACCTACCTATTTTCATACTTCATTCTTTTGAAATAAAAACCAAATTCTACATGCTTTCCCAATTATCTGCTCAACTTACTTGAAGCTTTAAGATGTAAATGTTGTTGGATTCAAATGTTGTTGGAAATTTTAGTTCTAGATATTCTTGAATGGTTATGCATAAGATCAATCTGAATTCCATTACATTTGTATGACATTTTTGATAAGTTTTAGCATAGCAGTTTACTTATTCTTTAAAGTTTATTGCTTGATAATTTCAATCAATAAAATTGTAACGTTAGTAAGTTGTCTAGTTTCATTTTTCTTGTATAACACTTGAAATGAATCCCCACTTTCATATACTCCTTGAGTGGACTGTGTATCCTACAGAAAGAAATCCCAGACCCTTTAAATATCCACAATCTCTATAATATGATTCATGGATGAAGACCTCATAACCACTCTGTTTTATAGCTTCCTGCAGTCTTTGCCAATTTAAATAATATTTAGCTTTTGTATTCTTCAAACCAAAGTGCATATTTCCCCATATTATATTCCAACTGTCAAGTTTTGTCCACACAAATAATCTACTTAAATCCTTCAGCAGACTCTTTGAGTCATATTTGCCTACCCATCAATTTTTGTGTCATCTGCAAATCTGACTTTAGTATATTCACTTTCCTCAAGTTGTTAACACAGAAAATAATTGTGGTCTCAACACTGATCCCTGCAGCACTCCACAAGTTACAGGTTGCCATCTTGAAAACTCCCTCTTTATTCTAAATCTCTGTTTGTATTGGTTAGCCAATCTTCTATCCATACCAATATACTATTTTAAACATCATGAGCTATCTTATTAAGCACCTCATGAAATGCCTTTGGGTTGTCCTTCTAGAACAAAGATGACAATATTTTTGTTTTTCAGACTTTGGAACCCTCCACTACAAAAAGTTGTTACGGTGAGGTCATTGTCTATATATAAGGTAGAGGTAGATAAAGTTTCCATAGGCAACGGAATTAAAGGTTATCGGAAGTAGATGGGAATGTTGAAGTGAAGCAGAACTAGATGAACCATGATCCTACTGAATGGCAAAAAGAGTCTTAAGGGGCTGAATGGTCTACTTTTGCCTAGAATTCATATGCTGCAATACTCATATGGTATTTTGATCTTTGGGGAATATAAAAATCTACATGAAGTAATCTATCAAAGCGTGGGCTGATGTGAACATGCAGATCCTAGTGGAGGAGGACAGAAAAACTTTTGTGCAGCTTGATCAGCTAAACGTCCTCTTAATTTTTTAAACACTATGAATTCCCTTAGAAACTGGTGCCGGTAATAGTGCGAAGGGGCAGTATCTGCTCAAAGAATTGCTACAGGGGCTCACAAGAAGCTAAGTGCCAACTGGATTACCAAGAAATGAAATGAAAACAATCATGAATAATTTAAATATTATTAATACAAATTACTGATCTGGAACTTGAAATCAGCCACTATCACGGTTGACATTCTTTAAACTTGATGTTTTGTATGTTCATTTATTAGGAAATTAGAACAAGATGTTCATGTGTTAACAAAATGCCCAACTGTCTGGACACCACCCAACAGCAACAATGCTGTCAGACAAAGTAGGGAAAAGTTCTGACCATGGAATATCAGTTAGCTTTGTCATGTCAGCTGTCCTACTAACAACTCCACAACAAGGAGCCAGTGTATGTAGCAAATCAAAGGTTCATTTGTAACAAAATCTAGTTAGAAATATAACATTGGTAGTGAAATAAGTATAAATAATTGGATATATAGATGTTTAAAACATTTAAAAATAATGAGTTATGTAAAACCAGAAATTAATCATTAAAGATTCCATCACAACTATCAGGAAAAACCCACAAAAGACCACTTCAAAATCTGGATATGCCTAGAGGGGGACATGGAGATGACATATATGCTTAAGATAATAGAATAACATTCAGCACAGACAACAAAGAGGTATAAGCAGTAATTTAGTCACTGGAAATAAGGCCTGGAAACAAAAACATGGCACCATCACACTTAGGCATGAAAAATTAAGATACAAAAGCAGCAATTGCTGGAGAAACTCTTCAGGCCTGGCAGCATCAATGGAGAGAAAAACAGAGTTAATGTTTTGGGTCCAGTCAGATTTCCAGCATCTACACACAATTCTTTGTATTTTTTTCACAAAAATAAGACATTAATTACAGAAGAGAGAGAGATTGAAATACCTGAAGCATCTGACTGATGAGAGATGGCAAAGGTAATTAGATATCAAGATCCTAAAATACTCATAGACAGAGAAATGAAACATCCCTTTTTATTGATAAATATGTACCAAATTCCTTTAAGATTGAAAAGATATGGCAGAGTTGAAATAAATCTCCAGGTGAGAGTCAAAAATATCAGAAACAAATTAATTAGGTGGAAGGTCAAAACTTCATAAAGGAATCTTCACCGAATAATGGAGGAATAATATTAATTGATATGGTAGCGCATGAAAATAAGAGGAATATACATAAAGGGTTAACACTCATCTGTGAGAAGCAGGAAGCATCTAAACAACATAGAAAACAAATCCTTTCACTGAAATTTCAGAAATATTATGATCCATTGGACAATCCTTCTGAAAAGACATTTTCTCCCATTAGGGGAAAATATCTTACTCACTTGAAGCTTTAAGATATAAGTTTATATTGAATGTTATTGGATATTTTAATTTTAGATATTCTTGAATAGTCATACATAAGATCAAACTGAATTCTATTACATTTTGTATGACATTTTTTGATAGATTTTGTCATCGCAGTTTACTTATTCTTTTAAAGTTTATTGTCTGATAATTTCACTGGGCAGCTCCATTAGCCGAATGCATAAAGCGTTGCCTTCCAGAGCTAGGGATTGTGGTTTTAGGTCCTACCTGTGACTTGAGGCTGTTGGGGTAGCATGCTGGCTCAGTGGTTAGCACTGCTGCCTCACGGTGCCAGGGACCTGGATTTGAGTCTTGCCTCAGGTGACTGTCTGGGTGGAGTTTGCATATATACTCCCTGTGTCTGCATGGCTTTCCTCCCACAATCTAAAGATGTGCAGGTTAGGTGAACTAACCATGCTAAATTGCCTACAGTGTTAATTGCATTAGTCAGAGGGAATGGGTCTGGGTGAGTTGCACTTCAGAGGCTCAGTGTTGACTTGTTGGGCCAAATGGCCTGTTTCCTCACTGTAGATGATCTAATCTAAAATTGTAACAGTAAGTTGTCGAATTACATTTATTTTCTGTAACAATTGAACCCCTACTTTCATATACTTCTTGAGTGAGTCGTATATCCTGGAGAAGGAAATCCCAGTCTCCTTGAAATATCTGCAATCTCTTTAATGTAGCTAAAGCTTATTAAACTTAAACAGGCTATTTGGAGAAAGGTAACATTCTCAGGCAGCTTCTTCCCCATTGGAATGGTGATGTGAATTGTGTAGATTCAAGACTCAGCACTTGACTGATTAGCTTGAATCCAATGGACAGAAGTTATCAGGGAAATATTTCTGCTCTAAATTAGTTCTAAATAAGGGTTAAAAGCAAAACATCACATCACATTAATAAGACCGACATGTGTACAGTCATCAATTTGGTAAAATGTTGCTCATTGTGCCACCAGAGCCAAGGACAGGAGAGAGGACAGGGCAATAATGGGGAGAAAATTGGCAACTAAGGAAACAGAAAATAAATCTTGCAATTTATTAATTATTTCTGAGAATATTATAATCCTATTGTGAGGACCCTCTTATCATATATTGGTAGTGTCCCTATTCCTGACCTGGGAGTCCTGGGTTCATGCACCACCTGTTCCAAAGGTGTATATTAACATCGCTGAACAAGTTGATAAGGAAAATAGGTTAAATTAAAAAATTATAACCCTGCTGTGTTAGCAAATTAGTCTCAAAATTCTCTATTCTAGTTGATTCAAATCTTAGAAAATAATTCTGTTTTGAGCTCAGGACAGTTTTCATTCACATAGTCAAGCTTACCAGAAGAATTCACCAACTAAAATACAGATTGCTGGAAAACCTCAGCAGTTCATCCAGCATCTGAGGAGAAAAATCAGAGTTAACGTTTTGGTTCAGGGACCTTTCCTCAGAACCCCGACCTGCTGAGCTTTTCCAGCAATCCCTACTTTTGTTTCTGATTTACAGCATCCATAGTTTTTTTGGTTTTTATAAGATTTCATCATCACCGTACCTTTCTTTATTTTTAGCCTGTTCATTCTGTTCTTCAGATGTCCCAGAAATTTCCATTAAATTAGAAGTTGCAGTCGGTACTATCTAAAAAGAAAATTAAGCTGATTAAATGCACATAGTCTCACACATACAAATATTCCTGTTTGTCTTCTCTCAGTCTGAGAATTGATTCTACATATGGTTTATACACAGTGAAAATAGTACGTTATTGAATTGATACACTTTTTAGAAATGAAAAAAGAATATGATACAATTTTGATTCTATGGCTTTTGCTGTGAAGTCATAATGTCTCTACCTCTGAGCCTGGAGGTCTAGGTTCAAGTCCCAACTGCTCCAGATGACATCTCTGAACAAATTGATCAGAAAATATAACTTTGGTTTGTCCTCTGCTCATGCGAAATGCAGGAATGTTCAACCAGTTCAGGCTTTTACACACATTGTCACATTTCAACAAAAATAGTTCTTTCAAAATGAGCTATATTTGTATTCACAAAAACAAGGATTAGATTCCCTACAGTTTGGAAACAGGCCCTTGGCTCAGCAAGTCCACACTGACCCACCCAGACCCATTCCCCTACCCGATATTTATCCCTGATTAATGCACCTAACACAATGGGCAATTTAGCATGGCCAAGTTACCTGACCTGCACAGCTTTTGATTGTGGGAGGGAACACATGCAGAGGAGAATGTGCAAACTCCACACAGACAATCACCCAAGGTGGGAATAGAACCCAGATCCCTGGCGCTGTGAGGCAGCAGTGCTAACCACTGAGCACCGTGCCACCCAGCTGTGTCACTGGACCCAAAACGTTAACTCTGATTTATTTTTATAGATGCTGCCAGATCTGCTGAGCTTTTCCAGCAATTTCTGTTTTTATTTCTGATTTACAGCATCTGTAGTTCTTTTGGTTTTTATGTTTGTATTAAACTGTATGGAAACAAGGAATAAAATAAGTCCTTCCCTTCTACACACCGTATATAATCTAACTATTGTGGATTTTGTCTGTTGAATCTCCAGAAGTAAAATTCTTCATCAATATTCCTCAAACATCAATGGTACCCATACAGAAAATAGTCAAAGAGTGAGGTGCTGGAAAAGTACAACAGGTTAGGCAGCATCCGAGGAGCAGGAGAATCGATGTTTCAGGCATAAGCCTTTCATCAGGAATGTCAGAAAATAGGTCTGATTCATGTAATACCTCCATGAAGAATCCTGAGTAGTAACAGAAGTGGTCTGTACTTGATCACTATCTGAGGTAAAGTGCGAATTCCTGCTGTAGCTAATTTATTTGAATAAGTCAAGTTGAGCTCCACCCAACTGGACTGTCAGTGAATAGAAACTTATTTATTGGGAATAGAATGGGAAAGTTTATTATACCAAAATTTGCATTTGGTTAAGAGTTACGGATTAGTGAAGTTAGTTACAAGTTAGTGAAGTGCCTATTCAATTGATGCTGGATGGGTTACTACAGAAGATCATTTTGGTACAGAGTGTTGCAGTATCCCAAGGACTCTTACTTAGCAGTTGTCAAAGGAAGAATCCAGTGCATTAACCAATGCAAATGCTCTGTGCATAACAACTCAGTTTCTGAAAAAGCTTAATAACCTTATTAGACTTGTCAAGGTATAACGACATATCTCATTAATGCATATCAATGGGGTTGTGGTGTGATAGTGAATAATGAAAATTTGAAATAAAATGCCAATCTAAAGGCAACCATGCAACAGCTATCAATTGTTTTAAAAAGCCATCTGGTTTACTGATGTTTTTAGGGAAGGGATTCTGGTGTCCTTACCTGGTCTGGCCTCCAGAACCACAGCAATGTAGTTGATGCTCCAGTGCCCTCTGGGCAATTAGAATTGGGTAATAATTACTGGCCTAGACAACAACACCTACATCCCATGAATGAATAAAAGATACTAAACGTGTATTACAATCATAGTCACTTGCTCTCATGCTTGCATTGCTAAGCATCATTTACAACTTCCAGACTCCCCTGGGAGTGTTTCTAAACTCAGCCTTTGTTTATGCAATCAGCAAACTGAAAAACACATTTTTGTTTGTGTATGATTCTGTCAAGTCATGATCGGCTACATGCTAACAACCGGATTTTTACAAAGAGATGATAGCTGAGCCAAAACTGTAACAGATTTTACCAGGTCCTCAGTATGTTAATTCAACACCTGTCATTTAACATATGGGCTTTGTCACAGAATACTTTTTAGTGACTTCTTGTGTTTCCATTCCATCGATCCAAAGAGTGTCTTCTGGTAAGTCTCACTCACGAAGGTTACTCCATATGGAGCGCAAAGATAGAAGGTGAGTAGTAGGTGGCTGGAACAGGTCAGTTTTGTGAGTGAGGTGCAGCACAAGTAGTTTCAACTGGCTTGTGGGTCTTCATCAGTTGGTGAATATGTGGGGAACAACATTTGTGATGAATTGGCGAGGTTCCAGGAAAAATGATCAATTACTTAGAGAATATTTATATACTCCATTATCGCCCCATGTACCCACTTATCATTGTGACTCACCCATAACCCTGAGGAAATTTGATGCTGCTGCCTCCGAGTCATGGTCACATAATGCACTGCATTCATTGAGTGCATACCTGACCTTCAATCATTTACTGATCTGTTCTGTTACCTCCTGTTGGAGATAAAGGATAAAAGGGAAGAGAGAGAAAGAGAGGACTTGATGTGAACTACCACATATGATTACTGGTGGGGAGGAGGAGACCTTGGAGAAAGTAAAACATCTGCTCCTCTTTCAGCCAGAGATGGAGCGATTAGGAGCTGCCAGTTAGCTGTTGATAGAATTACAAAATACATTTTCTGCACTTCCATGTTGTTCATAAATTGCAAATGCTGACTTCACTACATCAATACATAGGGGTAAAAACAATGACTGCAGATGCTGGAAACCAGATTCTGGATTAGTGGTGCTGGAAGAGCACAGCAGTTCAATAGCATCCAAGGAGCAGTGAAATCGACGTTTCGGGCAAAAGCCCTTCATCAGGAATAAAGGCAGAGAGCCTGAAGCATGGAGAGGTAAGCTAGCGGAGGGTGGGGGTGGGCAGAAAGTAACATAGAGTACAATAGGTGAGTGGGGGAGGGGATGAAGGTGATAGGTCATGGAGGAGAGGGTGGAGTGGATAGGTGGAAAAGGAGATAGGCAGGTAGGACAAGTCGCCCACACCTCCGCCCGAAACATCGATTTCACTGCTCCTTGGATGCTGCCTGAACTGCTGCGTTCTTCCAGCACCACTAATCCAGAATACATCAATACATAGCCAATGAGAGAATTGAGTAGTATGATGCCAAGATTGTGATTTTCCCATGATTACATCATATCTCTTTCCTTTGTCCCCCAGGTTTTTCACACACACAACACATGTCTCAGGAATTCCATAAGGACAATTGCTCATTCATTCTGATGACTGCCAAAGCACCTACAGCAACACACCAGTGCAAACAGTCATATTTTGATGGGTCCAACTGCAAAGTTAATTGGTTTTTCACTTATGGAGGGCAGCAGTGGAGACTCTAGGATGGGAGAAAGCAGGAGTGGCAAGCTTTTCTGAGGAAGGGTCACTCGACCCAAAATGTTAAATCTGATTTCTCCCCACAGATGTTGCCAGACCTGCTTTTCCAGCAATTTCTGTTTTCCTTTCCAAATGCTTCCCAGCTGGATATTGATACGGAACCTAGGGGACTATCATTAATAAGGAGAATGATAGAGATGAATCAACAACTTACCTAGGTTTAACAGACATTTGTATTGAATGTTTCTTTTGCTATCTTTAGGATGTTGATGTCAAACGATGAATTGGACTTGAAAATGAGAAGTATTGATTGTGAATTAACATAAACATTTTCTACTCCCCTTTGCTCATTGTATTGCTGTTGTATCTGGAGCAGACCTTTTTTCTCTTGAGAGATATTCCACCTGTGCCAGGTTGTTTCATGTATGTAAACTCTAATTGCTGTTTCTTCAAGCTGTAGTATTTGTCTGATAGGATAGTGACATTCATATCTGTACCAAGCTTAAAGTTAAATGAAATTTACATTAATCTACAGCAGTTCTGTCAAATTTAAATCAGTTAGAGCACGGATTTACCCAAGGAATGCCATGGCTACATTTTCTAACGTAGGTATATTGGCTAATTTGGGTGTTTTTATATTGGCAGATTGGCATATTTTCTATAGGAGAGAGTTCTACAACATTCATCTCTTTAAATGGTAAGTATTAGGTTTTTGCTGCTCTGAAACCATCTTTTATGTCTGCCCATCTTTTGAAAGTGACTAACAATTTCACTGATGTTACATTACTTAGCTGAAGCACTGTTTGTGGCAATGAGACTTTTTTGTCGCACAGTGCTGACTCTTATTATTTGCGATTGGGCCCATTGCTTGTGTTGGCTTGTAATGTGTGTCTGAAGAGGTATTTGCATCTGATAAAGTGGACAGATTCTGTTGGTCTCCTGTCTTCTCCGTTTTCTGCTCCTCTCAGGATTTGTCTGTGATTCTTCCTGGTTTCTCCATCCAGCACAATTTGAACAGCTTTCTTTAAAATCAAATTCTTTTTGGACTGTAAAAGTTCTGACACTGACTCATGAATAATACCTACACTGTTTCTTCTGAATTCTGCTTTCAAAGCTCCACAGTTAAAGTTTGTTAAAGAGTCATTAATGAAATTATATAGATGCTAACTTATTTTGGTAAATCTTGCTCTTTCAATGTTTTATTTGATCTCAGATTGAAAGCAATTATCAAACACTGTTTTCATTTCTTGAAAAGTAACTATGCCTTCGTTTATATTTGAGTAAAAAGTGAGATCTCCAGAAGCTTCCTGATGAAGGGCTCTGGCCCGAAACGTCGAATTTCCTGTTCCTTGGATGCTGCCTAAGCTGCTGTGCTTTAACCAGCAACACATTTTCAGCTTCGTTTATATTTACCAACTGCTGATGTCATCAGCTGTTGGACCTACTGAATACAAAAGTATATTTACTTAATCAGTTTGGTATTTAGCATTTAAGCTAAAGCAGTTCTGTATCTGGGAACATTTTTCCTCAAAGATGTCTAATTTGACCAGTCTCTAACATTCAATCTTGATGACAATATTATTTCTCCTGCTATTACTTCTTCAAGTGACTATTCTTATTAACTTAAAGCTGTTTTAAATGTTGCAAAATCTAAATGTTGCTCTGTTCTGTTCGCTTCAAAGACTTGCCATGAATGGTGCTGGTCTTCCTCCACTGACATTTGGTTGAACACGTCTAATGTGCCACCCATCCTGATCTTGTCAGTTTCAAAGCCCTTATTGTTGAAAAAAATCTGCAAAACCTTCACCAGTGCATACTGAGGCAGCAGCTGCAATAAATAAGGCTTTATTCAATTAGCACAATGAAATGTTTAAATGCGCACTTAAACTGCTGCTCAAACTTGCCTTTGTTTTCCTGTCAATTTCTCAAAGTCCAGTAAACCTGTACTGCACATGTTACATTTGGAATGGAGTTAAATGCAATTTGAAAAGACCCCATCGATGATTTTAAGGATAGTAATTGCATTTATAACTGACTGCCTGCCTGTGGAAATTAAATCCCTTACTATATCACATAGGTTCCTAATTAATATTTAAGTATGCTTCTACTAAAACTGAAAGTAAGTTGTTGGAACCACATTGTGATCCTGACTGAAAATTGAAAAATTTTCCTCACCCATCTATTCCCAACTGATCTCGTCTTATGGATTAAAATGTTTCAGTTAAGTGCTCTACATAGCTTCCATTCTTGTTGGAAATATTACTGTTTCTGAATAGAAATATCTGACAGCATTAAAGTCCAGTTATTACAAATTCCAACAAATATGTTAAACGTAATTCTACCACACAGTGTGATGCAGGTCTCTACTGTGTTTTGATTCCAGACAAGGCATTGAGCTAGGCTATTGGAAGATGTCATTTATTAGGCCAAATAATTGACACAAAGGGAATAATGAAGTGTGTGAATGAATATGAAATACTAATAGAAATGTGTAACAGGTGCTTTCCCTGTAAACATTAATACTGAAAATGGAACACTTTATTTTCATTGGTATAAGTAGAAAGAATTAAAAGTAGAATAATAGAAGTGTGGATGCTGCATAAGTAAATTTCCTTAGATTCAATGTTTTCATTTTAGAGCAGTTTCTAATGTAGCTCAGCGAGTTTCAAATTTGCTATATTGGCAACTTTGAACGTTGTTTTGAAGCATATGTGATATGCACAGAAATAATTATTGAAGACACTTGTAAATTTCAGCAGTACCAGGAGTAGACGTGATTGGAGATGTCACTAATTTTACAGGACAATTGATTCTCTTCAATAAGGAATAAAAATATTGCATTTGAGCTCCAAGTTGAAGAACTTTCAGATCAATTCAGTAGCTGCTCCATGTTCCACTTGGGCCTCCCAATTCAAAATGAATAAGTTAAACTTTAGAAGCACACAGGTCATGAAACAACCAGACAATAAACCTCACCATTTTTGGTTCTGTAAAATCATTTGTTACTATAGAGGTTCATGGTTCCATCTCTAATTTTTTTCCCTTCTTTTGCCATAGAAACCCATTCTTTCAATAAAGTTTTCCTATAAGTTGTTGTGAATGGTTGTAGGTGTGACTGAGAAGATGGTGAAAAACAGAAAATGCACAGATAATGAAAGATGTAGCAATTGCACATTTAACCTTTAGTAAATTCATTTCTAGTAAAGATTGCCATAAATCATACTTACCTACGTACAGATATATACACATTAAATACCATAAGACATAGGAGTGGAAGTAAGGCCACATCGAGTCCACTCTCCCATTTACTCATGGGTGATGACATCCCAGAGCCTATTCACCATGAATGGATTGTAAGTGTTGCTCCAGTTTATATAGTATAGTGAAGTGTGCATTAGTGTGGAACTTACCATGGATGCTATGGAACCTTCCTGATGAAGGGCTCTTGCCCAAAACATCGATTATCTTGCTCCTAAGATGCTGCATGACCTGCTGTGCTTTTCCAGCAGCTCACTCTCAACTCTGATCTCTAGCAGCTGCAGTCCTCAATTTCTCCCTAACACAATAATTGACAAGACTGGACATCTGCTCCAGTCTGTTGTGGACCAGACCAGATCCCTTCAAAATATTTTAGGAAGGTAGCCTAGACCTAACTTTTAAAGGCAGACATAAAGTGCCCTATTCCAGATGTGATGTGATTGGTCAAACTACTCGATGTTAAGCAAAACACAATTTATTTAACACTATAGTTAAAATACAAAGAAAAGAAAGAGGAATGTAGAATAACATTACTATTGGAAAACATAGCCAACTAATAGATACTGGACCTCCTACTAATTAACTGTTCCAATATAGTGACAGACCATAAACAAACCCCTTGGCAAAAAGGAAAATTCAGACACAGATTCCCACAGATTCTCATAGAGTCATAGAGATGTACAACTTGTTCAACTTGTCCATGTCGACCAGATATCCCAACCCAATCTAGTCCCACCTGCCAGCACCTGGCCCATATCCCTCCAAACCCTTCCTATTCATATACCCATCCACATGCTTTTCAAATGTTGCATTACCAGCCTCCACTACTTCCTCTGGCAGCTCATTTCAGACACATACCACCCTGTGCGTGAAAAAGTTGCCCCTTAGGTCTCTTGTATATCTTTCCCCTCTCATCCCAAATCTATGTCCTCTAGTTCTGGACTCCCCCACTCCAGGGAAAAGACTTTGTCTATTTATCCTATCCATGCCCCTTATGATTTTATAAACCTCTATAAGGTCACCCCTCAACCTCCGACACTCCAGGGAAAACAGCCCTAGCCTATTCAACCTCTCCCTATAGCTCAAATCCTCCAACCCTGGCAGCATCCTTGTAAATCTTTTCTGAACCCCTTCAAGTTTCACAACATGTTTCCAAACTAATCCAGGTGGAAAAAGACCAAGAGAAAACGCAGAGAATGTAGCAACCGAGAGACATTACTGAAGCTTCCAAGTCTTTTGAGATCCCAATAACCTCTGATGCTACTGGGAAAAACAAAACCCAGAAATCTGGATCTGTGAGAGCTGTTGATGCCCATTCAGGCTGTTTAAAAAAAAGGCCTCATAGGTTGTTCACACAAATTGTCTCAGTAGCCAATGTAACACTTCTGCCTTACAATTTCTCTTCAAATAAGAACAGGACAAAATTACCTTTTAAACTGACAGCATCATCACAAGTCCCATATTCACTACTTGGTCCATAGCTTTGTATGCTATTATATTTCAAGTATTCATCTAAATAATTCTTAAAAATTGTAATGGTTCTCACCTCTAACACCATTTCAGGCAGTGAGTTCCAGATACCCACCACCCTCCAAGTGAGAAAAGTTCTCCTTAAACCTCCTATAAACCTCCTCTCTCTTATCTTAAATCTATGCTTCCTAGTAACTGACACCTCCACTAAGGGGAGAGATTTATTCCTTTTAACAAATACAGAAATTTCTGGAGAAACTCAATAGGTTTGGCAGCATCAGTGGAGAGAGAGAGAGAGAGAGAGAGAGAGAGAGAGCAGAGTTTACATTTTTGGTCCAGTGACTCTTCTTTACAACTGAAGAACTTGGATTCTGATGACGTGTCTCTGGTCACAAAAAGTTAACTCTGCTTACTCTTCACAGATGCTGCCAGATCTCCACCTATTTCTGGTTTTGTTTCAGATTTCCACATTCACAGTTTTTTCTGTTTTTTTATTATTCCTACCTATGTTGTACATAATTTTGTACACGTCAGTTAGGCTCCCCCTCAACACCTCTGATCCAAAGAGAACAACACTAACTTATGTAGTCTTTCTTCATAGCTAAAATGCTCCATCTCGGGTAGCATCCTGGTAAATCTCCTCTGCACCTGTTTGACAGAAATCATGTCCTACCTAAAATGAAGTGGCCAGAACTGCACACATTACTGCAGCTGTGGTCAAATCAATGTCTTACGCAGCTCCATAATAACTTCCTAACCCATGTCTACTATACCGTGACTAATAAAGGCAAGTATCCCATTTGCCCTGTTAACCACCCTATCCACCTGTCCTGTTGCCTTCAAGGATCTATGTATATACTTATCAAGGTCATGCTGATCTTCAGTACTATCTAGGGTCCTATCATTCATTGCACATTCTCTTGCTTCGTTAGCATTTCTAAATGCATCTCCTCTCACTTTTCAGGATTAAAATCCACCTGCCATTGCTTTGTCATCTGACCAGCCTGTCTATATTAGATTAGATTCTTCCTGCTGTCTAAAGCTTTCCTCCTCACTATTTACCACACGGCCAATTTTTGTTTCATCTGCCAACTTACTGATAAAACCTCCTATTTTTGTGTCCAAATCATTAATGCAAGGTAAAGGTAAATGCATCATAGTGCTCTTCCCTCATCAGAGAGATGACTGGTGGTGGTTTAAGCTGACAGTCACCATACCTCATGTGAGGGGAAAGGTTGAGAAGGAAGAATCCTTCATTGGTAACATCAGCCAGAGTGGGAATTGAACTCATGCTTTTGGTATTATTCTACATCACAAATTGACTATCCAGTTAACTGAGCTAACTCGTCCCCTTAACAAAACAAACAGCAAGGACAGCCTTGAACCCTATAGTCTGTCACTCAGCACAGGTTTCCAATGGCAAAACGAACTTTCATCCAGCACCCTCACCCTCCTATCACTCAGCCAATTTTGGATTCAATTTGCCAATTTGTCCTGGATCTTACCTCTTGACTAGTCTCTCATGCAACACTTTGTAAAACACTTATCAAAGTCCAAGTGGACCACATTAGCTGTGCTACCTTCATCCACACACCTAGTCACCCCTCAAGAAAACTCAATCAAATTTGACAGACATGATTTTCCTCTGAAGAAGCCATATTGATTATTCTCAAGTAATGTTGTCTCTCCAAGTGGAATAAATTCCGTTCCTCAGAAATTTTTTCCATAAGCTTTCCTCTTTCTGATGTTAGACTCACAGGTCTGTAGTTGCCTGGTTTATTACTACCGCTCTTCTTGAACAATGGTACCACATTAGTTGTCTTCTAATCACTTAGCATACTTCTAGAGTCTAAAGAGGATTTGAACATTTATGTCAATCTCTTTCCTTGCCTTCTACAGTAACCTATAGGATGCATAGCATCTGGGCCTTGGATGCAACCAACCTGCTAAAATGACTAATACCTCCCTCTTCTCAATGCTAATTTGTTCAAGTTTATCACAATCGCCCTCCAGGATTACTACATCTACTTCGTTCTTCTCAACGATGAATACAGATACAAAGTAATCATTTAAAACCTCATCAATATCTTTGGATTCCACAGATACATTGCCTCTTTATCTCTAATGGAGCCCCATTCTTTCTCTGGTTATACTCTTTCCTTTAATATATTTAAAAATGGCTTTAGATTTGCATTTATTTTACTCACTAGTGTTTTTGCCATGCCCCTTTTCACTCTCATAATTGCATTTTTAAGTAACCCTGTACACATCTGATACTCTCCTAGGATTTCTATTGTTTCAAGCCCTTGATATCCACCATAAACTTCCTCTTTTGACTTCTGGTGATATCATTCACCAACCGGCTGTCAGAAATTTAACATTCCTTACTTTTGTACACAAATTCTTTTGTCATAGAGGCTAACATAGAATTTGCTTTCCTAATAGTATACAGCACCAGCACATTTTTTGCGAACTGAGTACAAGATCTACCTGATTCCGCTCACCTGTATTTCCCAGTCACTCGGCATTTAAAATATCCTACCTTTCTATTCTTTCTAGCAAAATGGATAGCTTCATATTTCTTCACATTATATTCCATTGGCCATGTTCTTGTTGATTTATGTAATTTGTGTAAATCCCTTACCTGTCTCTTTGCATTGTCATCAAAACTAACTTTCCAATCAAAGTTTGCATGATGAACAAACTTGGAAACAATTCTCCCTGTCCTCTCAGCTATGTCATTGATCTAGAGTGCATATATCTGAGACTGATTAATAAATTGATTCACTGATAGTATTACGCATCTTATTCTGCATGACAAATATTTGTGCTATTAAGTAATCAAAAATGAATGGTTACGTAGTTCAATTTTGAACAATTGAGGAATTTGTCAGCTTTTAAATTGTGAAAAATATTTTTATTAAGTCAATATGACTTCAAGTAGATCAGGTGGAACACCACAGTGGATGAACTGAATTATGATAATAGAAGTGAAGTAGTTTAATTCCATTTCTCATTCCACCACCTCAGCACCACTCAATGGTTTGGTTTATGTTGCTATTTTTACCAACCTTCGTCCCAGATTTCACAGCTGCTGAATACTTTTTGAGCTTCTTTTTAACCTTGAACTTTTCACATGCTTCTTGTGTATCTGAAAAAATAAATATCTTAAAGTTAACTTGCATGTATGTATTTGGCAGAAGCGATGCCACATATTAAGATGGGGTTGAGTACCAAGAGTAACACGTGAGGCAAAAAATAGTGAAATGGAGGCAAGTTCACTAGAAAAGTGAGCAGGCTCCCTTACACGTGGGTGCTCCAACCTGGCTGAATTGTTCTGCTAAACTAAATTGTTCACATCTCCTCCTCTCTTTGTTTTTAATCTGAGAACATTCAACTCTTCGTGAATCCCTTACTTAGGATGTCTCTTGATGATAATTAGAAAGAATGAAAACATTGAGAAACTTCCAGTGGAAGCTAAAAGGGGACTGTTTCGCAAAATTCGATAGAGCAAAGGTTCTTGTTTTGTGTTTATTGGTGAAAGGTTAAGTTTCATAACAGACGGACTCTCCTCTCAATCAAAACTCTGCACCATTATTCATACTATATTGGCATAATAATTCACTTGTAATAGTGATAATCTGATGATGTTAATTCTATTAATTAAGCAGGTCCCATTCTCTGCCAGGTAGAACATAAGAAACATCAAACCAATGTATACAGGCAAATCAATGTCCAGGTTTATTTACAGGTTGAATAATATGCTGAAGCAGTAAGACAACAGAATATTAAAACAGCAAAACTTAAAAATAATAGCATTAACATAATTCTATGTGATGTCAATATACAGAACATGTTTCAACCAGCCTGGTGAAAAACAGGGCTCAGGGATACAATCGGGTTTAGAAGAAACTGCAACAGGATACATTTATTGTAGCAAATTCTATTACATTAATGGAGTTCACGTATCTTTCCAGAACGAAAAATTATAGAAAAACCCCACAAAATTTGCAATTGCTTTGAAGACTATTTAAGACATAGAACATTTTTAGATTAGACTACTTACAGTGTGGAAACAGGCCCTTTGGCCCAACAAGTCCACACTGACACGCCGAAGCACAACCCACCCAGACCCATTCCCCTACACCTAACACTACAGGCAATTAAGCATGGCCAATTCACCTAACCTGCACATTTTTGGGCTGTGGGAGGAAACTGGAGCACACCCACGCAGACATGGGGTGAATGTGCAAACTCCACATAGACAGTCGCTGGGGTGGGAATTGAATCCGGGTCTCTAGTGCTGTGAGGCAGCAGTGCTAACCATTGTGCCATCGTGCCGCCCCAACATAGAATAATACAGCGCAGAACAGGCCCTCGATGTTGTGCCGACCTGTGAACTACTCTCAGCTTGTCCTCCTACACTATCCCAAAATCACCCATGTGCTTATCTAAAGATTGTTTAAATCTCCCTAATGTGGCTGAGACAGTGCTAACAATCTCTGTAATGAAGGATACAAACAGTAGAGCAACTGTGGTGAAGGTTAATGACTCTTACCACATCTCATCTGAAGATGTTATGATGAAGCAGTCCTTGCAAGCTGAACTACCTTTACAATAACAATAACAATATCTTTGCAAACACTGAAAAGATTTTCTGTTCATCTCAATAAATTTATTGTGGTTAATTACTCGATTTATAAAGACTCTTCTCATTCATTTCATGATCTGTATTGCATTCTCCAGCACTTGTGAAGTGCTTCATATTTTGTATCCTTATTTATTTACAAATAAATGTGTTAGTTATTATGGTCAATGTAATATCTACCAATTAAAGGCATAATTCAAACACAAGGGACTTGATCTGATTCAGTAAACTAATTACTAGAACTAAGGTTAGCCTTCAGGCCATGAAACCTGCTGAAAGGAAGATTACCATCAAAAATATAGCTTCCAGATCACAGGGGGCAGATCTGCTTACAGAAACTGATGTGAGCCTGTTGAGAGGGAAAATAGTTCTCTGAAAAACAGAATTAGAACACTTGCTGAGTTGAAATAACACAACTCAAGTAAGCCTGAGTTGATTCACATCCTTAAGGATTTAAGAAATTACAGCAAAGCAAATCCATATGTGTCCATCCCACTAGAAGCACATATGTTGTTGCAGTGTTAGGATTACTGCAAATTGTGGCTAATTTCTAAATATATTCCTTATACTGCTCAGTAAGTGAAGGGTGATAATAGAAACTACAGCACTGAAATAGTTATTTGGTCCCTCACTCCTGTAAAAATCATTGCTTCTTTCAACTGGAATTACCCATCAAATCTCTTTTTTTTTGTCCTGGGCCTTTTTTTCTTTATTTTCTCATGGCATGTGTATGGTGTGTGGCAAGGCCAGCATGTACTGCCGATTCCTAATCGACCTTGAACTGAACAGCTTGCTAGAACACTTCAGATGGCAGACCAGAATCAACCTAATTGTTGAGGTCTGCAGTCATATGTAGGTCATATAGATGGCATATTTCCATCTCCAAAAACCACTTATTGTGGTTTGGTAGTACAGAACCTGAGTACTGCTGAAGAAAGACACAGTTTGTCAAAGATTTGCATTCTTGCACTCATCAGGACAGTTCACAAGAAATACCAAAATAAAGAAAAATCAACATTTAAATATGAGACCTGATTGGTTGACCAGTAGACTCTGATTAGCTATGGCCATAAAAAATCTGTCAGTTAATGGTGAATGACAGTTAACTGTCAATTTTTTGGTTAAATTTAATATTAGACAGATTAACTGTGATTAGTCAAAGCACTGCCCTGAGAAATGATCCAGAAAATGGCTGTCACCTATTTTATTGTGTTGAAATAGATGTAGTGTGCACACATGTTCCATCCATCTGCAAAGAATGGTTTCCTGTGTATATGTACCTTGTAATACATACAAGTGCATTACATAGTGAGCCCAAGTGAAAATCTTTAATTTATTGTCAGTATAGTCCTTCACAGACTTAGGATAATTTAACAAGTGCTGTCCAATCACAGAATCATATTGAATGTTGGGCATTGTTGTGAGGTTTGCAAGTGCAACCTGATTTGGGTCAGTCAGTATCTTGCTTAATGCATGATGCACGTGTTTCAAAACTGAACAAAATTGGTGGCAGCCATTTTTTAGTTAATTTCTCAGGGCAAGATGAAACAGAGCAGACATATCGATTTAAAATTTAAACAAAACTTGGCTTTGTCTGACAGTTAACGCTCAATCTTCAGTAACTGTTATATCTAGGTTTCAAGCCTAGCACCTGTTACTATTCCTATTTCTCAGTGAGAATGAGGACCTGCATTGCCAGGTTTTAAATATTACCAGTCAGCTCTTCAATGGACCATCGCATTGCTGCTGGGATCATTGGCGAGTGAAGCACTTGCTGCACCGCTGACTTTGTTAAATTACTGACTAGTTGCATTTGCAGGTTATATTGTTATCAGTTGTACCTTCATTTGTGAATTTCAAGTCAACACCTTCTTCTCCAGGTGCCCATGATGTCAATCTGCATTAATAAGTATGATTATTGTCATTATTACATAGAATTTCAATGCATAAAATGTATGGTCATGAAATAATCATTACATCTAAGAAACTATATTCAACATTCAAGCAAGTATGGCAATAAGGAGTTCTAGCAAAATTGAGTTATATGAAGAAGCCCACAGTAGGATCTAAACAACTACAAGGCTTCAGATAACAAAGGACAGTGGTCACAGAGGTTAGATAATGGTCATTTTAATTGAAAGCTCAACCAGCTTTAGAGGCACGGTGGCACAGTGGTTAGCACTGCTGCCTCACAGCGCCTGTAGACCCGGGTTCAATTCCCGACTCAGGCGACTGACTGTGTGGAGTTTGCACGTTCTCCCCGTGTCTGCGTGGGTTTCCTCCGGGTGCTCCGGTTTCCTCCCACAGTCCAAAGATGTGCGGGTCAGGTGAATTGGCCATGCTAAATTGCCCGTAGTGTTAGGTAAGGGGTAAATGTAGGGGTATGGGTGGGTTTCGCTTCGGCGGGTCGGTGTGGACTTGTTGGGCCGAAGGGCCTGTTTCCACACTGTAAGTCTAATCTAATTAGATTAGATTAGATTAGATTAGATCACTAATCTAATCTTGCTTTATCCTTTAATTGCACAACTCCCCAGGAAGAGTAACCAAAAGCTTGTCCAAATAAATAGGCATTAAGAAGGGTCTTGCAGAGGGAGAATGAGGTGAAAAGATGGAAAAAGAGGGAATTCCATAACATAGAGTTGAGATGATGGAAGGTATAGGAACCAAGAATGGGCAAAGGGGCTGAAACATTCAAGGAACTGTACTTCACGGTGGATGGGTTGTAAAAGTGGAGAAGATGGTGAAGAATTTAGGTTATTCAGAGTTTTAAGCTCAAGCTTGGAAATATAAAATCTAATGGTTTGGGGGTTAGAAACTAATGTCAGTCAATAAGGGTGAACAGGATAGTAGCAGCAGAGTTTTAAACTTGGTACTTTTATGAATGGTGAAGGATAGCCAACTAGAAGATCTATTGAATAATTAAGGGTTTCATTGACTGGTGAATTGGGTTGGGACAGAAACCAGCAAATTACAGATGGAAATGGACAGTCTTCATTAAGAATATCATAGCAGTGTTATGGCACAGAAGGGGGCAATTTGGCCTATTGTGCCTGCATCAGACTATGGAATTGAACATTTGGAAAAGACTCAAAAGAAGATGTTCAATTTTCAGAAAAGCTGATTCAACCTAAGGCAATTGGCAAGGAGGAAGATGGAGTCATTAGTAAGGGAACGGGGACGATGGCTAAACTGAAGACAATTGCCTGAAAACTATCAATGTCCACTGAGTTAAGGTTAAAAATTACACAACACCAGGTTATAGTCTAATAGGTTTGTTTGGAAGCACTAACTTTCGAAGCACTGCTCCTTCATCAGATGATTGTGGACACTGAAACTGACATCAACTTCGGGCTACATGCATGTACAGTAATCTTGAAACTACGAATTAGCTAGCTGTGATTATATGCTTCTCTGGAGCGTAAGCCCTAGCTGCACACCACATTTAAAGGAAACCAGTTGAATTGAAATTTGACTCATACATTGTTACACTTGCGGCAAAAATGTGCCTTGTTGAATGAAGTCTGAATGGGTTTTTAAATGTGAGTTTCGTAATTTCTGCTAAATATTCTCACTGGCCCTGAAAAGCTAATTTTGTAGTTGTGGAATGTCAATTTTTACCGAAATTATACAAAATTTCACAATTCAATTTGCTATCATTTTAAATAGCTTTTTCACTTTAGAAATTAATGCATTTATCTTTATTTTAATTTACTTGCAATCGATTATCTTATTACTGAAAATTTAAATTGAATTTAGTGATACTAACTACTTATAAATTGATTGATTGGCTGGTTTGCTGGAATATTTCAGCATGTTTAGTTACCAATACACCTGACTGCTGGATTCACTGCTGCTGTACACCAAGAGAGCCCATATCATAGCATCTGATTTACACTAGCATCGGGAAAGGACAAAATCCATGCCAAAGCTATCACTCAATCTCTAAAGGCAATATTCTTTGAGGCCAACTACAAACACTCTTGCTTCAATGCTGATTGCAAAAGTTGGGTTAATAGCTTTAATTGTTCCAATATTCAGCTGGAGGAAAATGCGGCTCATCTATTACTGGATATCAGACAAGCAGTTTGATAGAGGCAATGCATGGGTCATGCTAGATGGTCCAAAGATATTTGTAGAAATCGTTTGTGCATGTGTAGAAGCTGGGCATGCAGATAAGGTCATCTAGAAGCAGCATAAGGAAGAGGTTGGGTCAAAGGTCAACACTTAAATATGATTTGAACTCATTTTGTTTCTCAAAAGTATTTGAAGAAAAGTTAGAGATTAAATTTGGCCCTGATTTCTTTAAGGAAATCTTATTCAGTCTTTTAATTCAGAACAGACCAAAGAGAGTTAAGATAACAGAGAAAGAGATAAAGAACTAGATAGAGAGGTTCAGACAAATAGATTTACAATCATTTAAATTTGCTGACATTTAAATGTTTAAGTTGAATTTTGAAAGCAAGTGGAAGTTAAACTCAATAGTTTGACAGTAATAGTGAGGAGGCTGCATAACAGAGAAGTCTTTGGAGGGTGAAGTTGTATAAATGACAGTGACAGAAGGACACAGGTATTGGGTAATGCATGTGGATCAGAGGGGAATAGCAATGAAACTTAAGTAGCGTAAGCAATGGTAATGAATGTTAGGAAGGGGTGAGGAAGTACAATGATAAGATCAAACAGAGAGAATCAGCATGACTGATGAGGAAAATGGATTTAGAAGGAAACCCTTTTGGAAATGGAGAATTTCACTCTGCAACTCTTGACATCATCTTTGACCTAAACTGCTGACATGAAAGAAGTAGAAAGTGAAAATAAAGCAGCACAGGAGAGCTAAAGAAACAAAAAAAACAGTGACAGAGAAAGTGCGAAAGCAAAAATAACAAAAAAAATTAGAGACGCAGCAACATGAATGCAACAAAGACAAATAAGAGAGATCAAATTCTCTGATGTATCGCAGAATTGCAGTAATGTTAGAATAATTGGTGGGCGGCACGGTGGCACAGTGGTTAGCACTGCTGCCTCACAGCGCCTGAGACCCAGGTTCAATTCCCGACCCAGGCGACTGACTGTGTGGAGTTTGCACGTTCTCCCCGTGTCTGCGTGGGTTTCCTCCGGGTGCTCCGGTTTCCTCCCACAGTCCAAAGATGTGTGGGTCAGGTGAATTGGCCATGCTAAATTGCCCGTAGTGTTAGGTAAGTGGTAAATGTAGGGGTATGGTGGGTTGCGCTTCGGCGGGGTCGGTGTGGACTTGTTGGGCCGAAGGGCCTGTTTCCACACTGCAAGTAATCTAATCTAATTAAGACATAAAAGCACAGAGGGCAAAATCTGCTTGGCTAGAAATTGTGAAAATGATTGAAGTACTTTCTTCTTGACATTTTTTTATATTGCAAACATTATAAATAATAAGCTATGGTTAGATTTACCGGTGTCTCATTGCAATTTTTGGTTTCCAGTAGCTTTGTGTTTCATTCCATTCTAGCTGTCGCAGATCCATGTAGATATAATGTTTGTGTTCATTAAACTCGGAACTGGTGTTAGCTAATTCAATAAATGTTCCATAATTAAAATTTTGCCAAATGCAAAGAAAAATAATATGTATTTACATAGCACTTCTCACAACTTTAAGTCGTATGAAAATGCTTCATGGTGAATACTGTTTGAAGTATAATAATTCTTGTTTTTTGGTCAAATTTGTTCTAATTATCAATGCAAGAATGATCCAATTAGTTAGTTTCAGCAATATTAGTTTACAACCATATAAAATAAAGTATTTAATAACAAGGTGATTAGTTTAAACAGATGGAAATATCATCCTTCTTATAAATCTGAAGTTGTTGATGGAAGATGCAAGTGCCAGGGTAGACTCTTGGCTCGGAATCATGAAGACTTAATGTGTTTATTGAACATGGTCATAAAAAAGGTGGCTGGGTTAATCTAGCCAAAAAATCCATTTTCCACATTTGCAATTAGAGTCACAGAGTCATAGAGCATGGAAACAGACCCTTCGGTCCAACTCATCCATGCCAACCAGATATCCCAACCCAATCTAGTCTCATTTGCCAGCACTTGGCCCAAATCTCTCTGAACTCTTCCTATTCATATACCCATCCAGATGCCTTTTAAATTTTGTAATTGTACTAGCATCTACCACTTCCTCTGGCAGCACATTCCATACATGCACCAGCCTCTGCATGAAAAAGTTGCCCAAGGTTCATTTTAAATTTTTCCCCTCTCACCTAAACCTAGGTCCTCTAGTTCTGGTCTTGCCCACCCCTTATCTATCCTATCTAAGCCCCTTGTGATTTTACAAACCTCTCTAAGGTCACTCTTCAGCCTCTGACGCTCCAAGGAAAACAGCCCCAGCCTATTCACCCTCTCCCTGGAGCTCAAATCCTCCAACCCTGGCAACATCCTTGTAAATCTTTTCTGAACCCTTTCAAGTTTCATAACATCCTTTTAGCAGGAGAGAGACCAGAATTACACACAATATTCCAAAAGTTGTGAAGTTATATTGGCGGATGTGAGGACCATATTCACATATATATTAGGTTAGGGTCTAGTAATTTAAGGAAGGGAAGGGTGAATTTTAAAAGTTTATAAACATTTACTCTTCCTTATTGTGGCTTTAACTAGCTTCATGCATCTGTTTCCAAATAACACTTAACTGATATCTTAGCAGGTGAACTATAAAATTCACAAAGCTGCCTTCAACCGTGACTAAATCAGCTGGTGAAAATATTTGTTTCTGACTATGGAAAGACAAAAAAGTAAATGAGAATGTGTTGCCAAATTGGATATTTGATATCTTGAAAATTGATGAAAAGTAACATGTCTTATGAATTGGAGCAACAAAATTTAAGCGGTGGGGGGGGGGGAGCGGTTTGACATTTCGAGACCCACCAGGTTAGACATGGAGGCAGGCGAGGCATGGATGAAAGTCCCAGTCCCAGATAGCGTGTCAGTTTCCTGACAACTATGTCAGTGCGCTTTGGAGGGAGGGAAGGTGGCTGGAGCACGGGTGAAGACGACCCTGAGGGAATCCTATCTAATCCATTCAGAAGACAAATCTACGTTATTAAAGAGTTTAAAATGAACTTGTTCGGGGGAGCCTTCAGCTATTGATATTATTCACAGGCTGCATGTGCTGTTGAAGCAGATGAACATGAATACAAAGAAAAAGGAGACAATCAGTGTTGTCCCAGGAAATTAGCTGGGCACCATTAACGGGTGAAAAATGGGCCTGCAGCCTTTGGAAAACCAGTGCCATTGAGTAAGTGCAAGTTGTGGGGTGTGTGGGCAAAACTGCCAAACCAAATTGGCGGCTTTCTTAGTATGAAAGGCTGCAGCTGGCAACTGGGAGACCTTGACATCAGCAACTGTGGGAAACAGAAAGAGTTCCTGAGAACTAGCCTTGGAGAGGAGAGAGAGAGAGAAAGACCTTTGCATTGCTGAGCTCAGTGTTCAATCAATGATTTGAAAGTTCCAACAAAAATAATACACAGTTAGTTGTGCCAAATTCAGTGAAAGTGAAATTTCCACGGGGATCAGTTGTTTCTGTGAGAACCTGTTTCATTGAAGCTTACAGTACAGGAGGAGGCCATTCAGCTCATTATGCCTGGCTGGGCTTTTTGAAGGACCTATACAATTAATACCATTCTTCCCCCCACAGTCCTGCAAATCCTGTTTCTTTCAATGCACAGTGAGAGTTATTGCGAATCTACTGCCAATGCATTTCAGGCGCTGACTTCCAAATCATAGCTATTTGCTGTCTAAAAAATAAGTCATCTTTCCTCAGATTCTTTTGCTGATTATCTCAAACTAGATTAGCTTAATTTATGGAAGCAGACATGATTTTTTTTCATCAATGGCGATGATTTAAAAGTTACTGGCATAGATCTACATAAGGCAGCTTAATGATGTGACCTAATGCTCATTAGGTCAAGGCTGTCCAAAGTCATTTCCTACAGCAACATAGACAGAAATCCTTTATCCCATCAGCATCAACTGATTCAAATCTGGATCCCAAAGGCTAATGTGTAAATAATACAACTCTATTCAGAATGCTAAGTCTCCAGTAATGATGAGATTGCTGTATTCAATCCAATTCTATTTTTATACTGATCTTGGTAAAAGTCTAATTAGTTGCTTACCGACAACATTCATTCTGACCTCTGCGACAAATGGATCTGGGAGACTTACAATATAGCCCATCATGTGTGGCATAGTGAGAATATAATCTCCTACAGCTTTGAGTTTGTTAAAAAGAAAATGAACAAATTAATGCCATTTCACCACAGATTGATGTCAATCAAACTGAAACAAATAAGTGCTTCGCAATCTTTTAAAAGTTTCTTGAAGATAATTCTGGTTACCAACTGGATTGGGTTGGGTTGATGTGGGAGCAGAGATATGGGATTGAACTTGATGATTTCAATACAAAGAAACTTTAAAGAAGAGCCCAGTACTTCTTACAAACAAAAGATATTCACAGCTCGGTGATGCTAATCAGGGTCAGTGATATCCCTGAGACCTCAGTCACTGGACGCACTAGCAGAAGCATCCAAGGCACTGTCCTGACATTGAAGGAGCTGGTGTTGAATTGAAAGGCTAGGAATGGATGTTCGTAACAAACTAGGCAGCATGAATAGTCATGTTATTCAGAAGCTAAAATGATTTTGTGTGACATACTATAATAAATGAAGATGAAAATTGTCAGCTAAAGTGTGTATTTGTGCATTATGATGATGAATAAAGTGGTCCCTTGTTCTTTATGGTAATACAGTAAAGAGTACACTTATCTCTGACAGGGTCAAAGTTTTTTTTCCATGGAGCTCCTTCAATATCTCATGGTATGGTATGAAAGCCCTGATTGTTCTTCATTAAGAATAATTGTGGATTATTTCCTGCCATTTTGACTCTAACAATTGACAACAGATTTCTCAGAAACTCTGTTTCACTTTCCTGGTCAACATTTATATGATTTGGTGACAGAGTCTTTTTCTTTTCCTACTTCCTCATTTGCTTCCTAAACTGTACAAAAGGCATACAGTTGTACAGAATGCAACAGGTAATGATCGTTTGTGAAATCCTTTCTGCATTGTGCTACAAAGATCCACCAGAACTATCAAAACAAGCAAAATGGGGTTCAGCATTTTAATTGTTTTCTCTGTAGTGATTTCGCTGGATCCTGGGGAATTCCACATACCGCAGTTTCAAGAGTCAGGGGGCAGATGTGAGTGCGGTGGCCATCACTAAGGAGAAGGTGCTGGGGAAGCTGGAAGGTTTGAAGGTGAATAATTGCCCAGATCAGGTGGACTGCACCCCAGAGATCAGAAGGACATAGCTAAGGAGATTGTACAGGTATTGGTGGTAATCTTTCAGGAATCATTGGAGTCAGGAAGGGTTCCAGAAGACTGGAAAGTGGCTAATGTAACACTTCTATTTAAGAAGGAAGGGATAGAAAACTATAGGCCGGTTAGCCTGATCTCAGCCTTTGGTAAGATTTTAGTGTCCATTATTAAGGTGGTGTATTTGAAAGTGCATGCTAACACAGGTCTGAGTAGGCACGGTTTCATCAACGGAAGGTCAATCTGTTAGAATTAAGAAATGAGGTGCTGGAAAAGCATAGCCAATCAGGCAGCATCCGTGGAGCAGGAGAGTTGACGTTTTGAGCATAAGCTCTGATGAAAAGCTTGTGCTCAAAATGTTGACTCTCTTACTCCTCGGATGCTGCCTGACTGGCTGTGCTTTTCCAGCGCCACACATTTTGAATCTGATCGCCAGCATTTGCAGTCCTCACTTTCTCCAAATCTGTTGGAATTCTTTGTGGAGGTAATGAGCAAGTTGGACAATGGACAGCCATTGGACATGATCTATTTAGGTTTCCAGAAGGGCTATGACAAGATGCCACACAAAAGGCAGCGAAACAAGACAAGAACAAAGAACAATATAGCACAGCAACAGGCCCTTCAACCCTCCAATCCTGTGCCAACACATTTTGCCCTTCCATTCTAAAACTGTCCTCACTTACAGGATCCGTATCCTTCTTTTCCCTTCCTATTCATGTTTTCATCCAGGTCCTTCTTGAATACTGCTATTGTATCTGCTTCCACCACCCCCTCTGGCAGCACTTTCCATGGCACTAACTACCCTTTGTGTGAAAAACCTGCCTTGCACACCTTTTTCCAACTTGCCCCCTCACATCTTGAAACTGTGTCCCCTAGTAATTGACCCCTCTATCCTGGGAAAAAGCCTCATACTTTTCACTCTATCTGTCACATCCACAATCTTTCTATCAGGTCACCCCTCACTCTCCTACATTCCAGTGAAAACAAACCTGGTCTATCCAACCTTTATTTTTGTTAAAATCCCCCATATCAGGAAAACCTTTTCTGCACCCCCTCCAAAGCATCCGCATCCTTCTGGTAGTGTGGTGACCAGAACTGTATGCAATATTCCAAGTTTGGCCTAACTATAGTTCTGCAAAGCTGCAGCATAACTTGTCTATCCTTATACTCAATGCACCTTCCAATGAAGGCAAGCATGCCATAAGCCTTTATTCCCACCTTCTCTTTCTGCGCTTCCACGTTCAATGATCTGTGGCCCTACACATCCAAATCCCTCTGCATATCAATACTCCTAAGAGTTTTGTCATTCACTGTATAATTTCCCCCTGTACTTGACCTTCTAAAATGCACCACCTTATATTTGTCTGGATTACATTCCATGTGCCACTTTTCTGCCCATGCCTCCAACTGATTTATATCCTGCTACATCCTCTGACAATCCTCCTTATTATCTGCAACTCCACCAATCTTTGTATCATCTGCAGACACACTAATTAGACCAGCTATTTTTTTCTCCCAACACTTACGTAGATGATGAACAGCAGAGGTTCCAGCACTGATCCCTGTGGAACACCACTAGTCACAACCCTCCATTCCAAAAAGCAGCAGCTCACCCCTGATATCATGGAACTTCACCTTTTGTACTAGTTTGCCATGAGGGATCTTATCAAAGGCTTTACTGAAGTCCATGCAGACATCAAACGCTTTTCCCTCATCAACCACCTTTGTTACCACCTCAAAAAACTATGAAGTTAGTGAGCCATGACGTTCCCTGCACAAAACCATTTTGTCTATCGCTAATAAGTCCATTTGCCTCTAAATGTGTACAGATTCTATCCCTGAGAATCTTTTCCAATAATTTCCCTACCATCAACGTGAGACACTCAGGCCTGTAATTTCTAGGATTATCTTCTTTACCTTTCTGAAACAATGGGACAACATCCTCTGGGACTTCACCTGTGGCCAAAGAGGAAACAAATATGTCTGTCATTGCTCCAGCAATTTGTTCTTTTGCCTCCCTCAATATTCCGGCAGAGATCCCATCAGAACCTGAGGATTGATCTATTTTATTACTTTTTGAGATGCACATCACCTATTCCTATTAATAGCAACTCAACACTCCCTTCCCTGAAATCTTCCTCACCAACCTCTTCTTTTTGTTGAATTCTGATGCAAAATTTTACTTAGGACCTCATCTATCACTTCTGGCTCCACATATAGGTTCCCTCCTTTGCTGTTGAGTGGGCCATCCTTTTCCCTGGCTACCCTTTTGCTTTTTATATTTGGATAAAAAGCCTTGGGATTCTCCTTAGTCAGTTTGCTAATGACTTTTCATGACCCCCTTTTAGCCCTTCTAATTCCTTGTTTAAGTTCTTTCCTACTTGACTTATATACTTCAAGGGTTTCCTCAGTTCCCATCTTCCAAGACCTACGTATGCTTCCTTTTTCTTTTTGACCAAGATCATCCAAGGTTCAGAAAGTTTGCCATATCTATCCTTCATTCCCACAGGAACTTGTCGCTCCTGAACTTGTATCAACTGTCATTTGAAATATTCCCACACATCTGACGTGGATTTATCCTCAAATAGCCGCCTCCAATCAGCACTCTCCAGTCCCTTCCAAATATTGTTGTAGTTCACCTTCCTCCAATTTAACACCTTCACCCAAGGACTGCTTATTCCTATTGATGAGTATTTTAAAACTCATGGTACTATGGTCCTGAAATGCTCCCCCACTGAAACTTAACTCACCTGGCCAGGCTCACTTTCCAAAACCAGGTCCGGTATAAACCCTTCCCTGGTTGAACTGTTTTACATATTGTGTCAAGAAACCCTCCTAAATGGTCCTCACAAATTCTGCTCCATCCAGGCCCCTAGCACAGAGTGAATCCCAGTCAATATAGGGGAAGTTAAAATCATCCACCACAACAACCCTGCTGTTTTTTACATCTTTCCAATATCTGTCTATATTTTCTCTCCTCTATCTCCTGCCCATGGAGTTAGGGGCAAGGTACTGGCATGGATAGAAGATTGGCTGACCGACAGAAGGGATAATGGGGTATTTTTCAAAATGGCAGCAGGTGACTAGTGGAATTCCACAGTGGTCAGTGTTGGGGCCACAACTATTCACATTATATATTAATGATCTGGACAAATGAGGTAAGGGATAAGTTTGCAGATGACACAAAGAAAGGAGGAGGGACAAGTAACGCTGAGAAACAGGGAGACTGCAGAAAGACTTGGACAGACACTAGGAGAGTGGACAAAGAAGTGGCAGATGGAGTACAATGTGGGAAGAGAAGCACAGACTATTTTCTATATGAGGAAAGGCTTTGGAAATCTGATGTACGAAGGGACAGAAGATCTTGTTCAGTATTCTCTTAACATTAACATGCAGGATCAATAGTTAGTTGGGAAGGCAAATGAGAGGGCGAAAATACAACAGCAGAGGTGTACTGCTGAGGCAATATAAGGCTCTAGTCAGATTGCATTTGGAATATTGGGAGCAGTTTTGGGCCCAATATCTAAGGAAGGATGTGCTGGCTTTGGAGAGAGCCCAGAGGAGGTTTATACAAGAAAGATTTCAGGAATGAAGGACTTGTCATATGAGGATCAGTTGAGGACTCTGGGTCCGTACTTGATGGAGCTTAGAAGGATGCGGGGGGATCTCATTGAATCTTACAGGATACTGAGACACCTGAATAGAGTGGACATGGAGAAGCTGTTTCCATTCTTAGGAGAGACTAAGAACTGTGGGCATAGCCTCAGAGTGAACGGACAATTTTTTCGAACTGATATGAGGAGAAATGTCTTTAGCTAGAGGTGGTGAGTCTATGGAACTCATTGCTGAAAAGGCTGTGGAGGCCAACTTACTGAGTGTATTTAAGACAAGAAATAGATAGGTTCTTGATTGGTAAGAAGATCAAGGGTTGTGGGAAGATTGCAGAAGAATGGGGTTGAGAAACATATTTGCTTTGATCAAATAGTGGAGCAGACTCGATGGGCCGAATGGACGGGTTCTGCCCCTATATTAATTGTCTTATGATCTCATGTATTATGCTGATGGATGCAGGTTAGGTCAGTGTTCTTAAGCAAGGTTTCCTGCAAAAGGTTAAGGGGATTGCCCTGTTTCCACTGCACAGACAATTTACTGTAAATTTAATTCCAATTTCCAAAGGTTACAGCACCCCGGGCAGAGGTTTTCCTTTCTCCTGACAGGCACTGGCCAACATCAGTACAATATCACTTTCGTCCTGAGTGGAACTACTACTTGACTCCAGAGACCCATAGTCATCTGCCCAGGGCTGTTAAGGAGATATTGCCCACCCTCAGGTTATGAGTCGAGTTTGATTCATTAGTAGACTAAAGGAGAAGTGATAGCTGTTATAGACATCATCCAATATCTTCCACCAGCCTCGGTGTGACAGATTTCCACACAGTGGCAGTCTACTAATCTTAGTGTGATAATCTATCAACTCACACTGACTGTCTACTAATCACACAGTGACAGTCTATCAACCATACAGTAGGACAGGTTACCAACCTCACAGTTACAGTCTATGAATTCACAGTGACAGTCTATCGCCCACAAAATGACAACCTATTCCTCTTTACGTTTAGACTTGCATGGAATGTGGTGTGGCTAGCATTTGTTGCCTATCCCTAAGCACCCTTGAATTAAATGGATTGTTAAACTATTTCAGAGGCAGTTGCTGTGGGTCTGGAGTCACATGTAGGTCAGACCAGGTGAGGATGGCAGGTTTCTTTCCCTGAAGGACATTAGTGAACCAAATGGGTTTTCACTACAGCTGATTATAGTTTCATGTTCATCATTACTCAGACTAGCTTTCAATTCCAGATTTTTAACAAGTAACTTATGTTTAATTGCACTGGCTGCCAGGGTGGAATTTGTACTTATTAGCCCCAACCTTTGGATTATGAATCTGTTGATATTATCATGACATCACCACCCCTCCCCTGACCTGGACAAGACTCTACAATCCTTAGTAACAATGTAATGGGTGTACAATAACCTAGCCTGGATGAACAGCAAGCATAAGTGATTGTACTTGTTAAAGATAAAGAACAAACCTACGTCCAGAACCTCAACCTAAACTACAAATCTTCTCAAAACCTGTTAAAGATACCGTTGCTACAGTTAAAGATGCATCGACAGAGTTGTTGCTCTGCACCAGAAGCAAGATTCATATTAAATAAGTCAAACAAAATTTAAAAATGTATGTATATTTAATTGTGTAACTAAACATTATAAAGTAAAACTATTTGTGTCATGTTACAGGAATGTGTGGATTTTTGCTTTGTGTTATTGGACAGGGGAATGGAGTTCAGAGTTAAGAAACGGAGAACCCCTGGGAACGGTGACATCCTGCAAGACTGCATGGGTATTCCACTGTTCAATCAACCGTGCAAGTCAATGATCTGCTTCATCAAGGTACGCACAATTGGTTCTTGAATAGTATGACAGTTTCCTAGTTAATGGTATCCACTTACAAAATCTGATGGTTGGTGGCACAGACTGACTGTGCATTAACAGAATAATGTAATTTTCTCAAGAATGTGAGAGATAGATTGTGAGAATCTCTTCCCCATGGCAGATTTGTCTAAGACTGGAGGGCATAAGTTTAAGGTGAGACGTAACTCATTTAGAGGAGATCTAAGAAAGAATGTTTTCACCCAGAGAGTGGTAGAAATATGGAACATTCTGCTTGACAGAATGGTGGATATAGATATTCTCCATTTAAGGATCATTTGGGTGAACACTTAAAATGCCTGGGTCCAGCAGGCTATGGACCAAGTGCAGGTAAATGGGATTAGTGTAGTTTGGTGTTTGTTGGTTGGTATTGACATGGTGGGCCAAAGGGCCTGTTTTTATGTTGTATGACCCTATAAATATGATAAGATTTGTTGGGAGCTCATTGAGGCATTCAACACAAGTCTCAGAACTTCCATTCTGTATCTGAGTAATCCCGCTCCTTGAGGAAATCTTACTCTTTTGTTTTTGAGAAGATTTGTAGTTTAGGTTGAGATTCTGGACGTAGGTTTGTTTTGGCAGGATCCATAAAGGAAAACACCTAAATAGAACACCTACCACTTGAATTTGTTGGTTGATTTCTGTGATTGCAGTTTCCACAGGGCTACCTGGAATCACTCAGTAACATAAAATTTCAAAACAGTTAATCACTTTAACAGCTATTATCAAGACTTTGGTCCTTTTTAAGATGGGCTGCAAATCTGTAGACACAGATATAAGTCCCCAGGACTGTATGTGGAAGGGAAGGGAAAGTGAGTGGGTGGGGAAGCATAATTTTAATACACTAACTCATAAAAAAACACAGGTAGAGCCACATGGAGAATTATATAGGATGGCATTAACTGTCTTCTCATTTCCTCAATCTATATTCTTCCATTTCCTTGTTCACTTTATTTTTGTAGCATAGGAAGTGAAGGACTCATACCGAAAATTATTCATCCACTCTACAATTTACATTTTCTGAGATAAACTCGAGGAATATCCTTCAGTGAAGCTCCTGACCACAAACAATTAGGAAACCAGTGTCAGAGAAATTCTCCAGTTCTTCAGTCTCCTTTATCAAATATCTGTGCTAGGGATGATATAGTATTGCTTTCATCAGTGCAACTACAGTAGCGTTGACCGATTAAGCCCCAACTGGCGAAATTGACAAGACATTTCGATTATTTTGACCTATCTTGTTTACATGTACCATGTGGGTTGAGGTCAACTAGCAGGTGAGGACTGCAGATGCCAAAATTACACTCTCGACCATGTGGGTTCAGGACAGATAGTAATAATTAATGACAATTTATTGTATCAATAGCATACTATGCTAGTTTTCTCTTATTAACAGTTTTGAGAAAGAAAATCCAGGCATCACTACTTTGAATGCATTTTACAATCCTAAAGAACTTTTACTTATGTTTATTAAAATCTGAAAACAGATAAGATAATGTCTTCGAATTTTGTACTGGTGAATATACATAGAATATGAACTTGTGTCTCCTTCCAAGAATTTCTTTCAGGGTGAAAGATACTTAATTTTTACACAAAAAGACATTCACTTTAATGGAATTTGATGATTCCTTTTAAACCCATTGAAGTGATTCCAAACAAAAAGCTAGGTTAGTCTAGTGAGACTCCATACATTACAAGCTTCTGTAAAACTGAATCCAAGTACTGTCTTCCGTACCTGGGATCCTACAAGTCACCTCTGGCTCAACAGGACATTTTATTGATGTTATGTTTTCAGTTTTGTCTGGTAAATTCCGAATACTGCAGAGGAGATAGAGGAAATGTGTGTGACATCAAAAACAAAATTGCTGACAAATGATGTACTTATTAAATAATTTTTAAAAGTTTAATTTAGCAAGTTCTCTTAGTGACACTGATTTCTAGTCTTCTTGTTTCCAACACATGCTAAGAGACGAACATGTCAGGATGCATTTTCTTTTGACTCCCTCCTATCCTTCTGTATGAAGAGACAATTCACTTCAAATTAGTGCCTCATTTGACCATTGGCTAAAATCCACAATGAAATAATAATGTGTTCTTGAAAATACTGTTACAAGGGATGATCAACTACCACCATCTAGTTGGCTGAGACAGCACTGTAACAACTGGTTACCAGACAGTTCAAAACAGCAAAGACAATGGTCTTTAGACTGTATTTGTTTATTCATGGTCAGTAATGTGGTCTGTATGATCTTGCCTAAAGCTATAGACTTCTACCACTCTGTACCCCTTTGATTTCTCCCATTGTTCTAAAATTTTGATCAATTTCATTAGCTTCATCCACTTTGGAATAGAAAATCTCACTGCTTGTCTTATTTTTTCAATGTCGGCATTAAGCTCTCTTAGGTAGATTCCAAGTTCCTATCACATTTTTAGCATTGAACTCATACGTGGAATTTGGTAAAGCAACACTTCTCTCTACTTAGTTCACTGCAATCTCCTTCAAATTTCACATCAGGCAAAACTCAATTTTGAGCTAAAATATTTCTTTATTATTCCATGCATTGTGGGTGTTGCAGGCAAGATGAGCATTTGTTGCACATCCCTAACATCCTTGAAATGAGTTGCATTACCATGCCAATTCAGAAGCCAGTTAAGAATCAACTACATTGCTAAATAAAGGAAGGATGGCAAATTTCCTTAAAGGACATTAATGAATCAGATGAGTTATTAAGACAATCAATTGTTATTCCAATTACTGAGGCTAACTTTCAAAGTTCAGATATATTAGCTGAATTTCAAATTCAGCTGCTGTGGTGGGAATAAAGCCCATGTTCCCAGCATATTAGCCTGAGACTCTGAATTACTACTCCTGTGACATTACAGTGACATTACCACAATGCCACTCCACCCTTGTGAGCTAAAAGATGAGCTTAGCTCAGCTAGTTATGATCAATGTTGACGGCCACAAAAAAGCAAAATAAGGCAGATACTAGAAATTGTAAATAAAGACAGAAACTGCTTGAAATATTCAGCAGGTCAAGAAATATCTGTGGAAAAAGAAAAAGAGTTAACATTTCAGGTCAGCGAACTGTCACCGGAACCTATTCCAGGAAATGGTTACAGACATGAAATGTTGATTTTGTTTCTATTTTCACAGATGATGTTGAATACTTCCAGCATTTTGTGATTTTATGTTAAACTTTGAAGTTTTTTTCTTATCATAGTGGACTACAATCAAAAATTGGGTTCAAGAGCACATCACTCAATTATCCACATTTTCCAAAATTCTCTCGCTGTGTTATCAACATTAGAAATAGAATTAGGAATAGGCCATATGAGGTCTCAATTCTAGATTAGAGTAGTGCTGGAAAAGCACAGCAGTTCAGGCAGCATCCGAGGTCTCAAGTCTTGCTGCACTACTCATGGCTGGTATTTGACTTCAACTTTGTTTTTTTCACTTAATCCCAACAATTCTTTGTTCCCTGACCATACAAAATTCTATCAATCTCAGTCCTGAATATGTATATCTGTAAATGAATATCCACAGTCACCTGCTGCAGAGCTTTCCAAAGATTCATAGCCATAGTGTGTAAGGAGTATAGTGTCTACGGCAGATGAACTTAGGGGTTGGATTGGTGCCCGGGAGTATGACGTTATTGCAATCCAGAGACTTGGTTGAAGGAACAGCATGATGATTGGCAACTAAATGTTCCAGGATATAGACGCTTCAGACAGGACAGGACAGGGAGGGAAATAAAATGGGAGGTGGAGTTGCATTGCTGGTCAGGGATGATACCACAGCTGTGCTTAAAAGAGGACACTATGGAGGTCTTGGGTAGTGAGGCATTATGGGTGGAGCTGAGAAATAAGAAGGGTGCAGTTACACTGTTGGGGATGTATTACAGGTCTCCCAACAGTGAGCGTGAGGTAGAAGAACAAATAGGTAAACAGATTATGGAAAGATGTAGAGGCAATAGGATAGTGGTGATGGGAGATTTTAATTTTCCCAACATTGACTAGAATACACTTAGCGTCAGAGGTCTGGATGGGGTAGAATTTGTAAGAAGCGTCCAGGAGAGTTTTCTAGAGCAGTATGTCAATGGTCCAACGAGAGAAGGGGCCATATTAGACCTGGTACTGGGGAAGGAGTCAGGAAGGTGGTAGAAGTTGCGGTGTGGGATTTCTTTGGGAACAGTGACCACAATTCTTTAAGTTTTAGAATACTCGTAGATAAAGATGAGAGTGGTCCTAAGGGAAGACTGCTAAACTGGGCCAAGGCCAATTATATCACAATTAGGCAGGAGCTTGGAAATGTGGATTGGACACAGCTATTTGAAGGGAAATCCACATTTGATACGTGTGAGGCTTTCAAAGATAGGTTAAAGATAGTGCACGATAGGCATGTCCCATTGAAAGCACTGGATAGGAAAAGCAAGATTTGTGAACCATGACAGGACAAATTGTATGACTAGCCAAGAGGAAAAGAGAAGTGTAGATAAGGTCCAGGCAGCTAAGAATAGAACGGGCCCTGGAGGAATTTTGGAAGAGTAGGACAAGTCTTAAACAAGGAATCAAGCGGGCTAAAAGGGGTCATGAATTAACTTTATCAAGCAGAGTTAAGGAGTATCCCTATGCATTTTATTCTTATATAAGAAACAAGCGGGTAACTAGAGAAAGGATTGGTCCACTAAAGGATAATGAAGGAAAGCTGTGTGTCGAACCTGAGAGAATGGGTGAGATTCTGAATGATTACTTTGCATCGGTGTTCACTGAGGAGAGGAGCATGATGGATCTTGAAATTAGAGATAGAAGTTTGATTAGTCTGGATAACGTTGACATAAGTAGGGAAGATGTGTTGGGTAGGTTATTAAGGTGGGAAAATCCCCATGACCGGGTGGTATCTATCCTGGGTTGCTGAGGGAGGCAGAGAGGAAATAGCTGGGGCCCTGACAGATATCTTTGTGGCATCCTTAAATATAGGTGAGGTGCTGGAGGACTGGGAGGTGTCTCATGTTGTCCCTCTGTACAAGAAGGGTAGTAGGGAAATTCCGGGTAACTACAGACCAGTGAGCCTGACGTTGGTGGTGGGAAAGTTGCTGGAGAGGGTACTGAGGGATAGGATCTATTTACATTTCGAAAGGAATAGGCTTATCACTGATAGGTAACATGGTTTTGTGTGGGGGAGATCATGCCTTACCAACTTAATAGGGTTGTTCAAGGAAGTGATCAAGTTGATAGATGAAGGAAAGGCTGTTGATGTAATATACATGGACTTTAGTAAGGTGATTGATAAGGTTCCCCATGGTAGACTAATGGAGAAGGTGAAGTCACATGGTGTGCAGGGTGTTCTTGCTAGGTGGATAAAGAACTGGTTGAGCAACAGGAGACAGAGAGTAGTAGTTGAAGGGTGTTTCTTGAAATGGGAGTAAGGTGACTAGTGGTGTTCCACAGGGGTCAGTGGTGGGGCCACTGTTGTTTGTAATATACATAAATGATCTGGAAGAGGGCACTGTTGGTATGATCAGCAAGTTTGCAGATGACATGAAGATTGGTGGAGTAGCAGAAAGCATAAGGGACTGTCAAAGAATCCAGGAGAATATAGATAGACTGGAGAGTTGGGCGGAAAAGTGGCAGATGGATTTCAATCCAGACAAATGTGAGGTGATGCATTTAGCAAGACTAATTCTAGAGAGAATTATACAATGAATGAAAGAGCCTTGGGAAAAGTTGATGGACAGAGAGGTCTGGGAGTGCAGGTCCATTGTACCCTGAAGGTTGCTGCACAGGTGGATAGAGGGGTCAAGAAGTGGCATATAGTATGCTTGCCTTCATTGGACAGGGTATTGAGTATAAGAGCTGGCAAGTCATGTTAAAATTGTACAAGACATTGGTTCAGCCGCATTTAGAATACTGTGTACAGTTCTGGTCGCCACATTACCAAAATGATGTGGACAGTTTGGAGAGGGTGCAGAGAAGGTTTACGAGGATGTTGCCTGATAATGGAAGGTGCTAGCTATGTAGGGAGGTTGACTAGGTTAGGTTTGTTTTCATTAGACAAAAGGAGATTGAGGGGGGAACCTGAATGAGGTTTACAAAGTCTTGAAGGATATAGACAGGGTGGATAGAGATAAGCTTTTTCCCAGGGTGAAGGATTCAATAACGAGAGGTCACGCTTTCAAGGTGAGAGGTGGAAAGTTTAAGGGGGATACACAAGGCAAGTACTTCACACAGAGGGTGGTGGGCATCTGAATGCATTACCAGCAGAAGTGATAGAGGCAAGCATGGTAGATTCATTTAAGTTGCATCTGGACAGATGCATGAGTAGGTGGGGAGCAGAGGGATACGACAGATTGACCGACAGGTTTAGACAGTACATTTGGATCGGCTCAGGCTTGGAGGGCTGAAGGGCCTGTTCCTGGGCTGTAAATTTTCTTTGTTCTAGCTATATGACATTGCATGGGCATGTACAAACCTGGGCAAATACAGTCAGTAATTAATCTCACAAAATATATTCTCAGCAAAAGATATTAATTATACTACACTCACCCTTGATGCAGATTTTCACTTGATTGAAAGAATTCCACAACTGATTTATTGGGCACGATCTTGTTGGCCTAGGATAAAAGAAAAGATTATATTCTTGTGACAAATCACCTTTGAAAAGTACTTTCTAAAAATACTTTTAGAATCACTACATTTGTAATCATAATGTCATCTACAGAGAAATTATTGAGGAAGTCAGTTTTATTTTTCCAGATCTCCTCTTTAACGATACTACCTCCTGGAACAGGAAGATGAATGGTCCGATCTAATTGCATCTTCACATAAATATAACACTAATCTTTATCACATCTGCTATCACTTAAAGAAAAGATCTCACCTTTGAAAATGAATAGGGAAGACTGTTGAGCTCAGTTGGTTTTTATAACATGAATTCCCATGTGTGATGTGAGACAAATTTGTTGAAGAGGTCAATGTGACAATGTCTGCAGGATAAAGCAAAATGATGCTCTCTTTCTGGAGGGATGGACTTGCCTGAGGGAAAGTATTTATGAAGTATGATAATCCGGTTTCAAAGCGTATACCTTTTAGACTGCCTCTAGCTGGAGCAGAGATCCAATCACGATTTCTCAGGAAGGAGTTTTGAAATTGATTTTCTTGGCTGTGACATCAGATCCATAAAGGATTTATTGCCATATTTATTGCCAAGAAAACAGAAGCTATTTGGGAAGGATAAACAGGGTAGGAAATTGGCCAGTAGTCAGAATAAGTGAGAAAAAGGTGAAGTTTTGCTTTTCAAGCAGATACAGTAGAAAGAGTGTGGGTGTAACTTAGCCAAAGTGAAAGGTTATGGGAGAGATGAAGATGAAAAAGACTGCTTCCAGGAGAAACACTGATAAGGGTCTAGAAAAATATGTCTTTTGAAAGATATTGTACCAATGATACTCAGGGGTGAGGTGGCAATGCTGGACAAGATCAGTCAAATGCTCAGGATGGTCAGAGTCAAGATGCTGTCCACATAACAAGCACGGAGCCAAAAAATGAGCACCACCCACCTTGGCTCTTTCTGCAGCACTTTTGGCTATTTTTGACCTGGAAATTAAGTAGTAGGTTTTAAGGGAGATTAGAGTGAATGTTATTTTTGGTGCAGGTGGGGAAGTGTCCCGAGCGAGTTTATTGGCAGCACAGCAAACAAGCAAGCAGGGTTGGTGGTATTAGGGGTTGGGAGTGGTTACGGGTAAGTGCGAAAGATGTTGCAGGCATTAGTAAGACCGATAGAGCTCAAAAGTTGCTGGAAGGTCGGTTGAGTAGCGGAGCATGAGTAAGTGTAAGGTACCAGAGAGGCAATGCTGGCAGAGTGGAAAAGGACATTGATCTACTTCTTACATTGCTCCATTTTCTCCAGACAGCTGAGACTGCACTGACCCAGGTGGCAGACCAGAAGGCATGGTCTGCTATTATGGGCTCCTCTGCTAGTCCTAGAGGATGAGGAGGCCTGCTTGTGCACCACTGTATTGAACTTCCAGGTCTCGGCCTGCAAAGTAGGGCAACAAAATTCCCTTTGTCTGCTATGTCCAGGGGTAATTCCTATGCATGGCAACTCTAACTCACAGTGCTTGTCTGGGTGCACGACAGCCTTTTAAAGATGGCACTAATGCCAGGGATGTCAGTAAATTACAGAATGTGCTGGCCTTGGTGAGTTGTTCTGGGAGAAGCACATACTAATTTTAGGAAACAATCAGATGATAGAGTGCAGGAGAGCCAGGGTAGGCCATTAATGAGGTACTGGCTGCAAATGTGTTGCTGGTCAAAGCACAGCAGGCCAGGCAGCATCTCAGGAATAGAGAATTCGACGTTTCGAGCATAAGCCCCTCATCAGGAATAAGAGAGAGTAGCCAAGCAGGCTAAGATAAAAGGTAGGGAGGAGGGACTAGGGGGAGGGGCGATGGAGGTGGGATAGGTGGAAGGAGGTCAAGGTGAGGGTGATAGGCCGGAGTGGGGTGGGGGCGGAGAGGTCAGGAAGAGGATTGCAGGTTAGGAGGGCGGTGCTGAGTTGAGGGAACCGACTGAGACAAGGTGGGGGGAGGGGAAATGAGGAAACTGGAGAAATCTGAATTCATACCTTGTGGTTGGAGGGTTCCCAGGCGGAAGATGAGGCGCTCCTCCTCCAGCCGTCGTGTTGTTATGTTCTGCCGGTGGAGGAGTCCAAGGACCTGCATGTCCTCGGTGGAGTGGGAGGGAGAGTTAAAGTGTTGAGCCACGGGGTGATTGGGTTGGTTGGTTCGGGCGGCCCGGAGGTGTTCTCTGAAGCGTTCCGCAAGTAAGCGGCCTGTCTCACCAATATAGAGGAGGCCACATCGGGTGCAGCGGATGCAATAGATGATGTGTGTGGAGGTACAGGTGAACTTGTGGCAGATATGGAAGGATCCCTTGGGGCCTTGGAGGGAAGTGAGTGTGGAGGTGTGGGCGCAAGTTTTACATTTCCTGCGGTTGCAGGGGAAGGTGCCGGGGGTGGAGGTTGGGTTGGTGGGGGGTGTGGATCTGACGAGGGAGTCACGAAGGGAGTGGTCCTTGCGGAACGCTGATAGGATATATTTCCCTCCCCTCCCCTATCAGCGTTCCGCAAGGACCACTCCCTTCGTGACTCCCTCGTCAGATCCACACCCCCCACCAACCCAACCTCCACCCCCGGCACCTTCCCCTGCAACCGCAGGAAATGTAAAACTTGCGCCCACACCTCCACACTCACTTCCCTCCAAGGCCCCAAGGGATCCTTCCATATCCGCCACAAGTTCACCTGTACCTCCACACACATCATCTATTGCATCCGCTGCACCCGATGTGGCCTCCTCTATATTGGTGAGACAGGCCGCTTACTTGCGGAACGCTTCAGAGAACACCTCCGGGCCGCCCGAACCAACCAACCCAATCACCCCGTGGCTCAACACTTTAACTCTCCCTCCCACTCCACCGAGGACATGCAGGTCCTTGGACTCCTCCACCGGCAGAACATAACAACACGACGGCTGGAGGAGGAGCGCCTCATCTTCCGCCTGGGAACCCTCCAACCACAAGGTATGAATTCAGATTTCTCCAGTTTCCTCATTTCCCCTCCCCCCACCTTGTCTCAGTCGGTTCCCTCAACTCAGCACCGCCTTCCTAACCTGCAATCCTGTTCCTGACCTCTCCGCCCCCACCCCACTCCGGCCTATCACCCTCACCTTGACCTCCTTCCACCTATCCCACCTCCATCGCCCCTCCCCCTAGTCCCTCCTCCCTACCTTTTATCTTAGCCTGCTTGGCTACTCTCTCTTATTCCTGATGAGGGGCTTATGCTCGAAACGTCGAATTCTCTATTCCTGAGATGCTGCCTGGCCTGCTGTGCTTTGACCAACAACACATTTGCAGCTGTGACCTCCAGCATCTGCAGACCTCATTTTTTACACATTAATGAGGTACATTTGGTAAGACTCACTAGGTCTCATGGCTAAAACACTTAAAATAGTCTCAATTCAACTCGCATTTAGGCAAAAATAATTGAGATTCAGCCCTGGATTCTTCTTTCTTTATTCTTTTCTGCAATATTTCATGTATTTTCAATATATTCTGAAAGTTTTTTTTTAACTAGCTATTTCAACATATACCATTGAATATTGCCATTCATTACATTTTCGGGTAAAAAATTAGGTCTGCAGATGCTGGAGATCACAGCTGAAAATGTGTTGCTGGTTAAAGCACAGCAGGTTAGGCAGCATCCAAGGAATAGGAAATTCGACGTTTCGGGCATAAGCCTGATGAAGGGCTTATGCCCGAAACGTCGAATTTCCTATTCCTTGGATGCTGCCTAACCTGCTGTGCTTTAACGAGCAACACATTTTCAGCATTCATTACATTTCAGCTTATTGCTTCAATGCCTAACACTATTCCACAAAGACCAAACAAAGCAAGGGCACATTCTTTTAGATTAGATTCTAAATAGTGTGGAAACAGATTCTTCGGCCCAAAAAGTCCACACTGACTCTCCAAAGAGTAACCCACCTAGACCCATTTCCCTAATACTACAGACAATTTAGCATGGCCAATTGATCTGCACATCTTTGGACAATGGGAGGAAACCGGAGCACCGGGAGGAAATCCACGCAGACACGGGGAGAATGTGCAAACTCCACACAGACAGTCACCCGAGGGGCTGGAATCGGACCTAGATCCCTGGCACTGTGAGGCAGAAGTGCTAACCACTCTGCCACCGTGCTGCCCCACTGTTCCTTCCAAACAATCAGAATGCTCCTTTTCAATGGCATTTTTTAACTGCACCTGTGGCATACACACCTTCTTACTTACCTGCAGTGTAAAAGAAAGCTGGCGTGCCCATTTGTGCTTGCTACACTGGGTCCTCTTGTAATAGTGGAATTCATGGACTTTCTGAATGACAAGCTCTGAAGCCTGTTCTAAGACTTTTTTCACACCTGTCTTGAAAATTAAAGCAAACTGCGATGGTCCATCAATACTTAAAGGATTAAGGTTTCATGAAATGTAGCTAACTATTACAGAAAGAAAAAATTAATAAATCAGAGTTCACACTGATATAACAAAACACTAATAGCAAGTAAGGTTATGCTGGATTAAAAAAGCACTGCAACCTCTCTCTTTAAATAAGTGCAATTTACTTTTTCTTGTTAACTTATTTGGGTATTTGGAAAGATCTTTCATAACGGCTTCAAACATCTTGCTTGTCTTGAGAGGATTTGAGCATCAGGAGGCAATGGTAAATAAATTGTATGCTACTGTACGATGTGTTACTTAGCACGAAGGACCAAGTACAAATGGACTCTGTGGCAACACTTCACTGAGTAAGACCACCTGCAAAGAGGAATCAGATCAAAGGATGCACAAAGGGATCTGTGAGTAACCTCTTTCCAATGCTATGTCAATAGGATGTTTGATTTGACTATTAAAAGGTAGATTAGTTAGTTTCAGAAGGATTTGCCCTCTAATTTCCCTTATCCACATTTGTCATGTAAATGAAAGACTAATCTAGCATAAACATTCGACTGATAGAAAAATAATATAATAGAAAAGATGTTTAACACAGATCACTGTGAAATAGTGGTGTTTAATTAAGATTGAGAAAGAAGGGGAAAATGCCAACATCTACAAGTTTACAGCTTTCAAAAGTTATGTCATCTAAACATTGGTTAATATAGTAACAGCGCCACTTAAACCAGCACCTACCTCTTGGCTATTTTTGCCCTGGAGAATCTCCAAAATCTTAATGACAAAGTCAGACTCTCCTGTGGCCAAATATAGTATATTATTTACTTTTGCATTTTTGCCAATGTAGTCGTAGAAGTAAGGCACAACTGCAAACAGCAACACAGTCTCTGAGGCCAGAAAATTGCAGCACTGTTTGTAACTGAAACCATTGAAAAAAAAACAACAGTATTGTTAGTCACTAATCATTTTGTAAAAGAGTCTGGAATTAAAAATAAGGCTTTTTACTTAGGGCAAATGAAATTTATAACAGTCTATATTATGGAACTTAAAGTGCACCATTTTAATAGATCAAGCATTGTCAAGCTGCAGAAAAATTTCCAGCATATTTGATTAGATTTTTCTTGAAATTCAATTTAAATAAACTGTTGCATGTACTGTACTATCAGATATAATTAGCAAACATTGTCTGCTCACAAACTTGATTAAATAATCAAGGACACTTTGCCATGGGACAGGATCCTCATACATTTAAAAGTGTTCACAATTTGTCCAAATATGTAAATAGCAACCAGGCAGTGGCATATATTCCAGTGGTATTCTAAATGGAAACATCAAGGTTTTTTTCCAAAAATATATAATTGCAATAAAGGGAAAGCAATCAGGCACTCAATATTTTCCTCATTTTCTCAGCACTGTAGGAGAATTTTTGTAGCTCTTTAAGTAGAGAAAAAAATCCTTGTTTTTTTCAAAGCAAAATTGATGCTTAACCAAAGGAAATGTTAAAACTTTGTCAAAGAGTTAGATTTTAAGCAGGATCTTAAAGGACAAGAGAGTGGTAGAGAGGTCAGGTTGGGCGTGGTGGGATACAAAGTGGTGTTGCTTCAAAGACAACATTTCAGAGCTTAGCACCTAGGCAGTTAAAGAGTGGTTGGACAATAGAAATAGCATGTGCAAGTGGCGCTTTTTTATTCATATGTCGGACGTGGGCATCGCTGGCTGGCCAGCATTTATTGACTGTTCCTAGTTGCCTTTGAGAAGGTGATGGTGAGATGCCTCCTTGAATCACCGCAGTCCACCTGCAATGGGTTGACCTACAATATCGTTAGGAAGGGAATTCTAGGATTTTTACCCAACGACAGTGAAGGAACAGTGATATATTTCCAAGTCAGGATGGTGAGTGGCTTGGAGGGGAACTTGAAAGTGGTAGTAGTCCTATATATCAGTTGCCCTTGTCCTTTTGGATGGAAGTGGTCGTGGGCTTGGAAGATGCTGTCTAAGGATATTTGGTGAATTTCTGCAGCTATAGTTAGACAGATTGACATGTGGAGGATTGTAAGGCTGGAAGGCATTACAGAGCCAATTTCTTACTTTACACAGTGTAACATTTAAAACTTGAGTGTAAAGTACTTGGGGAAGTATTGAAGTCAAGAAAAGCACTATTCAAATGTAACATAACTCTGAAAGAAAAGAGTCAATTTTAAATGTGATAAGAGGGAATTTTCGGATGAGCACAAGTTTACTGAGAATGGAGGTTAAGAAGTTGATCAGGAAAGGTTTGGAATAGTTCTGTTTGTGAATGAATGAGTGTTTCTGTTTCAAACAGATTATATTAGAGATAAAGGTGAGAAAAGTCAACGAAAATGAACAAGAAAGATGTTGTGATTGAGAGAATATGTGGTCAGAAGCTCAACTCAGGGATGATTCATTGAACTGCTGAAAACCACAGTTTAACCTAAGAAACTGGTTGAGAAGTGAAATGGAATTGGTGGTAAGCAGACAGCATTTCTTGTGAAGCTAAAGATGATAGTTTTGGTTTTCCTCATGTTTATCTGGAACATTGTGGCTCATTCAACATTGGGAGGCACAGTCGGACACTGGAGGAATTGAGGGGTGATGGGGTGCTAGAACTGAATGGTACGTTACTGGAGAAACAAACCTCATGACGGCATCAAGAGACAACATCTGGGTATGAAGGAGGACTGGGTGGATTCTGGAGGTAGCACTGGGGACAGGAACAGAAACTGTGCTGGTGATCAATAATCTCTTGAAATTGTTCATGTTGTGCATTGCCTGTTTACTTCAAGGTGTGACAGATTTACATCTTTTGTGCAAAGTATCTTAAAAGGGGCAACTTGCTAGTGGCCTGCGGAGTTTCTCCACAATACCTGCTCAGCCATACACAGTTGAAGTTTTGAAAGTTTAAGGTCAGTTGTATAAATAATCAAGGAATGAGCTATCAAGCTCTCAAGAACAGGAACAGAAGGAAACGGTCAAGTTCAACATATGGATGTCCTACAAATGGGAACACTCTGCTATTGTCAAATGTTTTATAATCTTTCAAATTATATGTAAATAGCTTAGGTTTTTTTTCTTCATCTCTATTATTTTCAACATTGGGTGTTTATCTTCCAATGAAAGGCCACCTTGTCTATCAAGCATGGGATTGGACTTGTCCAGTAGTAACACCGAGGGTCATAAAAGAAATACAGTTAATTCTTTTCTCCTTCTTTTGCTGAAATGTGTGATTACTATTTGCTACATATTCATTACTGACATTCCTGGAATCAGGAATTTCCAATCCAGTGGGTCATAAGCATAACCCCATGTCCTACTATTCAACAATGAAACAGTCTGCTGTGCTGGTATGCCACTCATTGCCACGTTATTGTAAACAATGGGTTACTTGGCAGTGAGAGAATATAGGTCAAGATTAGAGTGGTGCTGGAAAAGCACAGCAGGTCAGGCAGCATCCGAGGAGCAGGAAAATCAATGTTTTGGGCAAAAGCCCTTCATCAGAAATGATCTCCAACATCTGCAGTCCTCACTTCCGCCTAGCGAGAGAATACAGCAAATGAAATCCCAAGTATTCAGAGAGATACTGCTGGTGAAAGCACTTGAATCCGTAAAGAAAATCAACATTTAGGTAGGCTTAACAGTGCCATCTTCAGAACATACTATGTCCTAAGTAGAACAAATACATTTTTTTTAAGATCCAGAAACAATTTCACCAATAAACAGGTAAATTGAAAGTACCTTTTAAATTATTTATGATTTTTAAATAAATTTTGGGACTCAACAAGTTGAAGAACATCAGCTTTGAGGAGTGAATCCCTTTGGATAAAGTCCTGTTCCTGAGACCTTGATAGTAAATTCCTTAATTATTCATACAACTGAACTTAAACTTTCAAAGCTTAAAATAACTCCTCAGGGTTCTAATCAAAAACTTCAGGTCTGAAATTTTCAAAGTAAAACTCTGCCAGTGAGGATACCTATTTCCTAACTGTTCTGAATGAATCCCTTCATCAAGAAGGAACTATTCTCACATTTAGTCTCAGTCAAGTCTTCTACAAACTCAAGTCTTGATTCTTCTAATCCAAAAGCAAACTATTGCCTTTCACTATTTGCTCTCCTCAAATATAAAACTCTCATTATCCTGTCAGTATCATACACTCACAGATCAGGTATGTCGCACAAACCTTTTGGGAACAACCTGACCTTGGATTAGTGAGACAGTCACATTTAGGGATGACCCAAGTGAGGAAATTGCACTCTCCAATACTGAAATCCGTGATTTCAGAGACTGCAATGTTTCTGAAAGTGTGTGAATTGCAAAATCATTACTAATCAGGATTCCAATCATGAAAATTCTTGTTAATTATGACAAGTTATGATTCGAAACCCCAGAACAGCAAATTCATTATCCATCTAAGCTTACCACGCTTTTGTTTAAGAAGAGTGCAAAGAAGAAACCTACTGCATGTTCCATTTTGACACCGATCTCATGGGAGTGTACTGTGGGCTTCCTCTCTGTCTAATCTCTAGTAGTAGGAAGTGCAAAGTCAGGTACAGTTCATTATATAGATTATTTCCACCCTGCAGCAAGGAGAACATGTGTTTACTTAACATTCAAAGTAAGAATACAATAAACTTTAAAAAATTAGTTATGTGAAGTTAGCATTTACTCCATTTTTCTGAAAAGGTGGTTGTACAATTCCTGCTCAGACACCTTGTGCCATCCATCCACCAAGTTACATCGCTATGTCCCTCTCCATCCCAATGCGAACTGACAAACTAATATGGGTTGCTTCACCTTTACACAGAACCTCATCAGATATGTCACTTTGTGTTTCATGGTTTTCAATCACAGCTTGTTAAACACACGAGGCAGATTTTAACAGCAGACATCTAAGATATCTGAATTTGCTGTTATGTTTCTCTGGCCCTCTGTCCATTGATATCTTGGTAGAGTCTGTTGGATATTTTCCTAATTAACCTGCTCATAGATGTTACTATTCGCATAGAAGCAGGTGGGATTTTTACCCAGTCCTCCTGGCTCAGAGGTAGAGACATTATCACTGTACCACAAGACTTCTAGAGTCTGGTAGATGGTCAGTCAATAATTTGTTGGGGAGGCCACTTTTCATCTGCAAATTATGATCTTATTGTATGCAGAGGATTCTTTCAAAACAGTTCTGAGAAACTGCACGATGCTGTTTATTATTTTTGTCTTTTTTTAACATCTAGATTGCTCTTACACACAACTGACCATTTTCCTTTCTTCATCACCAAATCACCCACGGTATTTTTTTCATCTCTTAACCACTACCCATGTTGCCCAAATAGTTAACATACATGCAAATCCTGTTAAGGGCAATATTGACCATCAAAGGTGATGGGGGAGTTTGGAGAGCAGGAAGTAGCTAAATTAAAATGGAATTGGAGGGGAAACTAAAGAACTCTATCCCCTGTGGCAACTACCTCTTGCTAAAGGCATCAAGAGTACTGGTGGACACTGCATGGTCCCTCCCAAAAGATACCATGGAACGAACATAGCTGGGAAGAGGACAGACAATCAGCAGAGATTACCTTCTCCACAGCCTGCTGCCTGGATTTGTTAATGACCAACTTGACCAGGCCCAGGAGCAGACCCACAAGGAGATGCTCCAATCTGCCCAATCCCCTCTGCACCGGATGCCTAAAGATGAGGAGTGTAGGGTTGAAGTGTAACCGAAATCATGATGAAAGATTTTTCAAATAACTAAAAAGGGGCTGCAGTTGCCTACAACCAATATATACATGGTATATGGACTCCACAACACTGCAAAATAAAGGCTTAATCTGTGATTCTGTGAACCACCACAACGTCCATTACATGCCACTGCTGTGTGCAATGTCCATTCAGCCCAATTTCCTGATGAAGAGTGGGAGGACTTCAGTGTAGAGAGCCCTCCACTGGGGTTCCCCATTGACCAATGATAAATAAGTACACCAAGGGGTGTCCAGCTGGCGGATGAAGGAGTCAAAGTGAATGTTGTGTAGCAATAGCCCGTATGGAAAGTAGCTCCACACTGAATGGAAGAACATATTGGGCATTTCCATAAGATGGCTCCAGTTTTGAGGCATGGGCTCCTGAGGGAGGCTCAGAACCCAAAGGCAAACATGAAATTCTGTCCAAGCAGAGGTATGCAGAGATGGGATTTCACCGCACACCATGGAGTGGCATAGTAGCTCAGTGGTTAGCACTACTGCCTCACAGTGCCAGGGACCCGGGTTCCATTCCACCCTTGGGCAACTGTCTGTGTGGAGTTTGCATATTGTCTGCTTGGATTTCTTCTGAGTGCTCTGGTTTCCTCCCACAGTCCAAAGATGTGCAGGTTAGGTGGATTGGCCCTGTTAAATCGCCGTATAGTGTTCAGGTATGTACAGGCAAGGTAGGTGAGCCATCAGAAATGCGGGGTTACATAGAGTAAAGGCATGGGTCTGGGTGGGATGCTCTTCAGTGGATTGGTATGGACTCAATGGGTCGAATGGCCTGTTTCCCCACTGTAGGGATTCTATTATTCGATTCTACGACCTGAGCATTCTCTAAATGGTGCACAACGCCAAGTTGAGCACCACCATTTTCAGGCAATGGATGGCATCGTTCAGGAGTTGAATGTCCATCACCATTCTGCTTGCCAATTCCTGCAGCAACATCCAGGCCAGGCCTCAGCCACTCATCAAGGCCCCGGCTCTGGTCACCCCCGCAGCCATGGTTCTCCTGTCCACTGGCCACTCGAACCCGCCATGGTGGAGGTGCAGGTTCCTGAGCAGCATCTCTCTGACATTAGCCTCTACTCCTGATGGTAGCAAGAACCTGCACCAGCAAACTGTGTTCCAGAAATTAATTGGCTCCTGAGGGAAAACTGAAGACACTTGCCTTCCACAAGAGCTGCATGTCATGTTTGAGATAACTCTCCCAAGTAGAAGAAATATGTCGCCTGGGTGCACCACCTGGGAGGAACCTCAATGCGAAGGCATTGTTGCAGGGTCCAGAAATGGAAACTCACCACTTGGGTGCAGAGGTACAGCAGTGACTGACCAGTCTCCTTGATGAGAATCTCTGCAGGGACGCAGCTTATCTCCCTATCCCAGAAGAAGTAAACCAGTATCTTCTGGATGTTTGTGACAAAACTAGGGGAAGAGGGTTAAAGGGACCAGCCATTACCAGTGCATGGAGACTGCCAACTAGTTTACAACCAACATTTGGCCACTTTGAGACTGGACACTGTTTAATAAATAGTCCAAAATAGTTTTCATCTGTTATTTATGTGGGAGCAGAAGGAACCAAAATATCAACAGCCATCAATATTCTCTGTACTCCATTTGGCCACACAACAATCCCAACCTTCTTGTCCAGCCCACACGTAAGTCAGTCTTTAACTTATCGCACATGCGTGATCATACAAAAACTTTAAAGCATTCACACACTTCAATGAGTTACCTATGCATTCCAAAAAGGAAATAGAGGAACTATTTTCAGCCACATTCCTGCTCCAGGTTACATCCATCATTCTTTTTCTATTTATCCAAACCACTAGATTTCTGGTTTTCTTCAATCACAAGCAACATCAGAGCACCATGAACTTCCGGGTCAATGCAAATATAGTCAAAGTTATAAAGTGACTTCGAGCTTATTAAAGCACCAGTGGTTGACAAACATATGCACTCTACCAGTTTTACACCAAACAATAAAGTCAATCCCATTCAGTAATTTCTGAGACAGATGGGATTAGTCAGAAGAAACATTATTTTGGAGTTGGTACTCCAGAAAGGATATAGTTAATGTGCCTTTATCCCACAGGTGTATCTGATCTTCAAATTCAGTGCCGAGCTTTTGCCACGTTAGTGCAACTTTAATTTCCTAATCAAACCATTCCTGTAAATATCATTGAACATAAAGGATAAATTAACTGAAGAATTATGGACAGTTTTTCACAGTTATTTGTAGACACGATAAGACTGTTCACAATTCCCTAGAGTATTATTTCATCTTTTGAAATTGAAAAAATGCACTGGAGATGAAAGGCAAGGTGTTCATTATGAATAGACGACTGATAATCTTGTTCTGCTGTTTAATTAGTCCTAAAACTTTCAAGAACAGAAAGTTGATCTTGGTAACATTTGATGCTTTAATTTTGCGCACACAGTTACCTGTCCAGTATCTTTATCCACTTTCACTGTACTCACTAAAAGACAGCAAATATTCACCAGTTCCGCAGAATTCAATGAGAAGAAGTTACATATCGGAACCTTTCTAAAACAGGAAAAAACATTAAAAGGCATCATATTCTCTGTGAGCATAAAACTAATCATTTGCTTATACACTCAATACAATCATATTGGAATTTGGAAGATTTTTCCCCTTTTTGAACTGAGTATCAGATTGCATGCCTGCCTGCACAGACTTGAGTAGAAAAAGGTGTAGTCAGTGTAAAGTTTAATTTTGCTCGCAAAAATAATGCATTTTAATATCAATCTCTGGACAATATTCCTTGCTGCAGCAGTGAACATTTCTCATTCCAAAATCAGCTCTCCTTAATTATGTTGAATAATGGGGAGAGACAATGAACTTCCATCTACAAAGTTCCTTTCTCAGGACAATCCAGAGCATTTCACAATCATTTTATATGTGTACTTACTGTTGAAACCTAGGCAAATACAACAACCAATTTATGCACTGATATTTCCACCAAACAGTACATAACATAAATTACTATATACAAAATACATTTACATCCATTATGAGGATGATTTGGTGCACGATGGTAATAAGCCTATCTTTGGGCCAGAAAACTTGGATTTGTGTTTCATGTCAAGCATATTTACCATGATAAGTGTGTATGTAATGTAGTCATAGAGTCATACAGTATGGAAATGGATCCTTCGGTTTAGTCAGTCCATGCTAAGCAGGTTATTTTGGTAATCTCTAAGTCTTTCCAATATGCCTCAAGGAGGCTGTAAGAATGGGAGATTCTCTTTGTCAGCCATCTTACAATTATAGAGTTACAGAGTCATACAACATAGAAACAGGCCCTTCGGCCTATCATATCGACGGTGACCAAAAAAACACCAAACTACACTAATTCCAGCCTTGGGCAATTGTCAGCATGTCTGCGTGGGTTACCTCCAGGTGCTCCAGTTTCCTCCAATAGTGCACAGTTGCTAAATTGTCTGTAGTGTCCAGGGATGTGTAGATTAGGTGGATTCGCCATGGGGAATGCAGGTTTACAGCGATAGAGTACGTGGTGGGTCTGGGAGGGATGCTCATCAGTGGGTCAGTGTGGACTCAAGGGGCCGAATGGCCTGCCTTCACACTGTAAGGATTCTATGATTCTATGTTGGGTAGAATTTGGATTCTGTTAAGACAAGAAAGCTCGAGAGGCTCCCCTGGTTCCACACTGGATCCCCAAATTGTTAAACTCATGGGTGAGGGAGTTGGCTCCCTTGCTCCCCCTGGTGATTGACCTCCTCCCACCCTGGATTACTCATAACATGGTTAATATAAAAAGGATCCCTTCCCTTGTGGGATATCTTTCTCCCAGACCCAAATGAAATTATATTCCAAAAATAGTCAATATAACCAGACCTTTTTGAAATAACAGAAAAGAATGTTTATTGATGAGTAAAAGTGAATAATGCAACACACGTAAACACAAAGAAATGGTGGTGAGTCCAAAGAGAAAGAGGTAAAATAAAAAGTGCAACTCGGATTCTGAATTGTTCATGAAGAACAGATAATACTGTTGCTATTATTGGGTGACACTGGTAGCAGTTGATTTTGAAATTCTTAGTTTTGCAGAATTTTGGAAATTCTGTTGTTGTATTTCCTTTGGATAGTGACTGAATTCTAGCAATCAGTGGGAGAGAGTGTATCTCCTTTCCTTTTACTTGCATGGCAGGTATATTTAATATCCCTAGAATATATTAATAACTTTGTGAAAAATGGGAATCTTTGGTGATTTCCCAATGGAAAAGAGGCCAGTATCCCATCACCAAGTCACCCTTTATTTACACATGAACAGTCTTAGACTTTAATATTGCCACAAAGAGAGTCAGGTACCAGAATATCATATCTCTGACACTCCCTTTTTATCAGTCAGCCAGGTTGGACCAGACTAAGAGGCCCAATCATCCATGATGTCCAGCCAGTTGACTCCATTACAATCACTACTACATCCCTCCCCGAGTCCACAGACATAGGCCTTCATCTTGGAGAGCCTCCTGGGTGGTTTAGCATCAGGTCAGGTTCCTCTGACTCAGTGTTTAATAATCTGGCCCTTGGTCTCCAATTTGTAGAACTGCGCAGAAAGGTTTTGAGCTTAAATTAGCTCCCTCAGACAATTAGAGTGGAGAAGGTAAGAACAGAGTTCTCTAAAGGGCCAACAGAATTAATCTGCAACCTACTAAATTGCAATACCATTCCAATAAGCAGTAAATCAAGTTGAATAGCTTCACTGACAAAGTTAATTTACCGCAAAGGAAGTGATCACTTCTGACAATAAGAATCACAGGTACCATTAAACAAACTATTTCAATATTACCCTATAGTTGTAAGGTTGATACATTCCAGTGTCTCGATGATTAACTGCAGAGGGAGGCTGAATTCCAAAAAAGCCTAAATTCATAAAATAAAAATATGCACATATTAGCCAACAAAATCCAAATTATAATTCACTGCATCCTCAGAATTAATCAGAAACAACATAATTTGGTGAGAAATCCTACTTTGATTATCAGCTTTAACATGAGCTGCACAGTTTATCTAACGATATAAATGACAACCATGAACATGTATGGGAGCTTAAATGTGCTGAATTTAAATGCAAGCAGATGTTTCCCGTCATCGGCACGCTAAAGAAATAAATTACTGAAATGTTGTGGATCATCCTAGCTCCACAGTGCCACTGCTGAAGATATAAAAGATTTAAATACTGAATAGACTAAGAACAATCCTCGTGGTAACAACAGCAATACTCCTATTGCCACAACAGAATGTCTTAAGATGCTTCAAGGGAACATTCTAAAACAACATGTAGTACTGAGGTACATAAGGTGATGTCCAAATGCTCTGGTGTACTACTGAATTACAAAGAAAGGAAGTGATATGGCTAAGGGATTTTTAAACAAGATAGAGAATTTTAGAGACAATTGCTTAACTGGGAACTAATGTAGATAAGCAAACAAGGACAGCAACTTGTTCTTATCCTCTGAAAGAAGTCAATGCATGCTCTGTCGTTTTCTTTTGACTTGTGCCCTTTTAATGATACAAGCTCTTTTTAATATCAAAGAAAAATTGCATTTGTTTCTGTATTAAGTGTATGCTTAATGTATTGAGGAAGAGGGTCCCTCACACCTAAGATCTCTGACTTATTCCACTCTCCTTATTCTACTCTCCCCCAGTCATAACCCAGAAAGCAGATGGCTGTCTTGCTCCAATGAAATTAAGCAAATTTTTAAAAGTTGGGCAGAGCATAATATTTTATCCTGGCCACATTGAAAAAATTACTTCCATTGGCTTTTCAGCTTTAACCACACACAAGGTAAAAGTTGAGTCACTATATCCTTACCAGACCACAGGACTCCTCTCTCATTAGAGAAAAAGAACTGGTGGTGGTTTAATCTGAGGGTCATCACACCCCAGGCAAAGGGCAGCTGATGTTGGAATTGAACCAACCCTGTTGGTGTCACTCTCCATCACAAACCAGCTGTCCAGCTAACTGAGCAAATGAACCCCAACTTTACTCATATTCACTGATTTAGAGCAAAATTAAAACAGTCTCACTGGACATAAGACTAATGTCTCATTAGAAAGAGATGATTGGTGGTGGTTTAATCTAATGGTCACCACACCTCAGGTGAGGTTGAGAAAGAAAGTCTTTTATGCTAATCTCAGCTGCTGCAAGAATTGGACACATGTTGTTGGCATCACATTGCACTGTGTTACTCTCCATCACAAACCAGTGATCCAGCCAACTGAGCTAACCAATCTCCCTTAAAACAGCAAATTAAAAACTGAAAAACTGAAGATGCTATAAATCAGAAACAAAAAAAAATTGCCTGAAAAGCTCAACAGGTCCGGCAACATCTGTTTTTTGCACCGAAAATAGCAGTATGGCAATCAAGAGAAAAAATGCCATTCAGTGACAGATTGTCTGTAGATTATAGATGAAGGAGAAACATTTACTTCCATTTACTTAACAAACAAACCATTGGCCCACATACCCATTATACAACATCAAGCTGCTGCATCAATTTTTATAACTATTTAAAAGTGTTTATCCTCCACAACCGTTGAGGATATTGGGAATATACAAATTGTAAACATTTTAGAGGTGATTAAAGATCCTTTTTGGCTCCTCTGTACTATTCATTTAGAATAATTTACTGGATGATTTTCAGGCTAAAAGAAATATATAATATGAGAAACAAAACAAGAAGTTACTGGAAAAGCTCAGCGGATCTGGCAGCATCTGTGCAGAGAAATCAGAGCTAATGTTTCAGGTCTGGAGACCCTTCCTCAGAATTGAAAATTCTGACTTCTCTTCACAGATGCCGCCAGACCTGTTGAGCTTTTCCAGCAATTTCTGCTTTTGCTTCTGATTTACAGTATTCACAGTTAGAACACAGAACATAGAACATCGAACAATACAGCGCAGAACAGGCTCTTCGGACCTCGATGTTGTGCCGACCTGTGAACTATTCTCAGCTCGTCCCTCTACACTATCCCAAAATCATCCATGTGCTTATCTAAGGATTGTTTAAATCTCCCTAATGTGGCTGAATTGACTACATTAGCAGGGAGGGCATTCCACACCCTTACCACTCTCTGCGTAAAGAACTCTGCCTCTGATATCTGTCTTAAATCTATCACCCCTCGATTTGTAGTTATGCCCCCTCATACACACTGACGTCATCATCCTAGGAAAAAGACTATCACTGTCTACCCTATCTAATCCTCTGATCATCTTGTATGCCTCTATCAAATCCCCTCTTAGCCTTCTTCCTGCCAATGAGAACAGGTTCAAGTCTCTCAGCCTCTGCTCATAAGACCTTCCCTCCAATCAGGCAACATCCTGGTAAATCTCCTCTGCAACTTTTCTAATGCTTCCACATCCTTCCCAAAATATGGGGACCAGAACTGTACACAATATTCCAAGTGTGGCCGCACCAGTGTTTTGTATATTTGCAGCATGATATTGTGGCTCCGGAACTCAATCCCTCTATGAATGAAACCTAACACATCGTATGCCTTCTTAACAGCACTATCCACCTGGGTGGCAACTTTCAGAGATCTATGTACATGGACTCCAAGATCCCTCTGCACATCCACACTACCAAGAATCTTTCCGTTGACCCAGTACTCTACCTTCCTGTCATTCTACACAAAGTGCATCACCTCACATTGAGCTGCATTGAACTCCATTTGCCACCTCTCAGCCCAATTCTGCAGTTTATCCAAGTCCCCCTGCAACCTGTAACATTCTTCTACACTGTCCAGTACCCCATCAACTTTAGTGTCATCTGCAAATTTACTAATCCATCCACTTATGCCTGCGTCTAAATCATTTATAAAAATGACAAACAGCAGTGGTTCCAAAACAGATCCTTGTGGCACACCACTAGTAACCGGACACCAGACTGAATATTTTCCATCAACCACCAGTAGCTGCCTTCTTTCAGAAAGTCAGTTTCTAATCCAAACTGCTAAATCACCCTTAATCCCATGCCTCTGCATTTTCTCCAACAGCCTACCATGTGGAACCTTATCAAAGGCTTTACTGAAGTCTATGTATATCACATCAACTGCCCTACCCTCATCTACATAGTGGTCACCTTCTCAAAATTCTCAATGAGATTTGTGAGACATGACCTGCCCTTGATGAAATCATGTTGACTATCTGAAATCAAATTGTTGCTTGCTAGATGACTATAAATCTTACTTCTTATAATCCTTTCCAAAACCTTTCCAACAACAGAAGTAAGGCTCACTGGTCTATAAGTTCTTTCAGTTTTCAGTTTTTGTGAAATATATAATAAGTTCATGCAGTACATTCAGGAGACAATAACATTAATAAGCTAAAGATGTAAAATGCATTTCAAATATGTTGCTATTACAACAGATTGTGGTGTCATTAGAGTTTCTGGGCAGATATTCTTTCCTATAACCGTTCATTTAACTAACTGGTGTGACATTGTGCAATAAGACAACAGAACAACAGTTACGTTACCATTACAATCAACAGCATTATGTTACACTTGTCAGGTTCTTTATCTCTGATAGAGATCACTTCAACCAGGCCATTTGACAATTTATCAGCAAGGGATATTCTGTGTGTGCAAAAAAAGGTTAAATTTTAGTCCTCACTAAACTGAGGCAGGAACAGATTTTATGTAAAACACAATTCCAAAGGGCACTAAAAATAAAATGAAACACTTAGCTTTCTTCCCACCAATGAACAGCAGTATTTTATCTTTGCAGTCAATTTTTAATTCCAAGTAAAAGCAATATGATTTCCCCTGTCTCCCCTTCTCATGGATACATTGTATTTTCTTTCAACAATGCAGTAAAAAGCACAACAGAGCACTCGACTTGCATCAGTTTTGGCAGATTTAAAACATTTTTGGAATCAACAGTAGGCTCACAACAGGACTGTGAATAAAACAGTGGGCATAGATAAACATAAGATACAGTGGCCTCTGTGCCCAGTCAATAGTACTGAAGCAGGATTCATATACTTAAGATCATTGGCACCCTTACATGGTTCTGTGCAACATATTCTGGAAATGAAACCAGAAGTAAATATTATCTCCTGTGAGGAGTCGGCTCTGGAGCATCAAGCTGAAGTAATTGAAGTGGAGACCGTTATGTCATGCTGCCACTTCATTTTCATTTGACACCCATTTCCTGGCATCTTGATCAGGCAAATGTACATAAATTCTGGTGGTGCCATGAGAGTGGCATCATTACCTGGATTCCGGCCTGACAGTGGAAGCCTGTGAAACAAACTCACCATAGTTACATAATATTAGAGCTTGCTCTTCAGCTAGAAGAATCTGAAAGGAGCTACCAGCAATTGTTTCAGATCTTCAGTAATCTGTCAGGAAAAGGGAAAGATATTTCTGGACAGCAAAACAAATTGGCCATTTTCTGAATTAAGTTTTTACTGTGTAGATTTTTTGATCAGAAAATCTGTTTAGAGAAAATTAGAAGCTGAATAACCCACTACAAAATAATATTTTATCCCAGCATTTCAGATCTTTTGAAGCATAGACACATTCCCAAACCAAATACAAAGCTCATTCCAAAAGTAAAGCAAGGTCAAGGTCAGGAAGCTGACCTGACTGAGATAGCTGAGTTTAAACAGGGGGATATCTTAAGATATGAAATCAAAAATCCCCTCTCCCAAAGTGGATGAATTTGAGTGGAAGGCCACCTGATTAATACTATTATTCACCATTGGCTAAATTAAAATTTGCTTTAATACTATAAATAGCAACATATCAATCTCACCCTCTATATATTAACCACCACTGGATACTACACCAAGTACCAACACTCACTTCTGACTTACAGCACCAAAACAGATCTTTTTGTATCCTATATTCTGCTTCACCATTAAAGTTCCCACAATGTCCATCAAATTATTTGTTGATAACATTGTAGTATTTTAATTACAATAATTATCCATGATTGTCAACCACATGGATTACATGGACACATGTTATTGGTCTGCAGTGTCAGCCCATAAAAAGGAATCAGAAATAAGTTTATTAAACTTATTTGGCTCACAGTATATCTTGTGATAACTATAGTCTCAACATTAATTGCAAGACAGTGATTTAATCGCTGGGTGCAGATGACAGTTATTTACCATTGAAACTCTGCTCCGTGGCTTCTAATACCATCTAAATCCCTCAATGTGCAGCTTTAATAGCCATCCCAATTGTCCATAACGCTATACGCAACTTTTTATTCACTGTTTAAATTGAAGGAAAGGCTGCAGCAGATTCTGAAATAAGTGGCGGCGGTGGCAAGTTTTATTTTAACGCACGATTACCCAAGTAGAACCTATCAGAAGTTTAGATTAATTCCCTTCTTTTACTTGAGGATATGTCAAATCTCCTGGGAACACAGTTACAACAAATTAGCCTCCTTTCATGGGAGAGCGGATGGCCGACAGCTCAACTGCACGAGCGTGTCAGCGTGGGTTCCCATGAACCTGTTCCTAACCTCCCTTTCACTGCAGAAGGAAGCGGTTATTGTGTCAGCACCTGTGTCTGTGAAAATTGGGAAAATGATGGCTTTGTTTGCTGGTTGCCTAGGGAATGGGGAGATCAGGGCACCCTAGAAAAGGGTCCTGATTGATGGTGTGATGTCCACGACTGCCTGCTTTACTTTATATTACAAAAACAAAACTATGTGCATGTAAATGTGCATTTGAACTTCAGTAAGCTAGGAGCACAGCGTACCCCCACTAAACAATCAGCTTCCAGTAACTGTTGTTAAGTGCTCTCGCAAACCTACAGCGAATGGAAATGGATTATTTCTGTCCTGATAAACCTCATTATTACAAAACCTTCTTACTACAATCCTTGTATCATTGGCATGATTCTTTACTGGAATGAATTTAACAAACTTCATGTCTACAAACCTCACTTAAAGTCAAACAATTTTACGGAAAAGGTTTACATCTCTATTAACTTCAGATTATAACAAAGTAACTTTTTTGTGCTGAAGAAATCTAAAAGACTTGAGGGATTTGTTTTTATTATCAAAATTCTAGAATTCAGCGCATTTATGGTAACATTTTAAAGATTTAATTCATAAACAGGTGTCTCCTAATTTTTTTTTGTTCAGGTTATGGTGGCATGAAATCTGACCAAACAGCCGATTGGTAAGAGATGTATTAGTTACCTTCAACCCGAATGGAGTAACAGATTGCAAATTTTTGTAATGTGACCCCCTTACATGGCATCCATCACATGAATTGCATTGAGGATAAGGCAATTTTATTTTGCATTTGGATAAGGTACAGTGTCATGTACATAGGATACAACTATAATCCAATTAAAGGGCTTCAGATTACAGGGGAACCTCGATCCCATTATCCGCACTCAATTATCCACTCGGTTTCTGTGGGAGTTGGGACATCCACGACATTCATGAGAGTTTGGGAGTCGGGTCAGAAAATCACCGGAGGTCCGGGCAGAAAGAATTTTTTTTTAAACCTTTCAGTTTAAAGTAAAACATAGAAGTTCACAAAGTTCATTTAATGCTTGTTGAAAGGAGATTTGAAGACCCTCAATTGTCCATCAATTTCCATTCTCCACAGGGGGTAGGCAGAGGACGTGGCAGATAATCAACGTTACAAGCCACAAGCGTAAGAAACTGTTTTGCTCCCCGCTGGCTGCCTCTTTTTTCAATAATGAATAGTTTAATGGAAAGTTTTTAACATATTGCGTTTTTCATGTTTACTGTTTTCACTGATCATGATACTTTGCGTAAATGCACATAAAAATAACCACTGGTGGGATAGTATTAACCCTGTCTTGACATTAATCCAACAATCTTTCTGCGGTAAGTGAATGCAGGCTGGAATACTGTAGAGGAACAACAACAAGAACTTGCACTTATACTGCAACTTTAACTAAGTAAAATGTCCCAAAATGCCTCACGGGAGTGCCAGTGAATAAAACCTGACACTGAACGGCACACAGAGAAGTTAGGAGGTGCCCAGGAGCTTGATTAAAGAAGTATGTTTTATGAACTAAAAGGTAGACAGGAGGGGAGGTTTAGTTAGGGAATTATGAAGCTTCGGACCTAGGCAGATGAAGCCACAGCCACCCATGGTGATCAATTAAAATCCAGGGTGTGCAAGAAGTATGTGCTGAGACCATAATTTTTATCCTCATGTGTTAATATGCATATACAAATGTGTATTAAGTAAATCCGAGTTGATTGACATTAGTTTGATATCTTTTCTTTATTCCCTTTCTTGGCTTCCTTTTCCACAGATTGCCTGGCTAAGGTGAAAACATGCTGCCTATCTTTTACATTTTACAATCAGCTATAGGGAATTCAAGGCAACAGCCTACTACCTGATCACTGCCTCTTTCAGAAATGCTTCTTGATCTATTTATAAAATAAATCAGAAACTCTTCAGATGGGGTATCAGAGACTTGCAACATTTGTACTGTTTCTTCCTTTAATGTGTAAATCTTCAATGTCAGAGAGGTAGTCCTTGCCACTATCATCTTAACAAATGGGCTTACTATTAATTACGAGTCTTAAATGTCTGTGACACCATTTATTTGCATTTCCAAGGTAACAACACAACTTCATGACATTCACTAGATGTCAATGGTGAGGAAGAGGACGAGCTGTCATCTTAGCAAAGCTAATGGAGGAGCAATGCAAATGTTGGATATTTGAATTTAATAGTGTATCTACTCATCTCAATCCAATATAATAATTATTTATATTTTATGGATAATATCACCAGCCTGATCCTTACTTCGGCAGCAACATCAGCTCAATATGTGTTCCCATTTCAACATTGTGTATGTCAAAGTCTGTTGAAGTGAAATTCCCAAATTACCACATCCATAAGAATTCCTACAGCGTGAAAACAGGCTATTCAGCCCAGTAAGTCTACTATGACCCTCCAAAGAGCATCCCACCCAATCCCTGTGAGCTTGCACTTCCATGACCAATCCACCTAGCTTGCACATTCCCAGACACTATGGGCAGTTGAACATGGCCAATCCACTTAACCCTATACTTCTTTGGACTGTGGGAGCAAACCAGAGCACCCATAGGAAACACGTAGACATGAGGAGAACATGCACACTCCATCAGACATTCGCCTGAGGGACGAATCAAACCTATCCCTGGCACTATGAGGCAGCAGTGCTAACCACTGAGCCATTGTGACACCCTATTGTATGCTGTTTTCTGTTTTCAGACCTCTCCAAAATGAATTGAGAATAGTCCACACACATTTCACTTCAGATGTTGTAGCCAGTAAAGTACCAGACTTGCATTGCATCGCTTTGGGCTAACATCAAATTCAGCTTCTAGAGGGGAATGATCAGAAGGTTTTTTTTGAAAGGTGCTGCCACCAGGCCCCAATATTATATCTTTCTCGAACTTAATTTACAACTGGTTTCAGTTCTTACTTATATAGAAATCATTTTGTTTAAATTAACAGAAGCAAGCAAAGATATGTTAAAGTTGGTGATTTATCATTTTCTTTTAAGGTAGGGATCCAGATGTAGATACCTCTTTCAGTAATATACTGGCCTGTCATAATTGTTTTAGTAATTTTCCATGCTAACAGTCACTCCAGCAATTAACAGATTTGAACTGGAGAATTAAAACATGGTACAAAAATGAACACAATGCTTTTATTCTTTTGGGCCCTGGAAATCACTGGGTTTTTTTTGTCATTCTATGTATCTTCAATAGCAGACTGACAAGATCCTCTCTGCCACCACCAAGCCCCCTCCCCTCTACTTCAGCAAAAAAAAACCTGTGACAATTTTCAGCTGTTTATGCTATTAATTTGAACACTTCATCATCTCTGGAGAAGTTACAGCAGGAGACCAGGAGACTCCAGGTGGGAATTTGGTGCGCCAGTGTTTTATTTTGTGATTTTTGTGTTTTTCAAAGTGCTGCCCATCAGTTATTATCTCTGTGTCAGCTATAATAAGAGTTAGATACAGAATGATTACTTTCTCTGAGTCTGCTTCAACCAGACTTGGCATCATTCTTGTGCATCCTGCATCAATACGATGTTTCCAAATCCCATACTCGGGAATCGAGTAGCTTCTGCAAGTGAGACTTCCAATTTAGTGCTAATTAGTACCAAAAATGATGCTTAATGTGCATTGGTTGCAAATCTAAGCATTAGGTTGGGAACTATCCAAAAACAAATAGCATCTTTAACAGCTACAAAAAGACTTTCATCCCATCAGTCTGGATAAGATTGAAAATCAAATACTGAGGATGGAAGAGTATTGTGCGGATATGCTATATCACCAACTTCCTGTACATACTTAATTTTGAAAAGAGGTATTGATGGTAATAACTCCCTGTGTAATCTTTAGAATAGAGAATGTAACAGCTCAAAAGGGTTGCAGATGTGAAATTTGAATCTTGGAGTCTGTAGGTAAAAGTTTCCAAGAAATTAGTGCCCCCTCCTTAACAACATACATTTGATTCAAGTTGTGATGAGATCCCCAAAAAAACCCTGTAATCTTCCTTCTGACTGAATCTCAGTCAAGAAAACATTGACAATGAAAGAAAATAAAGCCATTTATGGAGAGGGCTTAAACACAGTGTGGGGAGGGGTGAAAGAGAAAAAAATTCAACAAGCTTGCAAAACTTTCTGTAAATATTCTTTCAGGCAGAATAAAAGGTCTACCAGACCGTGTGCTAGTCATCCCCCTGTATAAACTCTGTCACTCATCTAGGCTGGGATTCAGAGGGATCCAAAGACTCACTCCTTTTGAAAACATGTCTGTCTTCAAGCCATACTATTAAAATTCAGTGGCTGCACATTGTGTGCTGCAGAATAGAAGGCTTTACAAAACACGCTCCTGGCTCCAGAAATAAATCATGTCCCTGACAAAGGACCAGGGCCTGCTTTTGTTGCTGCTGTGACAGAGCTCTGGGCCACGAGTAAAACTTTAGCCACAATCAGAAGCAGAGATTTTCCTCAGACTTTAAAGGCTTAACAATGTTTGAGTGCTACAGCAGAGATGACTGTTCATAGCTCTGTGTAAATTCAAAAGTTAAGAAACCAAATTATTGCTTTGCTATCGTTTAACTAAAGCATTTGATTAATAAATGTAGTGTTCTTCATGATCTTCGAACTCTCTGGCCATCTAGTCTTCTACCTTAATTTGTATTTTTCATTTTTTATTTCTAACGTCAGCTGCTTAAATAATTACTGAAATCAAACTTTGTATTTGCATTTTACTTCGTATGTACTGTTACAATGAATTCTTATTGCTAGCCTTGAAAGAATTAACATCTTACTTTGTATGAAGTTGCAACGTGTATTTGAAAAGGGATGGGTTTTTTATACTTAAGAGGACATGATGCTTAGACACATACTGATTAACATGGTTGTGCTAAATATTGAAACAAGTTCTAAATGGAACTTGATGGGTTTAAGATTCAAAACTTCCATTTAACCCATATTCAAGAGGGCAATTTTGTGTTCAGGGAATCAAGTAGGTGAACTTATTATGTTTTCACTCTCCAGATTTGTAGCTATAACATGACCATGTATTATATTTACTAAGTGGATAAGCGATGTGTAGAGGTACAATATCAGTACTGCACAAATTTTTATTTTTAATACTTTAACACCCATTCTAACCTGGATGGCTAAGATTTCTTTTCTGCACTGTTGGATTGGAATACTATAGGTTAGGTTATTGGATAGTTTCTCAAGTCTAATATTGCTGGGCCTAGTTAGATGCTCAACTTTCTTCTTTATGTTATAGTGTTGAACAGTGTTACCATCTTTTAAAGGGAAACCTCTGCTCACTCAAATGTTTTTACTATGAATGGTAAATCTTTACCCAGGACATGCCAATATATTTAGTTGTGCAATAAATATATCTCAGCTTCATTCTATAGCAGCTTCAATGGAAAAACGTTTGGTGTGATTTTATGCTCATTAATGTTAAACTGTCATTGATAACAAACAAAATCTTTCCCCTACTTATTGAGTCCAGAACCAGCTTTGACCACTCCAAGAGATACCTGTAGAAAGGATCTTTATCTCTAATATCCAAGAGGTTTCAAAAATCCTCAAATTTCAGCAAAATACATCTGCTACTCAGGAGTAATATTGGTGGTCCCTCTGTACAAGACTGCCAAGTTAATGTGGTTGACATCAAATAGTGGGCAGATTTATGCTAACCTCAACAGGAACAGGGATGAGATTGCCCTCAAATTCATATCAAACTTGGTATCTTCCTTCTGGCTGGTTGAAATTTTTCACCAATTATCTTTAGAGTGCACTTAAATTCAGGTCCAAAATTAAAAGCTGATAGTTAAATCAAATAGACTGCAACATGGGGTGGCACAGTGGTTACCACTGTTGCCTTACAGTGCCAGGGATCTGAGTTTGATTCCTACCTTGGGTGACTGCCTCTGTGGGGTTTGCACACATCCTCTCTGTGTCTGCGTGGGTTTTCTCTGGGTGCTCTGGTTTCTTCCTACAATCCAAAGCAGGCTAGGTGAACTGGCCATGTTAAATTGCCCATAGTGTACAGGGATATGTGCGTTAGGTATATTAGTCTGGGATAAATGTAGGGGAATGGGTCTGAGTGAGTTATTCTTCGGAGGGTCAGTGTGGAATTGTTGGGCCAAAGGGGCTGTTTCCACACTGTAGGAATTCTATATCATTTTATCTATCTCATTGCAATATCTAATTTTAACCATACATAACCTGCTAGTATACTTCATTCCTATTGTAAGATCTGTCTGAAGGTTGTAGGCGAGGTATTTTATTCTCCGATGATCAGAATCTGTGATAAGAATAAAAATGGTTAAATTATCTGGATCTATTTCTTGAACTTTGTTGCAATGCCTCATTGTCCAATATTAGCTCCAGATCCATAACTGGTATTGTGCATCAATTTAAATGGTGGAGCAAAACAAAATACTGCAGACAATGGAAATCTGAAAGAACATCAGAAAGTGCTGGGGAAACTCCACATCTGTTGGAACAGAAATAGAGTTAGTGTTTCAAGTACAATATGATTCTCCTTTGGAACACCAAAAGACTTTTGATGAAACACTAACCCTTTTTTCCACAGATGATCTCACTTCTGCTGAGTTTCTGCAGCACTTCATTTTAATTGCAATACTGGAGCCTTAATTCGCATTTTGTAACAACAAGCAATAGTTGCAATAACTGTATTTACTCATGTGAAAAAAAATCACACAGTATCTAGCAACATGCAAACGTTTTACAACAAGCTTTATCCAACTGTTGATAGGTTGCCTGACATAACAGCATGTTATAATTGTACGTTGCAAACCAGTTTCTAGCAGACTGACTGACAGCGACGCCTATAGTTAATTCAATAAGTGTGAAAAATGTCTGAGGCATCAATAGTACTATTTAAAATGAAGAATGTTTCACTCCATAGTCACAAAATTCCAAACAAAAGTTGTGAATTGAACAATTTTAGTCAAACTCAGACTTCAATTCCCTTATAGAAGTCATTCCTAAATTTAGATTTAGATTTAGATTTTATTGTCACATGCATTCAAGTACAAGAGTATATTTAAAAGTGTCTAATGTCGCTACACACAGCATCATGTTACATATGAAAGTAGCTAGGTACAGAAAACTCAGGTCCAAATTTAAAAAGTTGAGCGTTAAGACCTTCATAGAGACTGTAGAAAATAAAGGAAGAAGCTAATAGTTAACATTAAAGTCCTTCTTAATATAAGCTAAAAATAAAGGAATAATGTTAGAAGTTCAACAGTCTTTGATGAGTGATTGCTGCTGGGGCCCCAAGCTCCTCCACTTGGCTTGCTCTCCAGGAGACCTCAGCTGCCTGTTCTCACTGCCACTGCAGACACCGGGGGACCTCCCTCACTGCTTGCTCTTCCTGCATCGTACCACAATGCCATTGCTGCTGCTGCTGCTGCTGCTGCTGCTGCTTCCGATCTCCCCCTGCTGTTTTTTATCACAATGATATTTGTGGTTCAAATATTTCATAAGTAGGCTGTGGGCCACTCATCATACACATTTTGAAAACTGATGTGTGAAGCACAATGTCCTGCCAGTCAATAATGTAAGTAGTTGTGGAGAAATTGGCTGTTGATTTTCTAGACTGATAGGAGTGTGACAGGAATTGGTACACTATTGAGAGTGAAAGAACTAACAGGGAAATATTTTGGGAGAACGGACTACTTGGATTGAGAGTGTGCTGCTGAGATCAACATCTCTGAAATTTTAAAGAGAAAAACAGACTGAGTCAGTTCTTGGCAAATGTTGTCCTGTACTCTGAAAGAGAGTGTTTAGACACTGTTTGGAGGTAAGGGAGTTCCCTTTGGACTGAGAGGATTTTTGTAGAGATCTTTTCAGAGTCTGTCTGTACTGAAATAGATGGGCACAAGCTATTTTTTTGAGAACAGGGGAAAAGAAATAAAGAAAGATACAGAGCATTTTTAACCTTCAAAAAATGGAAGTTCAAGAGTTAAAAGTAAGCCCTACCTGAATTTAACTGTTCATTCAAAGGAAACTGTTTCATTAAGTGAAGAGTCTGTTAAAAAGAGACATGCACATTAGCAAATATCTTTCATGGTTACAAAGAGCGGCACATGGTCACTGAAACATGAACAATTATAACCTGAGCTCAAACAGCCATTGTCACCCAGCGATATGATAGTCTTCCTACAAGTAAAAGCAGGCCAGTGAAAAGCATTTTCTTCCATAAGTAAATTATTCTATCTTTTCAATGGAAAAGAAGAATCGTTTGGATCTTAAAGCAGGTGAAAGTGCCTTCAAGTAGAGGATGGTTCCTTCACATCTAAGGGACCTCAAAACCCCAATGACAGTCCTTTACTTCTGACACATTGATAAAAACCCTTGCTACCTCACTTAAGTTGGCCGACAGCATTCTTTCATGTTGCTTCCCAGCCTTGCTCATCTATTGTCTTCTGTTCTGTATCTAATATGCAATAAAATAATACAGGGTAAAAACAATGACTGCAGATGCTGGAAACCAGATTCTGGATTAGTGGTGCTGGAAGAGCACAGCAGTTCAGGCAGTATTCCTGATGAAGGGCTTTTGCCCGAAACGTCGATTTAGATGCTGCCTGAACTGCTGTGCTCTTCCAGCACCACTAATCCAGAATAAAATAATAGTTATTCCATTTCAAGTCTGTGAAAAGTTCTTATGGCAACGGCCTCGATAGTAAGACATTTTATAATGATGCAATTTTTAAAACTGCGTTCCAAGTTATGCCTGCATGGGGTGCACTGAAAGTCACTGCTCTTCCTTTGCTCCAACCTAACTCCCCATAAACCCTAACACATGCCACCCACCTGCAGTCCCAAGATCTTGGTGAACTTGGGCTTCGATTTTGTGTGTTACCAGCAGCACCCAAAGCTTGCTGATAGTGCTTCCAATCCATGAAGAGCTGCCATTGCAGGAGGTTTTGCCCTTTCCCCTACCTCCCCTCTCCTGTGATGCCCTTGATTGCAGGATAAGTCCCACTGCTACCTGGTTGAGTGCTTATTGCAGCAGACTTTTCAGAAAAGAGGTGACATGGAGCTCTTTCTAGTTCTCCAGCCAGTTAGACGCCCATCACCTACATTAAGTTCTGCCTTTTGTTATCTGTCTCTGTCAAAAACAGTTAAAGTAGTAAAAAAGTCTTCAGTCATTTCAAGAAACATGAACCTCTATAAGCATTTCATTATTTTTACTACCACAATCACTCTGACATAGCCCAGCTTTCTTCTGCTTGCATCTAAAAATGAATAACTGAATGAAAGCCACATACATTTTCAGCCTCTGCTGTGAAACTACTGCAGCGAAAGAATTAGGAACAAAACCCACTCCACAGGATCTCCAGTCCCCACCTACCAAAGTGAAATCTTGCCTACCACTTACCGGAAAATCAGAGTACTCAGACACTAGAGTAATCAGAGCAACAACACTAGCCCACAATAAAGTCTTATGCCAGGAAATACAGTCATGCACCCTGCCTCACCCAGTCCTGACTTCCCATCCCCCAATCCAACAAAAGAGCAGCTCAATGAACCTAGTAAACCCCTCATACAGCATAACGTCAATGCCTATACAGTTTGCTGAGCATTATGTATCCAATGTGACAGGGTTCTCAATGAACAAGCAGATCAACCACCAGCTACTTTTTGACGGCTGTCAGTTTTCTGTAACAGTTCTTAAAAGAGTCAAATAATATGTTGAATCAATTATAAAATATATCTGGAAAAGCAAAGGGCGCCTTGAGGTCATCAGCAGAAACGTTTATGCATTAATATTCTACAGAGAGACCTCAGTGTACACTGTGCATTCCATATTTTGGCAGTTTTTTTAAACAACATTTATTACATTCACTTATTTCATTTTCTATGTAACAATGCATTTACCCTTTTGCCATAAGGACATGTCTGGAAAAGATTCTTCTGAGTGGTTGGAGTGAACAGATTTGGACTCATCTTGTTGCGCTGTATAATGTATAAAAATACAATTTAAAATGGGGAAATGCCACGTGGCATTTGCTTACAGCCATTTGGTCTGAAATTACAATGGAAATGATGTGTGCTTCTTCACTAAATCCATGGCTTGAGCCTCATGTGCTTAGCTTTTGCTGCATCAATTATATTACTACATCACTCATACAGTCTGGTTGAAACAACTGTAGCAGCTGTGCAAAGTTCTTATCTGTCAAACTTCTGCTTGAAATTGCTGTTTCATTAAGTTTCTGATGACAAGAGTTTTGCCACAATGATAATGACTTTCAGTGCTTTCCTACCACTTGGCATAGACAACAAGAAGCTGTAGAGAGAGAGGCTATTGGACATTTTACAAGGAACCATGTTTTGATCAGCTCATATATCACCAGACCAAAGGATAGCTGCCTGGCAATATCTGAAGACTTTTGGAGTCATTCTTGACTTGAAATCTTGTCTCTCCATGCAGACTAGTATTTCCAGCATTTTCTGTTTTTTATTTCATATTTTCAAGTATCTACAGTATTTTGGATTTATTGCAATATCTGAGGAAGGTTATCTTGGAAGCTGAGACTCCTTGGGAGGGAGTGGGGGCCAAGGGGCAGGTAATGCTGGAGTGCTTGAAGGTAACTCTACATATAAGAATAGTGTTGGTTACTGTGGTTACTAGTGCCTTTTTTTAAAATGCCTTAGGCTCCTTCTAGATTAACAAAGAGGCATGACCAGTATCAGATATATTATTGTTCATAAATAATTAAAAGCGGTGACTGAGGTTTTATTCTGTAGGGTTAACCCTTTTGAGCTTCCCAATTCCACTGATTAAGACAGTGGCTTTGGGCCCCTATCCATAACACAATGACCTTCATTTCCTGAAAAAGGTTCAACCTCAACTAAAGTATAGTTTTTCTCTGTCCGTCAGGACTGTAAAATACAAACCAACACCTCGTAATCTGGTAGCAAGGTATCTGGTGAAATAACTTGTTTCACACAGTCATTCCTCTGATTAGGTCATTTGATTTGAAGGTGAAGGGACACTAGAAGGATGGTTAAACTAGATTTACTGTCTTCATCCCTGCTTATAAGTACTCTTACACCTGAAAGAGTATACTGTCTACCATTTGCACCTAAACTATCTTAGGAAGGTGCTCTTCAAATACCATGCATAACTACACACCTGTCCTTGCTTCTTGAATAAAATTGTCAAGCTCAAGCACCCTCAGTGTGCAGCAAAATCAGTGAGTATACTCTGAGACTGCCAGCCCCTGATGGGTTTAAAGGCCACCTGCCTAACCATCTTATCATCTACCATTTGACTTCTAGCACTACAATTTGCAGAATCAGAGGTTAATTAGGAATAAGCTCTTTGGAAATTTTAATCTACATTCAACCTATAAATAGCAGTCTCTGCAATTTCTAAACTTATGAAATGGATTCCTCATAAATATGTTTGACGAACAGGAAATTAATTTTCAGTTATAAAATAACCATGAAGAAAATTGTTTTGATTTTTGGTTTATTTGAATTTCATCTGTTTTACAATAAAAGTATTTTGCCCAACTCCAGTGAAGTAGGATTCAACTCACTCAAGAGAATTTTGGTATATAGTATTTGGATTTTATTCATCAGGGATTTACATTGTGCTTTTTGGGAAATCACATCTCCCTGATAACAGATTTACCTTTATGTTCTTAGAATACTCGCAGTACCCAATTTGACCCAACTCATAACAAATACATCTTTCAAAGCTTTAACTGAAAGCTGAGCAGAGTGAGGCAATGTCATCATGCTGATTAATTCATGCAAATTAAAATTCAAATTATGTTTATTGATCTACATTAATCTTTCAGTCTTCCTGAGGCTTGGGAGGTGTCAGAAGCCTGCAGAATTGTACACATTATGGCAATGTTCAAGAAAGGTTTTAAGAATAATTCCTGCGATTGCAGACCACTCAGTTTCAGTTTGGTAGTGGGAAAGTTTCTAGAAATTATTATTCAGGATAGAATTAGCAGTCAATTGGAAAAAAGTGGAGCAATTAGGAAGAATCAGCATGGATTTCTAAAAGGGAAGTTATGTTTGACTCATTTGCTTGAGTGTTTTGAAAAGATAACTTGATGAGTGTAATGCTCCTGATATGGGATCCATAAATTTCCAGAAAGCATTTGACACTGTCATACTTTTGAGGAAAGTTCTGGGTCATGGTATAAAAGGGAAAGGATCAACATGGATACACAATTGTGGAGTGACAGGAAACAGAGACTACTGGTCAATGTATATTTTGTGGGCTGTACGAAGGTTTGTCATGGAGTTCTCTGGGAGTTGAGTCCTTGCTTTTTCTGTATATATTAATATATATTCTGGATCTTGGTGTGCAGGGGACACTTTTAAAGGTTTCAGAAGACACGAAACTTGGAACAGTTATGGGCTATGAGGAAGATAGTGTGGAATTCCAAAAGGACATTGACAATTGGTTGAGTAGGAGGATAGATTTCTGAGGGAGGTGGCTGAGGAAATAATGGAGGCATTGGTTGTGATCTTTCAAAAGTCACTGGAGTCAGGGAAAGTCCCAGATGATTGGAAAATCGCTGTTGTAACCCCCTTGTTCAAGAAAGGATCCAGACAAAAGTTGGAAAATTATAGGCCAATTAGCATAACCTTGGTTGTTGGTAAAATTCTAGAATCTATCGTTAAGGATGAGATTTCTAAATTCTTGGAAGTGTCGGACTAGAACAAGTCAGCATGGATTTAGTAAGGGGAGGTCATGCCTGACAAACCTGTTAGAATGCTTTGAAGAGGTAACAAATAGGTTAGACCAGGGAAACCCAGTTGATGTTATCTATCTAGACTTCCAAAAGGCCTTTGATAACGTGCCTCACAGGAGGTTGCTGAGTAAGATGAGGGTCCATGGTGTTCAAGGTGAGCGACTGGCATGGATTGAGGATTGACTGTCTGACAGAAGGCAGAGAGTTCAGAACAGCAGCTGGTGGTAAGTGACATCCCATGGGTTTCAGTATTGGAGCCACAGCTGTTCACTTTATATATTAATGGTCTGGATGAAGGTACGGGGGCATTCTAGTGAAGTTTGCCAATAATACGAAATTAGGTAATCAGGCAGGTAGTACTGAGGAGGTGGGGAAGCTGCAGAAAAATTTAGACAGTTTAGGAGAGTGGTCCAAGAAATGGCTGATGAAATTCAATGTGAGTAAATGAGAGGTCTTGCAGTTTAGAAAAAGGAATGCAGGCATGGGCTATTTTCTAAATGGTGAGAAAATTCATAAAGCCAAAGTACAAAGGGATCTGGGAGTGCTAGTACAGGATTCTCTCAAGGTTAACTTACAAGTTGAGTCTGTGATTAAGAAAGCAAATGTAATGTTGTCATTTATCTCAAAAGGGTTGGAATATAAAAGCAGTGATGTGCTTCTGAGATTTTATAATGCTCTAGTTAGGCCCCATTTAGAATACTGTGTCCAATTTTGGGCCCCACATCTCAGGAAGGACATACTGGAGATTCATACAGAATATCCCTGGAATGGTAGACCTAACATACGATGGACAGCTGAAGATCCAGGGATTGTATTCATTAGAGTTTAGAAGGTTGAGGGGAAATCTAATAGAAACTTACAAGCTAATGCATGACTTAGAAAGGGTGGAATGGTGGGAATTTGCTTCTGTTAGATGGGGAGACTAGGACCCATGGACACAGCCTTAGAATTATAGGGGGTCAATTTAGAATAGAAATGAGGAGACATTTCTTCAGCCAGATTGTGATGGGTCTGTGGAATTCATTGCCACGGAGCACAATGGAAGCTGGGACATTAAAAGTCTTTTCCTTGGGGTCGGGGAGTCCAGAACTAGAGGACATAGGTTTAAGGTGAGAGGGGAAAGATATAAAAGAGACTTAAGGAGCAACTTTTTCACGCAGAGGGTGGTACGTGTATGGAATGAGCTGCCAAAGGATGTGGTGGAGGCTACTACAATTGCAATATTTAAGAGGCATTTGAATGGGTATATGAATAGGAAGGGTTTGGAGGGATATGGGCCGGGCGTTGGCAGGTGGGACTAGATTGGGTTGGGATATCTGGTCGGCATGGACGGGTTGGACCGAAGGGTCTGTTTCCATGCTGTACATCTCTATGACTCTATGACTCTAAGTCAAAAACTGATAAATTCTTGATCTCACAAGGAATTAAGGGCTATGGGGAAAGTGTGGGTAAGTGGAGTTGAAATGCCCATCAGCCATGATTAAATGGGCCAAATGGCCTTACTTCTACTCCTACGTCTTATGGTCTTATTGTCTAAATGACAGATGAAAATCAATGTAAAGAAGTGCGAGGTGCTATGTGATAGGAAGAACACTAAAAGTCAATATTAAATAGGGATTGTAATTCTAAAGAGGGGGAACTATTCCTGTGCTATATTGTTCTTTGTTTCTTTTTCATTTTTTTTAAAAAGGACAACATTCATGCTCATAGAATCACAGAAATGTTATGGCACAGAGGAGATCATTCAGTCTGTTGTGCCTGCACTGGCTCTTCAAGAGAGCACTGTCAGCGCCAGCCTCCTAACTCCCCACAACATTCCCCACCACCACCACCATCACCACTGCACACGTGCACACTATTTTTTATCCAAATAATTATTCAATAACCTTTTGACCACCTCAATGGAACCTGTCTCCACCTTACTGAAGTCCATGTAGACACCATCTACTGCCTTCCCTCATCAATTATTCTTGTCACCTTCTCTAAAAACACAACCAAGTTGTTGAGACAAGACCTTCCCTGCCCAAACCATTGCTGCCTATCACTAACAAGTTCATTTGCTTCCAAATGTGAATAAATCCTGTCTCTTATTATCTTTTCCAACATTTTCCACACTACTGTCGCAAGCTCACTGATACCTGAATTATCTCTGTTTCCCTTCTTAAACAAAGAAGCAACATTTGCCTTGCCTGAGGTCAGAGAAGATGCAAAGATGTCTGTTAAGGCCTCAGCTGGTTCCTCCCTTGCCTCTCACAGTATCCTGGCCCTGGGGACTTATCTGCCTTAATGAATTTCAAGACACCCAACACTCCTCCTTCATTATGTTGACATGCCCAAGAGTATTCACATACCTTTCCTTGATCTCAGCATCCCGCATGTCTCTCTCTTTGGTGTATACTGTTGTAAAGTACTCATTAAGGATCTCACCCATTTCCTCTAGCTCCACACACAACCTCCCTCCTTTACCCTTGAGTTGGTCTAATCATTCCCTCGTGCTCCTAATATATGTATAAAATGCAATGGAATTCTCATTAACTCTGCAGGTCAGGAACATTTCATAGCTTGTTTTAGCCTTCCTCATTTCCTAATCAAGCTCCTTCATACTTTATCAATATTCCTCAAGCACTTTGTCTGTTTTTAGTTTCCTTAACCGTAGGTATGCTTCCTTTGTTTTTGACCAAGCTGATAACTTCCTCTGTCATCCAAGGTTCCCAAATCCTGCCATTCCTGTCCTTCATTTTCTCAGGAACGTGCCTAACCTACACTCTAATCAACTGGTCTTTAAAAGACTCCCACATGTCATATGTGGATTTATCCTCAAATAGCCATGCCCAATCCACATTCTTCATGTGTGGAATTCATGGAATTGATCCTGCTGTTGCATGGAAACCGTTTTAAATTTGAAAAATCCCAAAGGGTCTTCTAAGAATCTCTCACCTTCAATTTTCCATTTCCAAGACTTTGTAGATAATGAAGCCCATTGTGATTAAATTTGATCTAAGTACTGCAAAGCAAGTGTCTAAAACATTTAAATCAACTTTGTTTAAATTAAATAGATCAACTAAATACAAAGAGTAGCTGGAAACATTCCAAAATACATACGACTGGATGGCCTGATAAAGCAGAATCCAGGAAGAATTGGGTCACCAGGTTTCTCTCTTTGGAAGTGACAAAATTTCCATCTACCATCCAGGCATGGGGCAGACAACTTACCACATGGACACGATCTAAAAAGAAAGATGTGACTAAAATGGCAATTTTCTGTATTTTTAGTTTCCTATTTCTGGTATTATAAAACGTTGCACAAATTATATGTTGCAAAAGTGGTGATTTCTTATAAATGGTAGGTAGACACAATTTAAATTGACTGTCCCTTATTTTCAAACAAAAATTGCAGTTCAAGCAAAAATTATTAAACAGCTTGAGCAAATCTTGAGAGCTTTAGATGGTTATGCCATTGTTTGTGGCGATCGGTATTACATGTCACTTGTGTTGGTCAAACATTATTTGCCACTTAGCCCAAACCTGGATGTTGTCCTGGTCTTACTGCATGTGGGCATGGACTGATTCATTTTTTGCAGAGTTGCAAATGGAACTGAGTACAAAGATAGAATATCCTCACTTCTAAGTTTATGGTAGAGAGAAAGTTATTGATAAATCAGTTGAAGATGATTCGTTCTAAGACACTGAGGTGCACAGTATTGTCCTGTGGCTGTGAATAGATTACTTACAGTGTGGAAACAGGCACTTCAACCCAACAAGTCCACACCGGCCCTCTGAAGAGCAACCCACCCAGACCCATTCCCCGAAATTTACCCCTTCACCTAACACTACAGGCAATTTAGCATGGCCAATTCACCTAACCTGCACATTTTTGGACTGTGGGAGGAAACTGGCGCAGACACGGGGAGAATGTGCAAACTCCACACAGACAGTTGCCTGAGGCGGGAATTGAACCCAGGTCTCTGGTGGTGTCAGGCAGCAGTGCTAACCACTGTGCCACCATGCCACCCATAATCCTATTATTATTAATAATTCTTTCTGCTACTTCACTCTATCTCTACTGCTGCAGCCATGTGCAACCAAGTCTTATAGCTTATTTGGTTCACTATTGCATACAGCATCTAGCCTCAGTCACTCTGATCCACCCAACCACTCAGACTACTTATCCTGCATGCCCTCTGTGCTGTATACTCATTCACTCTGCTGTGAGGCAGCAGTGCTAACTACTATGCCACCGTACCGCCCATGATATCCTATTTTTCAAGAATTGTAATTATTTTCCTTTGTGCACTATTGAGTTGTCACCTCTTAGTAGCACCATTCTTCCCAAGCATGGAATGATGTCGGCATTAGCAAAAATGTTGAGAAAATCGCATGAGATAGCCAACAATGAGCTTCTTGATGTTGAGAGCAACAAGTCCCATTTTCCAAACAATTGTTGAATGGTGAGATGAGATTTTCTAACTTGAGTGACAGAAGACCTATTTACAGCCACTAGCATGAACTAACATCAAATCATTACCATGTGAGCAGTCTTGGTCCTCAACAGCTAGGACCAGGACCTTCTCTTCATGGGGGGCAGTGGGGGACCCAAATGTGAGGCGCCTCATTACCCATCTTAGTTCTTTCTGTTTTCTCCTTTGAGATTTTCAACTGCAGAAACATGGAATCCTATCATCATCATTCAAGTTAGATTGATATTATTTTTGAAATCAAGAAAATTAAAGGATTCAATTAGCATGATTACTCCAACAAAATTTAGAAAATCAACCATGATCGAATTGAATTATACAGTTGGTTCAAAGAACTCAATATCCTATTCCTTAAGTTCTTATATTGATCATAGATCAAGACACAGATTTAAAATTCCAGTTTGATGAAAAGTCAATGATGATCTGGTAAGTTTGGAAAATAATTGAGGGTCAGGACCATTTTTGGGTCTTGGTCTTGCACATACTGAATGCAGTGGCCTGGGAGATCTCCCTGGAGGTGACCAAAGAGAAAGCTTCCACCAGGTGGTAGGTGGGTTTCTGAGGCTGTCGGTGCTTTCAATGGAATTGCTACTTTGGAAGGCTGGAAAGGGGAACCTCTCCAGCGTATTTTGTGCCCACTGCGTGCTGTGGTTTTACTGTGGGTGAGGGTGAGTCTAGGAGGCCTCACCCTCCTTTCAGCTGGGCTGTGAGCAAGCCAACTCCAAGCACATGCCAGGCTTGGCACTCGGTAGAGGTGCCATCTCCAACTGGGAAGATCCATGTGATGTCTTCAAAAAGGCTACAAATGAGCAGTTCATTGTTAACTACTTTCAGCTGCTGGGAAGGTTGCCTTGAGATTGGAATGTATTGGTTCGCTTACCTAATGCGTCTGAATTTCCTGCCTTTAAATCTGTTCCTATGGAACTGGAAACATTTTGCTTTTATGTGTTTCTTTTTTCACAGACATTGCTAAACCTGCTGAATATTTCTGGTGTTTTCTGTTATTATTTCAGATTTCCAGCATCTGTAGTATTTTGTCTTTTAGATTAATATGCTGATTTCTGCTCTGAGTTGCTTGAATGTGTTAAGTGTCAGGACTATCATGAATTCTATATTTATTTAACTTCAATCTGAGCTCTTCCAATACCTTTTGCTGAATAAAAATGTAATTTTTTGTCAGAAATAATTGAGATCAATCTATTAAACTTAACTTTTCTGTTCATAAACATATTCAATCCAATGCATTTGGTTAATGCAATGCTGCCATTTATGGTTCCTGGTTTGTAACTTGTAATTTGTAAGTCATACCAGTTTGCTTTGATTTCTGGTCAATTTCTAGTCATTTATGTAAATTAGAAATGGCAGAAACTTAGCAATGTGGCACACCACACAGCGTTCTATTCCAGAAAACTAACTGGTGGAGGCTAGAACTGGAACCAGCCTTTGTACACCATTATATTTATGTATAGAATTATACAATACACGTGTACACCTTCTCGGCCAACAACCAACTCTCTATTGATTTGGGGTCAAGTAAAACTTCAGTTAATGCCCACCATCACAAGGATGAAATCAGAATGTAGAAAGTAAAAAAATCAGATTTATTTTTAAGGTTCGATAGTTTTCATTCTTGGGACCAATATGTACACCACAAATAAGTTGGCCAGGAAGGACTTAAAGTTGAAATTCCCATGGTATTTCCGAAACTTGCTTGATGCACAGCCAAAACACTCTTATTTTGTCTACCTATATTTACGCCACCCCAATTACAATCATGAATTTGGGCTACATATGGGGTTGGGTGAAATGCTGGTAGGTCTGGGTCCTGCATCAAATTGTGATTCTCCTACAATTGGTAACATTTCATTCCCATAATCATGTACTGATCACCAGAAGGTCTCATCCGCCTGGGTTATTATATTTTTCTTTCACAAGCATATATATGTGTCACCCACATTTGCCACTGTGTGATATCATTCAATACTCTACATACAGTGTATATCATTTTGCAGCTCAGGGTTCCCATACAGTTGTAGGTCCAGTATTTGTATGTGTCGAATTTTCTGAAGTTCCTTCCATGTTAAAAGATTTCCAGAGAGGTCTAATGTTCCTAGTGCAATAAATCGTTTCAATCCATCCAAACCCTTAATCTGAAAATATGATTAGAAAAAAGATTTCAAATTGCTTTATGTTAGAAAATGCTAAATGTATGCAGATCAGTGAATATATGTAAATAGAAAAAAAATCACTTCATGCTTCAAGTGTCATTGAAATAGATTGTTCCATTGGTCAGTATTGACAAATGTTTTTGATTAAATTTAAAAATAGTCCTGACCAGCCCTTTGTGTATGCTGGGGTTGGATTACAAGGGGATCTTGATCAATTGGGTCAATGGGCTAAAGAGTAGTAGATGGAGTTTAATTTGGTTAAAGCAAGGTATTGCATTTTGGTAAAACAAACAAGGACAGGACTGATACAGTTAATGGTAGGGTCCTGGGTATGTTGTCGAGACATAGGAGTTCAGGGGCAGAATTCTTTGAAATTTGCATCACAGGCAGCAGGGTGGTTAAGAAGGCATTTAGCATGCTTGCTTTCATTGCTCAGACTTATAAATATAAGAGTTAGGATGTCATGTTGAGGCTGTACAGGACATTGGGCGAAGCCTCTTCTGGAGTACAGTGTGAAGTCCTGGTCGTCCTGTTAGAGGGAGGATAAGATTTAACTGGAGAGGGTTCAGAATAGATTTACCAGGATGTTGCTGAGAATTAGGGTTTAAGTTTAAAAAGAGTCTGGAAAAGCTGAGACTTTTTAAACTGGAGCATAGGAAGTTGAGGGTGATGTTATAGAAGTTTATAAAATCGTGAGGGGCATGGATAAGGTGAACAGCAAAGGTCTTTTCCCTAAGGTGGGGGAGTTCAAAACTAGGGGGCATACTTTTAAGATGAGAGGAAAAAGATTTAAAAAGAATGTGAGGAGCAACTTTTTTACACAGAGTGTGGTTAATGTGTGCAATGAACTGCCAGAGGAAGTGGTGGATGCAGGTACAGATACAACATTTAGATGACATTTGGAAGAGTACATGAATAGGAAAGGTTGGGAGGGAATTGGACCAAATGTAGGCAGGTGGGATTAGTTTGGGAACATGGTCTGTGTGGACTAATTGGCCGAAGGGTCTGTTTCCTTGCTGTATGATTTTATGATTCTATGACTGTGATCTCTGCTGACTAACCTAATTCAAATCCTACACTCAACTAATTTACCCACCCTGTTAGTTAGATGATGCAATATTTGAACAAGCAAGAAGGTAGACAGTGCAACTTACGCTGATGCTGGAAGGGCTACAGCATCCTTAAGATTGTAAGCGTGAGACTGGGCAGTCACATTTTGCACTGCTGATGGAAAGGTACCACCTATGCGAGATGGGGGAGGAGAATATAATGGCATGTTTCGGGTGGATTCCCGCATTCCATTCTGAAAAAAGTAAAAGGCAGCCTATGCTACTTTTCTCATGATAATGCAATGGAACTAGATTGAGAGTGTGTTGCTGGAAAAGCACAGCAGGTCAGGCAGCATCCGAGGAGCAGAAGAATCGATGTTTTGGACGTAAGCCTTTCATCACCTTCCTCGGATGCTGCCTGACCTGCTGTGCTTTTCCAGCAACACAGTCTCAACTCTGATATCCAGCATCTGCAGTCCTCACTTTGTCCCAGTGGAACAAGATGGCTTACCCAGACATTAGGCAAATCTTACCTATTCCCATGAATGCATTGTTCTAATATGCGAGCAGTCCCTTTTTCCATACCTTCATTACTCCAAAGGAGTGTTTAGTGCATCATCAGGCCCTATCTTTATCTGTGACTCATTGAAGTTTCTATCTGCTTGCCAACTTCATACAGCAAAAGCTGACCCATAATGCCTGGAGGTTTCAAGGCACACCCTGCCCCACCTTGTCCATTCACCTCTGACCTTCCATTTATCACTCCCAAACTGCTCCAGCTTCTGAAAATCCAAATACTCAGGAGGCGGTGTTGGAGACAGAGATATAGGAGGGCCACTAGCAATGCAGAAACATATCCACCATCTGACATGGCCGGATTTGAACCCAGGTCCCAAGAACAGTTAAAGTCAGCAGCATCAGAGCTCTAAATGAAGGTCAGACTGTCAAAGTCCAAATTGTGAACTGTCTCTGGAAAGTGCTGTCTTGCCTCTAACCTTATTATTGCTGAGATCAACTTTCCAAAGTTGGGGGCAACACTCCAAGTTTTCCACCTCCATAATCCCATTGCCTGCTAGTATCAGAATCTGGAGATGGGCACAGAAGTTCAGTCCATCAATTAAACCTGGAAATGAACAGTTTTCAATCAGAATATTGCAAATAAATTAAATTCATTTAAGAGAAATAATTGCAAAGTAATAAATGGATTGTTTTCTTCATCTTAAGCAAATGTTATTTATCCCCTTTGCACATAAAATTCAGAAGTTAACACTGAGTTAAAAATTGGCACCCCTTATGATATTATTCACCAGATACATTTCCTGAACTACATCAAACAATATGTATTTCCTCGTTAGCCATAAAGTCTGCAATTTAGAACTTGTATCTTTATTTCTTAATTACTATTTTCAGTACTATTTATTACAAGAACTGTAATGTTGAACTTTTAACTGATTTCTTTATTTTCTACTTTTTACCTAAGATTTTATACTTAGGTACCTTGTAGACATTGTAAACTTTCACTGCATTCCAGTATCCCCAAGTACACATGACAATAAAACCTAATCCTAATTTTTTGTCTAATTACCTAGGAAGCTGGGTGCATATTCCACGATGAAAATGTTTGGGAATATTAGCCCAGTCTATCATACACTGTTAAAAGTCATTATTGCCCTATTGCTATTAGACTTGTCCTGCAAGATTGTGTAGGTTTCTGCTGCTTAACATATCCATTATTTCATTGCCAGTAATGCACACAAAGAGCTGAATTCAATGAAAGTCAGACAGTAAAAGTCCAAATTGTGAACCATCACTGTAAAACTCTGCCCTCAGCAGGGGATGGTGCAGGTGGGCATTGGAAGATGGAGTTGCTGGAGAATCAGGAGGCAATGTAGAGCAGTGGAGTGCAAATCAATTTCCCATCTCGCTCGATTTAATTAGGGATGGGGAAGATTGGGTTTGACGCATTCCCAATGGCAATGGCCATTGCTCACAAAGGGCATCACTTCAGGTGGGCAGTGTCAGGCACTCTGATAGATCAGCAGTTCTCAAAGGTGGGACTTCTGGCCTTAAAGGGACAGAAACCCTGATGCAAGGCAGTGAATTGTCTGATAGTCAATGTCAGTATTGCTCTAAGATAAACTCACCTTGTAAATTCAGAGCATGCATGCATATTTCAAACAGAATTTGCATCCCCACAATATAACGGGCAGCAGGATACAAACTACAACAAAAAGCTCACCTATCACAAAATACTACGTTCCTCCCTCCCTTTTTTATAATATATTTTTATTAAGAAAAAATAGATTTTTAAATATTACAACAAATACAAAACAATGCAATTCAAAACAGTACAAAAATAGTACAAAACTAAACCCAAATAATAAAAAAAATTCCCATACCCACCCTCCTATATGAATGTATAAACATATATAGAAATATAAAATTTAAAAAAGCCTAAACTAGCTATTTAACTAAATAAATAAATACCTAACAACAAACAAATAAATAGTAATAACTCAGCCCAGCCAAACAAAACACTCATACATTCACAGTTCCTCCTCCCTGGATATTGGACTCATGAAACACAATCGTTACAGCTATATAAAAGCCCTTGTTAGTGTGGCAGATAAATCTGTGCCCAGGTATTTCAAAAAGGGTTGCCATGTCTTGTAAAAATTCTCAGTTTTGTGGTGTACCATATTTGTGAGAAAATCCAGGGGAATATGCTCCATAACAATTTTCCGCCAACCCGACAGGCCTGGGGTTTTTCGGATATCCAATCTAGTAAGATATTCTTCCTTGCACAGAACGTAAGAATATTGAAAAGTTTTTCCTTATGCGCATCTGCAGGAAATACAATGGTTAGGCTCAAAAGGAGAGAAATAGGGTCCTTCTCCACCCCACACCCAAAATCCTCTCTGTTGTACCCGCCACAGTGCTCCAATATGTTTGAAGCCTGTTACAAAACCAAAGACAATGGGTAAGAGTGCCCATGCAGACCTTGCACTTGGGACACGCTGAAGATACCCCTGGTTTAAATTTTGACAAATGGTCTGGGGCTAAGTGGACCCTGTGGAGAATCTTCAACTGCAAAACATGGGTCCTATTGCAAATTGATATCTTCGTTGCATTCTCCTAAATATCCTCCCATGGCTCTGAAGAAACTTCAACACCCAGCTCTCTTTCCCACATCTTGCAGAGTCGATCAGACTCATCTGAGGTGGCACCCCCAAAATGGTGATATAAAGTACTGACAGAGAGTGTACTCTTTGCCTTTAGTACCCCTCTTTTTATCTGAGATTTGTAGGGATCAGTCAAAAGTGTGGTCTTTCTTTGAATAAAATCCCTGACTTGAAAAAAACGAAAGAGGTCTCTATTAGGAAACTCGTACTTCTGTATTAACTGATCAAAGGACATCATTACATCTCCCTCAAATAAATCATCTATGCAAGATACACCCCTAGCTGTCCAACATTTAAATCCTGAATCTATCATGATTCATAGGCATAGCCTCTGATTTAGCAAAATTAATCTTATACCCTGAATGCATTGTATCAGGCAAGGCACTGAAACTGCTGGATTTGTCAAGAAAATTAGAACATCATCTGCATACAGCGAGATCTTATGTAATTTTGACCCCACTTCTGGAGCTGATATATTGGGATCCCCACGAATGGCCTCTGCCAATGGTTCAATCACCAACATAAAAAGTAATGGTGAAAGGGGACAGCCCTGCCGGCTGCCCCTAGAAATATTAAAACTGCTTGATCGTATCCCGTTGGTAATGACCGCCGCAAGAGGTACACTGTAGAGAACCTTTACCCATCTTATGAAAATTTCGCTCAGACCAAATCGGTCTAGAATATAGAAAAGATACGGCCACTCAACTTGGTCAAATGCCTTCTCTGCATCTAAAGAAATCACCAATCCCTGTATTGACTGCTGTTGACATGCTTGAATTACATTAAGCAGCCTCCAACTGTTATTGGAGGATCTGCGACCCTTTAAGAAGCCAGTCTGATCCTCTTTAATAATAGAGGATAATACAGTCTCCAGCCTTACCACGAGAGCCTTAGAGAGGATCTTAAAGTCCACATTTAAGAGCGATATGGGCCTGTATGAAGCACAGTCTTCCAGATCCTTTCCTTTTTTAAGGATAAGTAAAATATTGGCCTCTCTCGGGGATGGTGGGAGACAATCATAACTGTATGAATCATAAAACATATTCAGCATCGGACCTGACAGTATACTTATAAATTCCTATAGAATTCACTGGGAAGTCTGTCAGGACCAGGCGCCTTTCCACTCTGAAGCTTCCTCACAGCTTCCTGCACTTCTTGCTCTGAAAATGGGACATTGAGAAAGGACTGTTGTTCAGGAGTCACACCCAGGAGCTTCAGATCTCTAAAAAAGGATTCCATTTTGGCATGCCCTTCCTCACAATTCTCAGACTGAAACAACTTAGAGTAGAATCTCTGGAACACCACATTTTTAGAATCACATGTTAGGTTCCCACACCCTTCCCTAATTGCTCTAATGGTTTGTGGGGCACTTCTCTTTCTGGCAAGGTATGCTAAGTATTTGCCTGGCTTGTCACCATGCTCGTATAACCTTTGCTTTGCAAAAGCCAGCTCCTTCGTTGTCATCTGCGTGAGCATGGAATTTACTGCAGACCGCAGTGCCATAATCCTCTGTAGTTTGACCAATGAGGGTCTGTCAAAATAGGCCTTCTCTGCTGCTTTAAACCGTCCTTGAAGGAGACGTTGCTGCTCACCCTTCTGCCGCTTCCTACTGGTAAAATATAAAATGACTAACCCCCTAGTATAAGCTTTGGCAGTTTCCCAGAGAACACATGAGCTATCAACTGAGCCTATGCTGATGTCTAGGAATGTCCGAAATTTCCTAGAGAAATACTCTACAAACTTACTGTCCATGCAAATAAAGGGGTCCATTTGCCAGTACCTTGAATCCACTGTAACATCCTTAATCTTAACCATGAGGTACACTGCAGCATGATCAGAGATGGCAATATTACCAATCATACAAGGTACCACCAGATCCAGGGTTACTGCAGGGATCAGAAAAAAAACAATTCTCGTGTAACATCTATGCGGATTGGAGAAAAACGTGAAATCCCTACCTGTAGGGTGGAGACACCTCCAGGCATCCACCAACCCCAATTCCCCACACAAACCAAATGACTGTTTAGTTTGTGCAGAGGGTATTGAGGGACCTTTAGGCAACCTGTCTACTGTGGGGTCCATGAGGCAGTTAAAATCTTCCCCTATAATGATGTGCTTGAGACTTATCAATTTAGAAAAGGCATCTACCAAGAATTTAAGAGGATGAGTTGAGGGACAATAAACATTTAAAACGCCATATTCTTCCCCATCTATCAAGGCTTTAAGAATTACAAACCTCCCGTATGTGCCTTTAACACATTCCATAAATTGAAATGAGAGATTTTTCCAATGTAGCCACTCCCCTACTTCTGGTATTAAATGATGAAAAATAAACTCAGTCAAAGCCATTCTGCTGTAATTTCAGATGCTCCTTGTCATCCAAATGTGTATCCTGTAACAAAGCAATATCCACCTTCTCCTTTCTAAGACTCAAGAGTACCTTCTTCCTCTTAATTGGTGAGTGACTTCCCTTGATATTCCAGGTACACCATTTAATCAAATCATTCAGCATAATCTTCAGAAATTACATTTAAATTCCAGAGAGGAGGAACCCGAACCACAAATTGCTGAGCCTTAGTGTCACTTGGTCTGCCAAATATAAAAACTACATAAACTAAAACCACTACATTTAACAAACATACAGAATGATTAAAAATAAAAAAAACAACAAAAACAAGAAAACAAGCCAACATATAAAGTGCCAATAGCGCTGAGTGGGGAACTCACCCCCTACCCAGAGGGGCAATTACCCATTCCGAACTGCCCATAAATAGGCATCTAACCATCTCAACCACCTTCACTTCTCCCAGATAGAGCTGCATCACAAGCACAAACTAAAAAGAATAAACACCCCATAGACTATCAATATGAATAAAAAAAAATTATTTTATAAAAAAAGGGGGAATAAATATCCCACCCATCTTTTGGTATGTCCTAACTTAGAAATTTAAAATGGACATCTTAACCACCGCCAGAAATAGTTTGAACCAAATTATAATCAATAGAGGGAAAAAAAGGGAAAAATAAAGCTCCAACCAGATTTCCTCCATTTCTTTTACAGAATGATAAACACATGCCCAAGCGACAATATTTATACATACTACAATTGTTTAAGTTAGGTTAGTTTGTCCACAAAGTTTCTTGCCTTCTCTGATGTGTCCAAGAGATGCATGGATCCATCTAAGGTGATCCAAAGCTCGATCGGATATCTCAGGGAGTACTGAATCCCAAGCACCCTCAGTCTTCTCTTGACACCATCATACAATTTTTGTTTCTGGATCACCGCCGCTGAAAAGTCCTGAAAAAACATGATCTTAGACTCCTCGTAAATTAAGGCCTTTGGATCCTTCCCCTGGAGTCTGGAAGCCTCCATGATTCTCTCCTTATCCTGGTAATGATGGAAACGCACCAGGAAAGGACGAGGGCGTTGACCCAGACCCAACTTCCGCGCTATGACCTGGTGAGCCCTCTCTATCTTCAATCCTTTCATGACAGCCTCCAAGTCAAGGGATTTCGGAAGCCTATCTTCAACAAATTCTGCAGGCCGCTCACCTTGCTTACCCTCAGGCAGACCGATGATCCGAATATATTTTCTCGTGCCCCTGTTTTCAAGATCATCCACTTGGTCATGCAAATTACGAACCTGCGTCTTCAGGGCTTGGATCTCATCCTTGAATGAACTGGCATCAGCTTCCACCACTGTGACCCTGTGCTCCACCTCATCCGTCCTCTTCTCCAGGTCTCCCAGCTGCTGCTCATGCTTCTGCAGCATGAGAGAGACTGGTACCAGCTTCTCTTCAATCTGTTTCCCCAGCATCTCGTGAGACTTTGAGAGCTGGTTCACCAGGCCCTGGAGAGTAATCGGCTCCGAGGCTGCTGCAGGCTGAGCTGCAGACCAGGCCTCGGATGCTCCTCCTCCCGTTTTAGGTATTTCTGGACAGCTGAAAATACAGATAAGTCAATTTTTAAATGTTTCTTGGGACGCCACAATCTTTCCAATGCCCCAAGAAATCCTGATGACCTGGGTTGGGCGGGTTAAAGGACTGTCCTGCTCCTGCTGCAATGCAAAGCTAAGCAGTGTGATCTTCTCAGATCACCGCCATCTTAGATCCCACCCCTTCCCCTTTTTAATAAAGTTGTTTTTACCTCCTCCAACAAATTTGTTAATTATTTTCTAACATATAAGTGTAAATGGATCAGATGGTTGTACAGACTGAGTTCAATCTACAAATTTATATTGTCTACTTCAGTTACAAGTTTATTTAATGGTTCATTACCTGAAAATTATCATTGAACATCGTAACTTCTACATTCATTCATCCTTTCCCATTCTCTTAAAGATTTGGAATATCCTATCTCATGCAGATTTGCAATTGTTCTATAATTCTGAGGCATTTAAACTTAAAGTTAACATTTTACTGTCAGCATTTTGGTTCACCTTGTCATCTAACTTACATTTTCATGTAGGTTTTGGGAAGAGGCAAATAGAGTCATGAATGTACATGCTGACTAACTACATTTCAAAACAAATCAACAAATCTATGCAGTTGATAGTATCTTGGAAAATAATTCTAGATAGTTTTTCATGAACCTGCTTAGACAGATGGGACTTGAGATAGGGATACAACTGTGCCACAAGACACTCACTAAACACAATCAGTGGGACAGAGTCGAGAGTGTGGTGCTGGAAAAGCACAGCAGGTCAGGCAACATCTAAGGAGCAGGGGAATCAACATTTCAGGCATAAGCCCTTCATCAGGAATGGATCAGTAGGAGATATTGTTTTGTTATGTTAATTAGTATTCTAGGTGAAGATCATTTCCATCCTGACCATTTGGTCACCCAAATCTGTCAGTGAAAACTTTGACAAAGCTGCGAAGTAAAATGTTAAAATGACACAATCTAAACTTCATCAGGAAAGAAAAAAAAGCCAACTTACTGATGTCATTTCCCGATAAGTCAAGGTACTGTGCAGAATTCAAAGATTTCTGAGATGATGTTTTCAGTAGCTGTCAGAGAAAAAGTAAACTGGTAGATATGGCAAATCAGCTCATTTCAGAAATAGTCAACAAGTGTGGAACTGGAAAATTACATCAGGTCAGGCAGCATCCAAGGAGCAGGAGACATCTCAGCAATAGACTGTTCCAATTGTTTCGCACTGGTATCAGAATGCTTCCGAGCTAGTATTTCATTTCTAGATCATTGCAACATCACAATTCTAGACCAGGAGATGAGAGGCAACAAAAGGAACGCACTCCTTGCTGTCAGTGAAGTCGATCACTATTGAGACCAGCTGAAACCAAGAAACCCCTAGCCCTTCTAAGCAATGTGAACTATTAAGTAAGATCAGACAAGAGCAAAATGATTGAACAGTAATTTCTTCTTTCAGGTGAGAGGATATTTTTTTACAGATATGTGAAACCTTAACTATACAAAGACATATTACCACCGAGATCAGAATGAGGATTGAGAATGGGGCCTTCCTTATCTGTACTTCTCAGCTCCCCATTGGAGCTATTCATCCAGAATAGGTGGACTGTACATGTTTATGAAGAATAAAAAAGAGGATGGAATGGCTCTGCATTTTTATGGTTACAGACTTGAAAATAAACAGCCACTTCTGGACCCAGAATGGTTAAATATTTTGAAATATTTAGTAAAGAAGCAGAATTGAAGATAGGTGGGGCTATGATTTGACAAAGATAATATTTACTCCCGATTAAATATCGCAGAGTAGGATGCTCCGGCTGGAGCTCATCTGCTCTGCCCATCTTTTTCTTCTTTTCCTCCACCCTTTCCTCCCTGCTGTGGTTTTCTTCCCCTCCCCTGTCTTCTGTCTTCTCGGACTCTTGTCTCCAACTCCCAGCCCCTGAATCAGGGTCTCAGTTGGCGGCCCAAATCAGGGACACCAGTGACGAGGGCAAGGAGTGGGGTCACCAGTGACCAGAGTATAGAGTGGGGTCACCAGTGACCAGAGTAAAGAGTGGGAGGCACCAGTGATCAGAGTACAGAGTAGGATCACCAGTGACCAGGGTAAGGAGTGGGGTCACCAGTGACCAGAGTACGGAGCGGGGCACCAGTGACCAGAGTACAGGGCGGAGGGCACCAGTGATCAGAGTATAGGGCGGGGGGCACCAGTGACCAGAGTAAGGAGTGGGGTCACCAGTGACCAGAGTACAGAGTGGGGTCACCAGTGATCAGAGAAAGGAGTGGGGGCACCAATGACCAGAATAAGGGGTGAGGGCACCAGCCACCAGGATCCAGTATAAGGACACCAGTGACCAGAATAAGGGTTGGGGGCACCAGTGACCAGGATCCAGAATAAGGACACGAATAATTGGAGTAAGGAGTGGGGGCACCAGTGATCAGAGTAAGGAGTGGGGTCACCAGGGACTAGGGTCCGGAGTGGGGTCACCAGTGACCAGTGTCCAGAGCAGGGGCACCAGTGACCAGTGTCTAGAGCGGGGGCACCAGTGACCAGGGTACGGAGAGGGGGTAGCAGTGACCAGGGTTTGGAGTGAGGACACTGATGACCAGGGTCTGGAGCAGGGGTAGCAGTGACCAAGGTCCAGACCGGGGCACCAGCAACCATTGGCCCAATGTGGAGCAAGGGGAGCAGCTCGGTACAGAATGTGACAACAGCCAGTGGTTAAACCATGTAGAGGTCCCCTGCACGGTCTGGTGCAGACAGCCCTTAGAAAGAGACTCGATATTGTCTTTTTAATTTTGCTTCTTGTTTTCTGACCTATGGCTATACTGTGTTAGAATGGTGCTGGAAAAGCACAGCAGTTCAGGCAGCATCCGAGGAGCAGGAAAATCGCGAATCGGGCAAAAGCCCTTCATCAGGAATAGATACTGTGTATAGCTGTAATGTAACCTTTTTTCTTCATTTCTGTATTCTGTAACTAAGGATTGTATCCTGGTACAGTTCATTCTGCTATAATGCATATTTTATTAACGAGAATTTGCTATAATGCGATTGACGAATGGGGACACTGTTTCTAAAGCGTGAACTTTTAAAGCGTGTGTTGGCTGTAACACAATTACATCGCCAATACTTTAAGCTCTGTTTCTAAAGAATGAGTTTTCAATAATGTGGACTTGCACAACAGCACAACCATCGCGTTATACAAGAACAACCTGTACTCTGTACCTAAGATGTTGCTGTATGATAGTGCAGAAGAAGGACATTCAGCCCTCATGACTGGGCTGACAAATGATCGGTACTTTTGGAGACTTTAACTGAGGTAAAACTTATGGTCAGGACTGTGGGAAAGCTAGCTTACTTTGATTTTAATAGCGCCAACAGACTTTCAACTGAGATGGAAATTGAAGTCTTTATATAATGCTTGACCTGAAATGTGCACCTCTTACAATATAATATACCAACAATATTGATTTGAAATGCCAGCCAATATTGATTTAGACCAGCCGATCGGGATTGAAGTGCCTATTTCTAACCATGATCAGACAAAAAAAATTAAACATTTACATTGCAATGATTTTTCTGAGGGACCGTCCAGTGGAGTATCACTGAGAATCCACAGAACAGATATCCTTGGAGGAATCAGCACAGAGAATGCGTGGATGAAGCCACTCTCCACTTTTATGACATTAGTTGCTCAATGCCACTACTCAAAGAACTCAAACAGCCCAAAGCTTCTTTGAAAAATTTGTGTTTGTGCAAGATAAGTGTGGAAGGGGGTAAGGTGAGTATGCGAACATGTTTGGTAGGTAAGTGGGTAAGGGGGCGCGTTGACAACTGGCTGGAAGATAATAGATAGGCTGCATAGCTGATGGTTGTTGTATATGGATTTGAAAGACTTTGAAATGTTTTAACATTGAGGAATGCTATAAGCACTGCCCACTACAATGATGTCAACTGTCCACATGGACAGAATGGCTTAGGGTCTTGAAGAAAGGTGAACTAACTAACATCTGCTCCTCCCCAAGCCTCAATGTGACTTGAGTTGCTAACATGCAAGAGTCTCTTCCAGTTAAAGAGGAAGTGGGTTTTCTCTGCCACAGCAGACCAACCAGGACCTCTAAGGTCGTGATTACTACCTTCATCATGAGTGGCAACTCATACAGTGCAGTGAGTTGGCATGCCCAGACAACATGGCAGGCAGCAGTGGGAATTTAATGTGTAGCTCACAGCACATGGTGAGCAGCAATCTATGATTTTCCAACTCTACTTTAAATCCCCAGCTCATACAGTCAGCATGGATCAGTGGTGCTGGAAGAGCATAGCAGTTCAGGCAGCATCCAAAGTGCAGCAAAATCGCTGCACTTTGGATGCCGCCTGAACTGCTGTGCTCTTCCAGCACCACTGATCCAGAATCTGGTTTCCAGCATCTGCAGTCATTGTTTTTACCTCATACAGTCAGCAGCTGGGAAAAGCTGAAAATATAAGAATTCCACAGAAGTAAGCCCCCTCACCCAGCAGCAATCCTCAGCGAGGAAGAATACTCCAGGCGAATGGTGAAAGTATTTCAGACATGATAAGTGAATAAGTAACTCCAAAATAATCTGTCTGCATTGTGAGGTGGTGGGATAGGTACCATGTGGAGTTCAACAGCAAACAAACTGACATCGAAAGCTTCACAGTTAAAGCCTGAAATCCCCAGAGGGTTAGGGAAAAGTTTAAATCCAGGCTGGAAAAGTGCAAAGTTACAAATTTCTTACAGCTTAGATTGAATGTTGCCACCATACCAAGCAGTTATTATTAGGCATTGCAAGAGAGCTGTGAAAGGAATATGAAGCTGAGGTCACTGTTCCAGGTACATCACAAAGTGAGTAAAGTGATAACATGGGGAGATTAGTAGCCAAGACAGACTTGGTCTAACGGGGTCATAAAGTTTGTGAAACTTTGTTCAGGCTTTGAAAAGAGAGGGAGAACCTTCAGGAGAGCTTCAATAAAGGCATTTATTTGAGCTGCGAGGAGCAGAAATAATCCAGTAAAGTGTGATTAAAGCAGGAATCATTAAATAAAGCTGTTAAGAAAGCAGAAATCATTTGTGAAGACAGCAGAGATTCATGGCGTGAAAAAGAGGAAATATTTCCCATCTGACTGTGATGGGCAAGAATCCTCTATGTTAGTCACAAGAGGCAGAAATGCTGCACTTTAGCTGCAAGCAGGTGGGAAACCTTTGCTTCAGTCACAAAATTGTGTCAAAACTTACTTGTAGCAAAGAGCTGCAGAATTTCTATAACAGTAAAATAAAAGGCTTTTGAATAAGCAAAATGTATTGCTCTGACTCAAATGGGAGCAAGTGCACTGGTAATCAAGGCCCACTACTCCTCAAGTCATTCCAAAAGTATAAATGTCTAAATGAACCATCAAGATGGTTAAACTGATTTTCTTTCACTGTTAACTTCACTGTTAAATGACTCACACCAAGTTTCATCAATATTTACTCTTTAACAAGCAGCAAAATGGATTATTAATTAGGCCTACGCTAACTAAGACTACATTCCTTTTAAACTCAAACAGACACATTCACCCACAGACAGGATTTACAGCTCTGCAGAAATTGTATTTGAAAAAGGTAAAAGCACTCATTCTGCAATGGCCAGTGAAACAAAGAATAATGTTTGATAAAACAAAAACTGTGGATGCTGAAAATCTGAAACTGTGGATGCTGAAATTGCTGGAGAAACATCCTGATTTCTGAAGAATGGTCACTGGACTTGAAACATAAAGTAAAGTTTGATTAGTCCTCTCAGAAGCTTTTGTGAATGAAACTGAATCTCTGACAGGCCAATGGAAAATTTTTCACAAAGTTTTACTCTGGGTAGAAACCCAGTTAGATCTAGGCCTTTGAACATATAGCTTAATCTTTTAAGGTTGGCAAAGGTAGACCAAGTAATTAGGAGTGGAATTTTTTAAAAAACACAGGAAAAAGACAGTGAGTGTGCTGTGGCTTTTTTTTAACTTGTTATTGCAGCTATCCAAAATGCTGTTTTTTTTTTGCTGCCCTTCCCTATATGGTTAGCACAGAAATCCAATCTAGGGTTGCTTAGCAACCATCAGCTGCCATAGTTTCCTCCAAACATTTCAATATATTCCAGTCTTTTCTACATAGTTCACGGACATAAGCACACAATCTCATCAATACAATGACATTGTGAAGATATAGTATCACAAAAATATTGACCAGAAATCATAATTCCAGAGATGAGCCAAAATGACATAGAATTGGATATGTTGGAGAAAATAATTTCTAAGATGTGGAATAGTTTCCAAGTTACTAAATCAGAAGCTGAATAAGTAAATATAATTCTATTCACAATTGGGAGTACAGCTAATGACATTATAACTTACCAAGGGATAAAAAAGAGACTTTAGATGAAGTACCAAAAACCTTTGACAAATGCATTGAATCTCAGAGCTAATAAAATTATTCAAAAAGTAAGAAAAAGAATTCGGCATTCAGGGAAATTCGTCGATGATTTCATTAATGATCTCTACAGATTGGTAAAGAAATCAGACTGTGTGACTTCAGAATGCAATAGAGATAGAATTGGTGTAGGAATTGCAATGCTCTTTGTCAGACATATTACAGACCAAAGAAGATCTTTCTCTAGAGAATGTCATTCAGATAGTAAGTGAAGTAGAAATACAGAAGCAACAAAGTCATTCCATGGAGAGGATCAACCTTGACACAGGAGATCAGCAGAGTCCATTTAATTCTAAAGCTACAAAACCGCAAAACCACAAACAACACATATATGAAAACTGTACGGTGAGTAGGACACACACCAGGCACTGGAAATCCATATCAAGTCTGTGCAGTAAAGAAACTGCACAAGCAGAGACAGTGCCCAACTACTAAAAGTGAGTGCTTTACCTTTCACACATTATGTCACTTTCAGAAAATGTGCAGAAGTAGGACACAAGTTCAGAAAAGTAGAAGGTCAAATAATGGTTTGGAACACACACAAAGTGGTTAATGAGGTGGAATAATAGACAACAGAATTAAAAGCGTCAAGTATTCCTAGGGGTAATTAAGTGATCCAGGCCTTACATTTTGGTCAACTCATATTTATTCAATGGTCAACTCACAAATTTTGAGTTAGATACCAAAGCAAATGCCATTATGTTATCAAATAGTGAGACATGGTTGAGAACATACTGCCCACTGCCAAAGACAGAACAAATACATGATCCAGGAATCATAGCACTTGAGTTTAAAGGTATGCTACAAGCAACTCTTCAACATCATATCGTAGAAAGCCGACATAGATGTCACAATCAAGATTGCTCAATACTGAATACAGTATTAAATGAAGAAACATACTAACGCTTATGTCTCTAAATATCCAGAAAGATTCGGTATCCCTTAATGAAAGAAATCAAGATGCAATTTGCAGAGATAACAAGAATGCACATAATTTTCTTGATTTGGAGATGCCAGTGTTGGACTGGGGTGTACAAAGTTAAAAATCACAACACCAGGTTATAGTCCAACAAGTTTAATTGGAAGTACTCTGGCTTTCGGAGTGACGCTCCTTCATCAGGTGATAGTGGAGGGCTCGATCGTAACACAGATCTGTGTTACGATCGAGCCCTCCACTATCACCTGATGAAGGAGCGTCGCTCCGAAAGCTAGTGTGCTTCCAATTAAACCTGTTGGACTATAACCTGGTGTCATCATTTTCTTGGTGGCCAAATCAGCCGAGTGGTGCTCAGGCATGGTTACGGTATCCAAGCCTAACTTTACTACTCAAATGTACGCACAACTCAACAAGGTGGTGGCAAGAGAATTGCAACCTATGTCTAAAGTTGATGAGAGCTATCCAAAAGTATTATCCAAAAATAGAGTTTCCACAAAACCTGATGCAAATAGTGAGTTCCAACAGGTGTCATTTGATGACCAACCAAGATTGTTTATCAGGTGTAAGTGAAGACTGCAAATACTGAAGAGTCAGTCAAAAGGTGTGGTGCTGAAAAGCACAGCAGGTCAGGCAGCATCTGAGGAGCAGGAGAGTCAACATTTCAGGTGTAAGCCTTTCATCAGGAGTGAGCATAATTCCATTTGGGGGATTTTGAATCATTAGATGATCATTTGAGATCATCGTTGCCCCAAAGAATTACAATGAACTGTGTCAATATTTTACAAGACCTTCACAGAGGTTGATGCCACATGGATGACATACTGATCCATGGGAAACAGTTGAAAAGCAAGATTAGAGAGCACATGCAACCTTAAGACACTTACAAGCAGAAAGGCTCACCCTTAAAGACAAAGGTGAATTCACCTAGGAATCAATTCAGTTTTTGGGACACATTGTCAACACTGAAGGTAGAATGACGGATTCCCAGAAGATTAAATCCATTATGGAGCTCCTCACTCTAGGTCTGTCCAGAATCTTCAAAGGTTCTGAGGAATACTAAACCAATTATTGCAATTTTGCCTCACTTGGGCAACTACTACAGAACACTTGTAACAATTCTCAAGAAAAAGCAGGGATAGTGTAGGAATCTGTATGTAGAGGCTTTTAAAAGGTTTAAGGACATGACATCCCCAATTGGCTTAGTTCACTAAAATTTGTCTTTTTCAACCATCATAGTTGCAATACAGCATTAAATGAAGAAAGATACTGAACGCTCATGTCTCCATATATCCAGAAAGATTCAGAATCCCTTAATGCATCAGCTACAGTATTGGGAGCTATGATCTTCCTGGATCAACCAGATGGGTATCACAACCCTTGTATTATAGAAACAGAAGATAGGAACAGGAGTATGCCATTTGACCCCTCGATCCTGCTCCTCCATCCAAAATGACCACGGCTCATCAATATCCTAATCCCGCCACAAGAGCTAAATCTACTTCCATCTTGAAAACACAAAGTTTTACCCTGACCATTTTCTCTGATAGTGAATTCCATAGGTTCACTATTCTCTAGGAAAAGAAATTTCTTATCATCTCAGTCCTAAAAGATTTACTCTTCATGCTTAAACTACGACTCTGGTTCTGACTCTTCCACGATTGGGAACATCCTGCATCTAATCTGTCTAGTCCATTAGAATTTTATAGGTTTCCATGAGATACCCCTCATTCTTCTAAGTTCTAATTAATATAATCCTAACCAACTCAATCTCTCCTTATACGTCAGTCCTGCCATCTCATGCATCAATCTGGTAGACCGTCACTGTACTCCTTCTATAGCAAGAACATCCTTCCTCAGAAAAGGAGACCAAAACTGCGCACAATATTCCAGGTGTGTCCTCACCAATGTCCTGTAAATTGTAATAAGACATCCTTGTTCTACAAGTTATTCATTGAGTTTAAATTCCATATGAACCCATATCCCCACAGCTTAAAGCCTGGGCCTTTAGGTTGCTTGGCTCCTGACATTACCACTAACCCACTACATCCCCCTTACTTAACCTTGCAAGTATGAAATCATTGTGTCTTTATCATCATTTCTTTCTTGGTACTTCTCCATTGCCTGGCCTCTCCACTCATGACCATAGAGTCATAGAGTCAGACCCTTTGTTCCAACTTGTCCATGCCGACCAGATATCCCAACCTAATCCAGTCCCATTTGCCAGCACTTGGCCCATATCCCTCTAAACCCTTCCTATTCATATACCCATCCAAATGCCTTACAATTGTATCAGCCTCCACCACTTCCTCTGGCAGCTCATTCCCTACATGTACCACCCTCTCAGTGAAAAAGTTGTCCCTTAGGGCTCTGTTATATCTGTCCCCTCCCACCCTAAATTTATGCCCCCTAATTCTGGACTACCCCACCCCAGGGAAAATACTTTGTTTATTTATCCTAACCATGTCCCTCATGATTTTATAAATCTCTGTGAGGTCACCCCTCAGCCTCCACACTCCAGGGAAAACAGCCCAGACTGTTCAGCCTCTCCCTATAGCTCAAATCCTCCACCCCTGGCAACATCCTTGGAAATCCTTTCTGAACCCTTTCAAGTTTCACAACATCTTTCCAATGGGAAGGAGACCAGAATTGCACGCAATATTCCAAAAGTGGCCTAACCAACATCCTATAGAGCCACGACATGACCTCCCAACTCCCATACTCAATGCTCTGACCAATAAAGGAAAGCATACAAATGCCTTCTTCAGGATGCTTTCTACCTGCAACTCTACTTTCAAGGAGCTATGAATCTGCACTCCAAGGTCTCTTTGTTCAGCAACACTCCCTCGGACCTTACCATTAAGTGTATAAATCCTGCTGAGATTTGCTTTCCCAAAATGCAGCACCTCGCATTTATCTAAATTAAACTCCAGCTGCCACTCCTCAGCCCATTGGCCCATCAGATTAAGATCTCATTGTAAGCTGAGGTAACCTTCTTCGCTGGGAGAAAGTGAGGACTGCAGATGCTGGAGATCAGAGCTGAAAATGTGTTGTTAGAAAAGCGCAGCAGGTCAGGCAGCATCCAAGGAGCAGGAGAATCGATATTTCAGGCATGAGCCCTTCTTCAGGAATGACCCTTCTTCGACATTCTTGAAGAAGGGCTCATGCCCGAAACGTTGATTCTCCTGTTCCTTGGATGCTGCCTGACCTGCTGCGCTTTTCCAGCAACACATTTTCAGCTCTGATCTCCAGCATCTGCAGTCCTCACTTTCTCCTATTCCTGAAGAAGGGCTCATGCCCGAAACGTCGATTCTCCTGCTCCTTGGATGCTGCCTGACCTGCTGCGCTTTTCCAGTAACACATTTTCAGCTCTGATCTCCAGCATCTGCAGTCCTCACTTTCTCCTAGAAGATTTTAACCTACTGCGAATCCTCTTACAAGGATGCCTTCCTTGAAAAAGCTCTCTTCCTCCCTCTACAAGGATTTCAGTGAGTCCCTCTCCCACTGCACACCCCAGGTCATCTCCTCTGCCCAGAAGCTCTTCAGCCAATTCCTGAAGAAGGGCTCATGCCTGAAACGTCGATTCTCCTGCTCCTTGGATGCTGCCTGGCCTGCGCTTTTCCAGCAACACATTTTCAACCTTCTTCGCTGTCCACTACACCTCCAATGTTGGTGTCATCTGCAAACCTACTAACTATACCTCCTATGTTCATATCCAAATCTTTTATATTATCGAGATCATTGTTTTTTCAATGCTAATTTCGGGATGTGTATTGGCCACAGACATTAACTCTCCTGATTTTGCAAAAGTGACAGAGAAACATTAAGGTACTCAATGGAGTATGGAAGTGACCATGGTTTACCAGATCATCTAAAAGACAGCACTTCTGATTGTGTAACATTCCCTCAGAACTGCACTGGAGTATCAGCAAATGTTATTATGTACTTGGGTCTCTCCAGTTGGACTCAAACCCACAGTCTTCCAACTCAGAGGTAAAAGTGCAACTAAGTGAGCTGCAGCTGCCATCATCTTTTTCTCAGACGGTCGAAGGATAGCCAACAATGTTCATATGTGATAATGAATAGCACAAACACACTTTTCTGAAGCTGGGTTTATGTTAACTTAGCAACAAAGCTTGGAGATGTATATTTTGGTTTGTAAGAGATTCAGGGTATAAAATTACATTTCAAGAGAACAGTGAGTGGATACATAGTATTCAGGAAAGTTTCCTTTATTCTTTAAATCAAGATGAGTTAGCTAAAGGTTATTTGAGAAATAGCCTTCAGAAATGAGATAACAAGAATCCAGAGAAAGTATATTCCTGTCAGGGTGAAAGGGAAGGCTGGTAGGTTTAGGGAATGCTGGATGACGAAAGAAATTGAGAGTTTGGTTAAGAAAAAGAAGGAAGCATATGTCAGGTATAGACAGGATAGATCGAGTGAATCCTTAGAAGAGTATAAAGGAAGTAGGAGTATACTTAAGAGGGAAATCAGGAGGGCAAAACAGGGACATGAGATAGCTTTGGCAAATAGAATGAAGGAGAATCCAAAGGGTTTTTACAAATATATTAAGGACAAAAGGGTAACTAGGGAGTGAATAGGGCCCCTCAAAGATCAGCAAGGCAGCCTTTGTGTGGAGCCACAGAAAAAGGGAGAGATACTAAATGAATATTTTGCATCAGTATTTACTGTGGAAAAGGATATGGAAGATATAGACTGTAGGGAAATAGATGATGACATCTTGCAAAATGTCCAGATTACAGAGGAGGAAGCGCTGGATGTCTTGAAACGGTTAAAGGTGGATAAATCCCAGGACCTGATCAGGTATACCCGAGAACTCTGTGGGAAGCTAGAGAAGTGATTGCTGGGTCTCTTGCTGAGATACTTGTATCACCGATAGTCACAGGTGAGGTGCCGGAAGCCTGGAGGTTGGCAAACGTGGTGCCACTATTTAAGAAGGGTGGTAAAGACAAGCCAGGGAACTATAGACCGGTGAGCCTGACCTCGGTGGTGGGCAAGTTGTTGGAGAGAATCCTGAGGGACAGGATGTACATGTATTTGGAAAGGCAAGGGATAGTCAACATGGCTTTGTATGTGGGAAATCATGTCTCACTTGATTGAGTTTTTTGAAGAAGTAACAAAGAAGATTGATGAGGGCAGAGCAGTAGATGTGACCTATATGGACTTCAGTAAGGCATTCAACAAGGTTCCCCATGAGAGACTGATTAGCAAGGTTAGATCTCATGGAATACAGGGAGAACTAGCTATTTGGATACAGAAGTGGCTCAAAAGTAGAAGACAGAACGTGGTGGTGGAGGGTTGTTTTTCAGACTGGAGGCCTGTGACCAGTGGAGTGCCATAAGGATCAGTGCTGGGTCCCGTACTTTTTGTCATTTACATAAATGATTTGGATGCGAGCATAAGAGGGACAGTTAGTAAGTTTGCAGATGACACCAAAATTGGAGGTGTAATGGACAGCGAAGAGGGTTACCTCAGATTACAACATGATCTGGACCAGATGGGCCAATGGGCTGAGAAGTGCAGATGGAGTTTAATTCAGATAAATGCAAGGTGCTGCATTTTGGGAAAGCAAATCTTAGCAGGACTCATACACTTAATGGTAAGGTCCTAGGGAGTGTTGCTGAACAAAGAGACCTTGGAGTGCAGGTTCATAGTTCCTTGAAAGTGGAGTCGTAGGGGAGAAGTCTGAGTCTTAAGTTCTTTTCCCTTTAATAGTTCCACTGAAGAAATGTTAAAATGCAAACAGCCAAGTTCCTACACATTGCAGTGGTTCGGTTAGGAAAGGTGGGAAGAATCAACAAATCTCTTCTTTGATGCGTTGCATTGCAATCAGTGAAAAAAAAAGCCTTCTATCCTGTTTAGTAATTCATGGTCACCACACTGAAGATCTGCATTTAGTGATACTCAGGTGCCCTTCAGATACCTTGTCAAGGATTTTGGTTCATATAAGGAAGGAGGGGGTGTCTGTGGTCAAAACGTAATCAGTTATCAATACTAGTGAAATATGGTCTGTGCTTGAAATAGGTTTTCATAATTAACCACATTGTGCAAGTAAGCATTAATAGTTCAGTGGTTCAAATGAGTTTTCTTTTACTTCTGCATTTCTCTTTCTTACACTTTCTTACTTTATTACAAAAGTTGCATTACAGTTCTAAGGTTCAACATTGTTTCTATTTGTGTGTCTATTTTAACTGCACATCCAGATCAGTGAGTTCTAACATCAAAGGATTTAAAGTCTTTTTGTTGATTTATCCCGTGGCATTTTCATGATATTATACTTCAGATCAAAGAACAAAGAAAATTACGGCACAGGAACAGGCCATTCAGCCCTCCAAGCCTATGCTGACACAAATCCTCTATCTAAACCTGCCACCTATTTTCTAAGGATCTGTATCCCTCTGCTCCCGGCCCATTCATGTAGGTGTCTGCATACATCTTAATTATGCTATCGTTCCCACCTCTAACACCTCCACTGGCAACATGTTCCAGGCACCCACCATCCTCTCCATAAAGAACTTTTCACACATATCTCCCTTAAACTTTCTAATGAAAATAATTCTAATCTGTCTTCATAGCTAGAGCCCTCCATATCAGACAACATCCCTCAACCTGTCTTCATAGCTAGCACCCTCCATACCAGATAACATCCCTCAACCTGTCTTCATAGCTAGCACCCTCCATACAAGACATCATCCCTCAACCTCTCTGCATAGCTAGCACCCTCCATACCAGGCAACATCCTGGTGAACCTCCTCTGCAAGGTTGACAAAGTCTGGTTAGCTTCTTGAGCGAGGTTGACTTTCAGTTCCGACCGTTGTCTTGTAATGTTTTGGGTTTCAGATTTTACCACTATGTGGACAGCTCATTCCAAAGAGTGATTACTTTCAATTGTAATAAAGAGATGGATTTGAATTTCCCATGACCATTCTGGCTCAAATTAATTAATTATGGTTGTAAATCACCATGGTTAAAAAAATTTGACAATGTGTAAAAATCATTAATGAAGTTTCAACATGTTGTCCTAGAAGCTGTATTCTTCTATTAAATCTTGTTTTTTCCACATATAATTAGCATTTAATGTAACTGTCAAATTCAATAGCATCAAAACTATCATTCATTTTTCCTAAAGTCTGGCCTCCAAAATATGATCTTTATTGTACCTACAGAGCAAAGAAATGTGTACACTTATTCCTCTCTGGGCTTCTCCTGCAATCCTGAAGCAATGCGGTCTCACATGAATTGTCCCTTCCATACAGACCAGTCTGAACGTTTTGTGGTTTTAAGTCTGCTAGAGGGTGCAATTTCTTTCTGTATTGTAATTGTATTTAACTGTTATTGTTGCTCTTATTTAAATGATTTACTTGGAATTGTTCACAGATATAGCCGGCTTTGTTGTTCAGTGCTTTAAACTGTACAATCACATCATTTGTGTTAAATGTTATCTTCTTCCACAGTTTTTTTAAAAGCTAATTACTTTCTTTGTTTACTGGATGATGATGATTTGCTAAGAAGCCTCCACAATTCAGACATTTTTAATGAAGACTTTTGATCTTCATCTTCTTATTTAATGTTTCAGAATTTTTCAATTTCTGCTGATTAAAGTTGAAAAATATCTAAATGTTTCAGAAGTATCCTCCTATTTTTGCTGTGAACTAATTTTCAAATGTTTAAGTATCATTGAAATGCTTTAAAATGAAGAAACATTATATCTTTCTTCTTCAAAATGGAGGGGAAAATTAATTCATGATATTTTTCCCTTCTTTGTGATTTTTGTGACTTTTTCTTAACAATGTGTATGATTCACACCACTTATTCTTGTTCCTTATGATATTTGTATCATTTTTGGTTTTAAAAATAAATTTTGCTGTTATTAAGCTATTCAGAATATGTTCAAATGCATTAGAAAAATTAGTCTTTCCCTCAAAACTGACTGTAATTAGTCAAATTATGCTGCTGTTTTAACAATTTCCTTAACAAGTTTCCTTTCATCTAAAGACATCGTGTTGCGGTTGTACAGGATGTTAGTAAGACCATAAGACCACAAGAAATAGGAGTGGAAGTAAGGCCATTCAGCCCATCGAGTCCACTCCACCATTCAATCATGGCTGATGGGCATTTCAACGCCACTTACCTGCACTCTCCAATTATTCCTTAATTCCTTGTGAGATTAAGAATTTATTAATCTCTGCCTTGAAGAAATTTAATGTTCCAGCCTCCATTGTGCTCTGTGGCAATGATTTCCACAGGCCCACCACTCTCTGGCTGAAGAAATGTCTCCCCATTTCCATTCCAAATTGACCCCCTCTAATCCTAAGGCTGAGCCCATGAGTCCTCATATCCCCGCCTGACAGAAACAATTTCCCAGCGTCCACCCTTTCTAAGCCATACATTATCTTATAAGTTTCTATTAGGTCTCCCCTCAACCTTCTAAACTCTGATGAATACAATCCCAGGATCCTCAGCCATTCATCGTATGTTAGGCCTACCATTCCAGGGATCTTCCGTATGAATCTCTGCTAGACATGCTGCAGTGCCAGTATGTCCTTTCTGAGGTGTGGGGCCCAATATTGGACACAGTATTCTAAATGGGGCCAAACCAGAGCTTTATAAAGTCTCAGTGGCACATCACTGCTTTTACATTCCAACCCACTTGAGATAAATGACAACATTACACTTGTTTCTTAACCATGGACTCAGCCTGCAAGTCAACCTTTAGAGAATCCTGTACTAGCATTCCCAGATCCCTTTGTACTTTGGCTTTATGAATTTTCTCACCATTTATAAAATAGTCCATGCCAGTGCTCTTTTTTCCAAACTGCAAGACCCTGCATTTGCTCACATTGAATTTCATCATCCATTTCTTGGATCATTCTCCTAAACTGTCTAAATCTTTCTGTAGCCTCCCCGCCTCCTCAGAACTACTTGCCTGTCCACCTAATCATTGGCAAAATTCACCAGAATGCCCCCAGTCTCATCGTCTAGATCATTAATATATAAAGTGAACAGCTGCAGCCCCAACACGGAATCCTGCGGGACACCACTTATCACCAGCTGCCAGTCCGAAAAAGAACCTTGTATCCCAACTTTCTGCCTTCTGTTAGCCAGCCAATCCTCAATCCATGCCAATAGCTCACCTTGAATACCATGGGCCCTCATCTTACTCAGCAGCCTCCCGGGAGGCACCTTATCAAAGGCCTTTCGGAAGTCTGGGAAGATAACAACCACTGGGTTTCCCTGGTCTAACCTACTTATTACCTCTTCAAAGAATTCTAACAGGTTTGTCAGGCAGCACCTCCCCTTACTAAATCCATGCTGACTTGTTCTAATTCAACCCTGCACTTCCAAGAATTTAGAAATCTCATCCTTAACAATGGATTCTAGAATTTTACCTACAACCCAGGTTAGGCTAATCGGCCTATAATTTTTCATTTTCTGTCTTGATCCTTTCTTGAACAAGGGGGTTACAACAGTGATTTTCCAATTATTTGGGACTTTCCCTGACTCCAGTGAGTTTTGAAAGATTACAACCAATGCCTCCGCTATTTCTTCAGCCGCCTCCATCAGAACTCTACAATGTAACCTACTGGGGCCAGGAAATTTATCAATTTTTAGACCTTTTAGCTTTTCAAGTACTTTCTCCTTTGCAATGGCCACCATACTCAACTCAGCCCCTTGACTCTCCTTAAATATTGGGATATTACTCATGTCTTCCACTGTGAAGACTGACACAAAGTATTTACTAAGTTCTTCAGCTATTTCCTTATCCCCCAGCACTAGTCTTCCAGCATCAATTTGGAGCGGCCCAATCTCTACTTTTGCCTCTCATTTGTTTCTTATGTATTGAAAGAAACTTTTACTATCATTTCTAATATTACTGGCTAGCTTACCTTCATATTTGATCCTCTCCTTCCTTATTTCTCGCCATGTTATCCTCTGTTTGTTTTTGTAGTCTTCACAATCTTCTGATTTCCTAGTGCTCTTGGCCACTTTATAGGCTCTTTCGTTTTCTTTGATACCTTTCCTGACTTCCTTTGTGAGCCATGGATGTCTAATCCCCACCCTCCCCAAACCGGGTACTGTGTCCTCCATTACACGCAAAAACTCTTGCCATTGTTGCTCTACTGTATCCCATACTAGGCTCTGCTTCTAGTCAATTTTTGTCAGTTCCTCTCTCATGCCCCTGTGATTACCTATTTTTAACTATAGCACTATTACATCCAATTTTACCTTCTCTCTTTCAAACTGCAGACTGAACTCTACCATATTATGATTGCTGCCTCCAAAGTGTTCCCTTACTTTAAGATCCTTTATGAAGTCTGGCTCATTACATGGCACTAAGTCCAGAATAGCCCACTCCCTTGTGGGCTCCATCACAAGCCGTTCCAAAAAGCCATCCTGTAAGCATTCCATGACTTCCCTTTCTTTGGATCCACTGGCAATATTATTCCCAGTCCATTTGCATATTGAGCTCCCCCCTTGATCACCTTGGCCTTACCTTTCTAACATGCCCTATCTATTTCTTGATAGATACGCCCCTGGTCCTGACCACTGCTGGGAGGTCTGTGCATAACTCCCATTATGTTTTTTTTTGCCTTTGTGGTTCCTCAACTCCACCCACACAGACTCCACATCATCTACCCTTTGTCATTCAGTGCCATAATTTCATTCTTAACTAACAAGGTAACCTCGCCCCCTCTGCTCATCTCCCTGTCTTTTCGATAAGTTGTAAATCCTTGGATGTTTAACTGTCAGTCCTGAACATCCTGCAACCACATCTCTGTGATGCCTACCACATCATAATCATTTATGATGATTTATGCCGTTAATTCATCTACTTTGTTACAAATGCTTCGAGCATTTAAGTAAAGCACCTTAATACTAATTTTCTTATCCTCAAGATTTCCATCACCTCTACCTAAGCTATCCTTTCTTTTTGCTTCATTCCTAGTCTGCCTCAAACTTAAACTCTGCACAGAAGCAGTCTAATCTGCTGCTTATCTTTCTACTTGATTCTGTTGCTTTCTTGTACTTCCTGTTGCTTTCCCTTTCTCTTCCCCCCGACTCACAAGTTTAAAGTCCTAGTGACCACCCTATTTTTCCTTTTTGCCAGAACACTGGTTTCAGATCAGTTCAGATGAAGACCATCCCATCGGTACAGATCCCTCTGGTTCCGTAACTGATGCCAATGTCCCATGAAATGGTATTCCTCTTTCCCACACCAATCTCTTAGGCACATGTTTAATTCCCTAAGTTTCATGTCCCTATACCAATTAGTAGGTGATTCGGGTAGTAATCCAGAGATTATGACCCTCGAGGACCTATTCTTCAATTTCCTTCCTAGTGCTTGACAATCCCCAAACAGGTCCTCCACCCTAGCCTGGCTTATGTTGTTTGTGCCAATGTGGACCACAACATCTGCATCCTCCTCCTCCCTCTCCAATATCCTTTCCAGCCATATAGTGATGTTCTGCACCCTGGCACCAGGCAGGCAAAACACCACGCGGGTCTCCCGATCCGGCTCACAAAGGATACTATCTGCCCACTAATTATAGAATCCCTTATAACAACTACTTGTCTCTTTGCTCCCCCCTCTTGAATGGCCTTCTGCACCCTGGTGCTGTGGTCAGCTGGCTCATCCTGTCCACAGCTTTTTTCCTCATCCATACAGGGAGCAAAAAGCTCATACCTGTCAAACAAGGTCAAGGACTGAGGCTCCTCCACTCCTGAACTCAGAATCCCCCTACCAGCCTCACTTACAGTCACACCCTGCTATTTCTGATCACTGACAGAATGTGAATTACTTAATCTACCAGGTGTGACTGCCTCCTGAAACAAAGCGTCCAGGTAACTCTCCCCCTCCCGGATGTGCCGCAGTGTTTGAAGCTCAGATTCCGGATCATCAATTCTGATCTGGAGTTCTTTCAGCAACCAACACTTGCTGCAGATGTGGTCACTGCCATTCACAATGGGATCAGTCAGCTCCCACATCATACAGCTACAGTACATCACCTGCCCAACCATCTCTGCTTATTTAATTAATTTATACAAATTTATGAGTTAAATCATTTATGAAGCCACTTTTGGAGATACAGTTCTAGTCGCCCTGCTAAAGGAAGGATTTTTAAAAGTGGAGACGGTTCAGAAAAGATTCATGAGGATGTTGCTGGGACTGGACGGTTTGAATTATAAGGATAGGCTGGATAGACTGGGAATTTTTTCATTGGAGCATAGGAGATTGAACGGTGACCTTATAGCAATTTATAAAATCATGAGTGGCATAAATATGGTGAATAGCAGCTGCCCTTTCCCCTTTTCCCCCTTAGATTGGGGGAGTTCAGAACTTGGTGCTTTCTTTTAAGCTGAGAGGAGAAAGATTTAAAAGGGACCTGAGGGGCAACGTCTTCAAAAAGAGGGTGCTTTGTATGTGGAATGAACTGCCAGAGGAAGTGATAGGTGCAGGTACAGTGAAACATTTAAAAGATGTTTGGACAGGTAAATGAATAGTCAAAAAATGTGGCTCTGGAAAAGCACAGCAGGTCAGGCAACATCTGAGGAGTGGTAGAATTGACATTTTGGGCATAAGCCCTCCATCAGGAATGTGTAAAGACATAGGGGAGTATGGGCCAAATGCAGGCAAGTTTAATTTGGGAAAATTGGTCGGCATGGATGAGTGAGACTAAAGAGTCTATTTCTATACTGTATGACTCTATGACATTTTCTGCTGCTTTTCTTGATAAATTTGAATGATTTTAGAAATGCTTGTTCACAGAATATAGTAATTAAGCCTTTTTCAAAAAAATCTCAGCCACAATATTTTCATTTTCACTCCTTCAATGGGATTTAACTTGCTTTGAGCATCTGATATAAATTACTGTAATATGGTTAATATAACATTAATACATTTTCCCATGTAGCTTTGGTGAGACTATATGGTCCTCACAAGGATTTTCCTCCATTTTTCACTATTTCTAGCAGTTTTAAGCTTCTTGAGCAAGGCCTGATACTGGTTTGACATCTGCAGTATATTTTAAACAGCTGGCTATTACATTCATAGAAGCTGGCTGATCACTCTGTGTGCTTTAAAGCTGTTAAGTATTCAAAGATACACTGACTGGCATCTTTTCTTCCTTCTTCACCTCGGAAGGCTGTGCTCTTTGAAAGATCATCAATGCAGGATATTAGATAAGATAGTCATGCCCAACAGCTGTTACCATGGAATACCCTCAGAATTGTTATTGTGCACAAGGTCTATTCTGCATATTACAACTGTATCAACTGTCTAAATGACCATTATGACTTAATGCCATTCTCCTGCCTTTTCTACACAACTCTACGAATTGTTTCTATTCAAATAATCATCCAATGCCCTTTCAAATGCTTCAATCAAACCTCTCCCCACCATGCTCCCAGGCATTGCATTCCAAATCTGACCTCTGCACTCATTGTATTTGCTTCCTTTGAAATCTTTACTGCAAATTTGTGCCCTCTCATCCTCAATCTTTTCACGAAGGGGAATGGTTTCTCCCTATTAACACTGTCCAAGGTGCTTCCATGATGTTGAAAACTTGTATCACAGTCCTCCTTAGTCTTCTCATATCAAGGGAAAATAGCCCCAATTTCTCCAATATATCTCCATAATTGAAGCATCTCATCCCTACAACATTCTCATTAACAATTAGGCAAAATCTACCCTTCTGTCAGTATGGTATATGTTCAGGTCATGTTCACAATTGAGATGCTTTGGGTAGATTCACTGCCATCAATCCTAGGTAGTCATATTAGTGTAAGTTGCTGATACCACAAGGGGAAGACATCCATTTGAAGTTCTTGACAGAAGATAGCCTTGATAAGCAGTAAAAGTTTATTACATAATATGTAATAGCCATTTACATTAATCTGGAGATAATCTGAAGCTGACCATCAGGCTCAGCTTAAGGGGAGAATGTATATTAGTGTTAGCTACATGGACTTAGCAATACAACAACAAATGGTACGCAAATGGTTAGAAACAAAAACAGGAATTGCAGGAAAAACTCAACACATCTCGCAGCATCTGTACAGAGAAATCAGAATTAACATTTCAGATCAAGTGACCCTTCCTCAGAACTGATGGCAGCGAGGAAAATGAGAGTTTATTTTCCTATCTGCCATCAGTTCTGAGGAATGGTCACTCGACCTGAAACATTAACTGATTTCTCTCCACAGATGCTGCCAGATGTGCTGAGCTTTTTCAGCAATTTCTATTTTTGTTTCTGATTTACAGCATCTGCAGTTCTTTTGGTTTATACAAATGGTTATCATTTCCCAGGAACAGTCCTTTATATTCAGATGGTCAGAGTTTACCTTGTGATTCTGGATCAGTGGTGCTGGAAGAGCACAGCAGTTCAGGCAGCATCCAAAGTGCAGCGGAATCGATGTTTCGGGCAAAAGCCCTTCATCAGGAATGATGAAGGACTTTTGCCCGAAACATCGATTTCGCTGCACTTTGGATGCTGCCTGAACTGCTGTGCTCTTCCAGCACCACTGATCCAGAATCTGGTTTCCGGCATCTGCAGTCATTGTTTTTACCTCATTGATTTTTACCTTGTGATGTCAGTTAACCCTTTCAGATACTAACTGCCTTATACAGCAATATCTTTTCACAGCAATGTTAAGTCTCAGCTCACCTCTATGTAAATCTTCATCATATGGTTACTGTTCCAGGCCAGGTACAAACACTTGGTCATATTACTTCACATTACAAAGCTGGAAGGATCTGATCTCCCATTTCACATTTTGTGCTTCCAGGTTTGTTTTTGAATGTTTGTCACTGTTCAATTACCCAGTGAAGTCCCAATCCCACTAGAGTGCTAGAAACAAGAAGAACTTCTCTCATGGAAGCAATCCTGAGGCAGGCATTGGGAGTTAGAACAAAAATAGACATTATCTTGTTCAAAATCACATAACACTAGGTTATAGTCCAACAGGTTTAATTGGAAGCACTAGCTTTCGGAGCGCAACTCCTTCATCGGGTGGTTGTGCGGCACTCCGAAAGCTAGTGTTTCCAATTAAACCTGTTGGACTATAACCTGGTGTTGTGTGATTTTGAACTTTGTACACCCCAGTCCAACACCAGCATCTCCAAATCAAGACATTATCTTGGTTGTCGAGTACTAATACCTGGTAAATGAGTGTTAATATTAAGGAAAACACACCTTAATCTGGATAGAAGATAAACTATTAAAACCATAGATTCAAATTGTAGAATTAAGGGAACATTGAAGATATCCTTCCTCTGATCTAAGAAGCTCTTTAAACCAGTGACTTTCGCATGTTTCAGCTCCAGAGTGTTTTTTCATTGAGATTTATTGAAGTATCACCAGGACTATATGTTAATGTTAACTCAAAAAGGTTTGAATTCTTGCAAATTGGTCAACAGAATTAAAATGGGCTCTTTGTAAATTTGGAACATATAATAAATGGTATTTAACATTAAAGTGTTGATTTTTGCCCAGAGAACAAATGGTGCAGATTGGGGCCTGAGATGGATTTAGCACCTTTGGAAAGTTGATCATGAGACCTGGCTGTTTCACCATACTATGTGGCAAAGTTAGAGATGAGCTAGGGGTTTGGGAAAGTTTCTTTCTCAACAAAGATGACCAAAAAATACGAAAACACAATTTGATGGTAAACTTGCATGTAATATCAAGACGAACATCAACAGTTTCTAAAAAAAGATGCATAAAAGGAAGAAAAAGGCCAAAGGGAACTAAGGACGCTTAGAGAATGAGGCTGGGGAAATAACAATAGGAACTAGGAAATGGTAGGTGGTTGAATAAATATTTTGCATCAGTCTTCATGGTAGAATATGCTAGCAGCATTCCAAAAAATATTAAATAATAAAGGAGGAAAAAGCGAAGAAGATTAGAAAACTACCAATGTAATACCTTAAATCAAAGAAGGATGGAGTCAAAAGACTAGAGGTAACTAGAGGTAAGTTTTTTTTAATCTGTTATTGAGAAATCTATTATGAAGTCTGTAATAGCAGACCATTTACAAATATATGTTATGATTAAGTTGAGTCAGCATGACTTCTTGATGAGGATATCATGCCTGACAAAATAATTAGAATTCTTTGACAAAGTAACAAGCATAACAAGATGAAGAAAAAGCAGTGATTGTCATATATTTGGAGGTGCTTGATGATGTACCACACATTCACTACTTAATAAGAAAGATTTGGAGATGCCGGTGTTGGACTGGGGTGTACAAAGTTAAAAATCACACAACACCAGGTTATAGCCCAACAGGTTTAATTGATTTTTAACTTAATAAGAAAGAGCATGTGATGTTGGAGGTGTAATTAGCATGGATAACAGATTGCCAGGATGAGTGTAGCTCAAATGACACTCAAGAAGCTTGACACCATCCAGGACAAAGGAACCTATTTGATAGGCACCACATCTACAAACATTAAGGGTCCTTAGACAGCACCTTCCAAACCCACAATCACTTCCATCTAACAGGACAAGGGCAGCAGATACATGGGAACACCACCACCTACAAGTTTCCCTCCAAGCCACTCAACATTCTGTCTTGGAAATATATCGCTGTTCCTTCACTGTCACTGGGTTAAAATCTTAAACCTCCTGGATCTGCCTATACCAAATAGACTGCAGCAGCTCAAGAGGGCAGTTCATTACCACCTTCTTGAGGATAACTGGGGATCACATAAAGAAAAGAGATTCCCCATCTTATTGCTGATTGTTCCTGAAGATAAATCACAAAACAGTGACATTGCAGTGATTTCAGCCTTTCTAACAAGCCTTGTTCAAACATTGGCTGTCTCTCTAATTAAGGCCTTCAAAAATAGCACAGAAAAAATGTTGAATGACTGGATGATCAAAAGAGAAAAGACCTGTGTGCAGTATTGATCTCTTCATTTAAGGATGAATATAAATGTATTATATACAGTTTAGAGAAGGTTTTCCAGACCAATATATATGATGGGCAGTTGTCTTATGATAAAAGGCTGGACAAGCTAGGCTTATATCGTCTTGAGTTTAAAACAGTAAGAGGTGACTTGGTTGAAACACAGAAGATCGTGAGGGGTTTTGACAGAGTACCTATGGAAAGAATGCTTCCTCTTGTAAGAGAATCTACAACTACGGGTCACTGTTTCAAAAAATGGGGTCACCCATTAAAGTCAGAGATAAGGAGAATTATCTTTTCACACAGGATTGTGAGACTTTGGATCTCTCTCTTCCAAAAAGTGGTGGATGCAAAGGCCTTGAATGAGGCAGATAGATTCTTGAGAGGCAAAGACGCAAAAGATTATTGGGGCAGGCAGGAATCTGGTGTAATCAGATCAATCATGATCCTTTTGAAAGCTCAAAATTCCTGTTTTTGAACTGTATGTTCATCTACTTTATAAGGGACGCAGCATAAGGGGTTCCGACGTCAGCAATGTTGTGAATGGATCATAAAGACCTAGATTGAAATTCAAACAGAAATTGCCATTTTATCATTAAGAATTATGCAATTTCCAGTGCACTTGATGGCACAGAGTACTTGGTTGTGATTTGTTTGCTGATGACGTTAGTGTTGTTGATCTATATGATGATACGTTTAAAGAGCAGACTGGGATGTGTTATACGATATTGAAGATGCGGAGGAGGGTGATTTTTATAGTTTCTAATACACGCTCAAGTGCACGTTCTGCTGCTATGTCGTATTCATTTCAGTACTGCAAAGAGAAGTGAGCAAATTTGAGTATATGGCTTTTGTTCTTGATGAATCTAACAAATCTGATGAATTCAGTGTACAGTAATGAATGCTCTTCCCTATGAGGGCTCTTACTTATTTGCAATTAGAAATTCAGTAATTAAAATACCTTTTGGCGCTATTTGTGCCAGATTTGGGGGTGAGGTTGGTAGAAACAGCCCTCTGACCTGTGTTCTTTGAAAGGAGAGGCTGGACTTCAATGCCCCTAAGATACAAATGTATAAAGGTCGAATCCATACTTTTTGGCTAAAGACTTAGACTGACAGACTTAACTTCTGTATGAGTGTATGCAATCTATAGACATTTAAAATGCTTTGTTGTGAACTAATTTTAAAACAATCAACTGAAAGGTACCAATGATTTGGAAATGCCGGTGTTGGACTGGGGTGTACAAAGTTAAAAATCACACAACACCAGGTTATAGTCCAACAGGTTTAATTGGAAGCACACCAGCAAGGCTCTCTTGTATCGAGGTAAACAGAAAATTAGATGTGACACTAAATTGGCAGCAACTTCACAGAGAATATTTCCACACAATTTTCTCAACAAGTTTCACTCCATCTGCACTCACCCTATTGAGCTTTAGTACATCAGAAAATCTGTCCTTGTCAGTTTTAACAGGATGCCATCACCAAAGCTTTAGATGTAGCACTTGACTCTCACCACAAGATGGTGACAAATCCTCCCATTGTTGGAGTCAAATCCACTCTTCCATAGCTCTGCGATCACACTTTAAATAGAGTCATAGAGATATACAGCAGAGAAACAGGCCCTTTGCTCCAAGTCGTTTCTGCCGAACAGATATCCAGAATCAATCTAGTCCTGTTTGCTAGCATCTAGTCCATATTCCTCCAACACCTTCCCATTCATACACCCATCCAGATGCCCTCCAAATGTTGCAACTGCCTTCCCCAGCAGCCCACCCCCCACACACACTGCCCTCCGAATGAAAAAGCTGCCCCCTACATCCCCTTCAAACCTTCCCTCACCACCCGTCCCGCCCACCCTGACCCATTTACCCTATCCACGCCTCTCATGATTTTATAAACTTCAGCCTCCGGCATGCAAGGTGAAACAGTCGCAGTCTGCTTGGCTTCTCCCCACCACCCATACCCTCCAACCCTGGCAACATCCCTGCAAATCCCCTCTGAAGCCCCTCACATTTCACACCATCCTTCCGATAGGAGGGAGACCAGAATTGCGTGCGATATTCCAAAAGTGGCTACGGTTCTGCTGAACAAAGGCAATTTAATTCCTTCACAAGAAGGGAATAACTGGCAATGTAGCTGTGAGAGGCCTCTTGCGGAAGAGTGAAGAACTAACTGAGAGAACTTTCAATTAAAATGGAGAGGTACAGAGGTGATTCTGAGACGGGGGACTTAGAACTAAAGTGAGGAAAGTTGAACTTTTAAAATGGGCTAAATCTTATGCTACTTTGGCTGAGTGTCATTGCCATTAGGTTTCAAGGAAGGATCGTCTCTGCAAGGCACAGCAGGCTTTCTCAGACTTTTGTACCACTCCCACCTCTTGGGTGACCTACAAAAACAGAAGTTGCTGGAAAAGCTCAGCAGGTCCGGCAGCATCTGTGAACAGAAATCAAAGTTAACGTTTCCATTCTGGTGACCCTTCCTCACTCAGTTCTGAGGAAGGGTCTGAGCTGAAAATGTGTTGCTGGAAAAGCGCAGCAGGCCAGGCAGCATTCAAGGAGCAGGAAATTCGACGTTTCGGGCATAAGCCCTATTTCCTGTTTCTTGGATGCTGCCTGACCTGCTGCGCTTTACCAGCAACACATTTTCAGCTCTGATACTCCAGCATCTGCAGACTTCACTTTCTCCTCTGAGGAAGGGTCACCTGACCCGAAATGTTAACTCTGATTTCTCTCCACAGGTGCTGCCAGACCTGCTGAGCTTTTCCAGCAACTTCTGTTTTTGTTTCTGATTTAAAACACCTGCAGTTCTTTCGGTTTTTAATCATGAATGGCCTACCCTGCCTCTATAGTGCCCCTTTTGTCCACTGCTGGCCCGATTCTCCCTCTCCTCATACCCGGATGTACTTGCCACTGACTGGATTCCTAGCACTGACACCAGGTCAAGCACTGTAAGGGTGGAGCTGGTTTATGAGATTTGCCCCTACGCTTAACTCAAATGCAAGTTGTTACTTACTGCTGGACATCAAAGTATTCTGGTTAGGTATGCAAGTAGAATGACAAGATGCAGGTCTATAATTCAGTCAAGTTGTGAGAGAGAGTGCCAAGTCAGTTTGTGGGGTTTGAGAGAAGGGATCAACAGCAATTGCTGGAGAGATGGGTGGCTTTGCATGTGTCCCAGGTTGGTTACAGAACTGCAAGTATGACACTGTCATCTGCTGGTAGAACGTCAGTACTGCAGCTGTAAATGCAATTTATTCAAAGGCACTTCCACCAACCTCCTAAATCAAGAAACAACCACTTTGAAAACCATGGGATTTGACATAAAAATCATGAATTGATTTTTCTCACACATTTCACATATATATAGATTGACAGTTTGCTTATTTAATTTCTGATATGTCTTGTGGTTCCCACAACAGAACTTAAAAAAAATAGTTTTACTTTGATTTCAGTTCCAGCACTTGTATCAATGTGTATTTCTCAGATCTGACCATGTACTGCAGAATGATACAACATTGCTTTATTACATTAACTATAATCAGTGACATAGCACTCCACTTTTTGCTTGATATGTCTTGAAATGCTCAAGAAAGAAAAAACATCCATTCAAAAAGGCTTCGATAAAACTGCGACTTATAAAAGTGTAAATTAGATGCTGCCATTCATGGTTTCAGTATCAATCAGTTCACATCACTTAAATCTGTCCAAATAAATATGAACATTAAAAAATCAATCATTAAAACCTCATTAAGATATCAACAAATCAAACTAACACCCCATGTCAACCACAGTAAATAGACCCTGCTGAGATAATCAATGATCATTGAAAATCAGCCAAGCATTCAGAAAGAGGCTATCTGACAATTGTATCAACTGAAACACATAATTAGATATGTTTCTCCAAGTGACTCTACCATACATGCTTAGTCAAATTGTTTTGGGTAAGTTTATACTGACAAAGGATGCAAAATTGGAAGCTAGTTCAGAGAATTGGAACAGCTGAATTTTAAGGTAACAAAACCATGAATAAGGATTTCAACAGCAAAGGCCTGAGGTACAGTTAATACTATAGATGTGCAAGCAGGGAGTCTTTGTGAAGAGATGGGTATAGAATCAGAAGCAAAACATGGGATCAAATAGATACCAAACTGTGCAAACAGTCTGGTTCAGCCTTAAGTATTGGCTGGAGAGGATAACTGAATCAACAGCTAAAAAACACTCATCATGCTGGAGATGTAAGAAAATGGCTTTAATTTTCCCCATGTTTACTTGGAGGAAATTTTAGCTAATTCAAGGAGAAATTAGGAATGATTTCACTTTGGAAATCCATGCTGACTCTTCCGGATCAACCCACCTTTTTTCCATGTAATTACTAATTATACGGAAATTTGGTTTGGTATGCTTTCCTTTATTGGTCAGAGTATTGCATACAGGAGTTGGGAGGTCATGTTGCGGCTGTACAGGGCATTGGGTAGGCCACTGTTGGAATATTGCAAGCAATTCCAGTCTCCTTCCTATTGGAAAGATGTTGTGAAAGTTGAAAGGGTTCAGAAAAGATTTCCAAGGATGTTGCCAGGGTTGGAGGATTTGAGCTATAGGGAGAGGCTGAACCGGCTAGGACTGTTTTCCCTGAATGTCAGAGGCTGAGGGGTGACCTTATAGAGGCTTATAAAATTATGAAGGGCATGGATGGGGTAAATAGGCAAAGTCTTTTCCCTGGGCTTGTGGAGTCCAGAACTGGAGGGCATAGGTTTAGGGTGAGACGGGAAAGATATAAAAGAGACTTAAGGGGCAACTTTTTCATGCAAAGGATGGTACGAGTATGGAATGAGCTGCCAGAGAAAGTGATGGAGGCTGGTACAAATACAACATTTAAGAGGCATTTGAATAGGTATATGAATAGGAAGGGTTTGGAGGGATATGGGCCAGGTGCTGGCAGTGGGATATCTGGTCGGCATGGACAGGTTGGACCAAAGGGTCTGTTTCCATGCTGTACATCTCTATGACTCTATACTCTAGGATATTACTTAGGTGCTTTACAAAGGGAGTGCTGAATTGCAGCCTTCATCTGTCTATTCAGAGGTAAATGATCCCATTGTACAATCAAAGGCAAATGGGGAGATTTTCCAGTGTCATTGCTTAAGTAAAACCATTTAAAAAGTGTTAATTGGTCTATCTTTAACAGCAACTATGTTTCAATGGTAATTAAGTAGGTGTCAAAATGCAAAAGGCAATTCTTAAATATAAAGTCGTACTAAGTAAGGCAGCATTTTACTGGCCAACACAAGTAAATGCTACAAGGAAATAAAATCATGGAGAACGGTGTGACAGGTGGAATACTTCATTCACAAACTCTTTTCTTCCTGCATTTTATTTAATGAAGCAAATTCAGCAATCCCATCCTCCAAACGTTGAAGGCAGAGATTGAAGGGAGTGTGGATTAAAGATAGGTTTACTATACTTGATCATGCTGAGTTCTCCAACCTCTGAACATACCTTAATATATATTTTATGATAGCGACTCATTCAGAAGAATAGAATTGCTATTATTCCACAAGTATTTTACCATCAGATAAATTTTTTGCAGACGTATTTTCAAAGATGATATGTATATCCATTTATTTACACCTATGGTCACACATATAGTATGTATATATGTACTTTTAAAGTTTTCCAATTGACATTGAATTACATGGGTCAGGCTCAGTGTCACACCAGCACTCACAGGAAACAATGTCAGAGGAAATCCTGCTGGTTGTGAAGTCTGGTAACATAAATATTATTAACAGCTGAAATGATCGTTTCTCTCTTTACAACCATTTAAAAGAACCAAAGATGAATAGAGAATTCTGATATATGAATAAAAATGATTAACAAAGTGAAATTGTTAGTGCAAACAAGGCAGTGCCCACTGCTCACCATCCAATAGCTATTGTTTTCGAAACTGTACAGGAACACAATGGCATAAAATAGGATGATCACTTGCCACGGGTTCTGTTGCTCTATTTAAAGCTAAAAAAGAAGAACTATCTTTTCAAGATTTGGAGATGCCGGTGTTGGACTGGGGTGTACAAATTTAAAAATCACACAACACCAGGTTATAGTCCAACAGGTTTAATTGGAAGCACACTAGCTTTCGGAGCGATGCTCTTTTCAAGGCATTCTTGCTCTTCAGAAAAAAAAATGCATATATATTAAAATATATTTCAAACAAATCAAAGTTTTCTAGTCTTTATATTAATAATTTGGGACATTACAAATTTGCTCCCAATTCATTAATTTAGTGTCAGAAAATGTTTATATTACTTCACTTGCATGCAATGCCTAGATCAAGTGCAGATTATGTGTGTTTGCAAGTTAAAACTGATCAATAGTAAGTGGCTGAACCTTCTTCCAGATGCTATGGCCTATGCATTTGAGGATAAACAACTTTTTTTCAGATGGATAAACACGCAATTGGAAAAGAAAAAAAAGAGCATTAAGTACGAGCCAGATTAGTGTTGCTTGTTATATTGAAGTGTGTTGCTACAAGGTGTAATCTATAATAATGGTAAACACTGAGATCGAGATCTTTCCGCTCATTCTGCTTGATATCAGCATATGCTAGCTCTGGATTTGATAGGTGATAAAGCCATCCAGCCAAAGGTAGACTGGACTTTTAGTGACGTTTTTTGCAGCAGTATTTACAGGTTATTTTTGCTTTGTCGTATGGGGTAGCTGATTATGTTTTTTGGCCTGCTTATCTGACTTTGATTTTTACTGCCAAATAGTCTTACTGGTATTGCAACGTTTTTTTGTTCTGGCAGTTTCAAATCAGTCACGGGTTCAAAGAGTGTGGGAGCAGAAGAAAGTCAAGAGAGAGGAATATCTCTAACGACAGTATTAGTGAGGTGGTCCCTGAACAGGAGGTGATAACCACAGTGAGTCTTAGGCACATTCACCGTAAGATGATTATTACTTATGCCTTCACTCTATTGACAACTGAATCCAGGAAGCAGCCAACATTGTCTGTGGCTGTCAAGGTCAACATGAGCACTATCAAGGCTGCAAAATTGGGCATCTCTCTGTTTGCTGTCCATTGCTATGTCAAGGAAGTCACCAAAGCCATCAACATGAGACAGACCACCCATATGTCTTTTGCCATTGATAAAGTGGGGCAGAACGAGAGAGTACATTGCTTTATTCACATTAAAAGCCTACCCAGGATGAAAGGTGCTGTACACTGCACTCATATTGCCATGTGTACGCTCTGTCACTGGCCTGGAATCTTTCTCAATGGAGATGAATTCCAATCCTTCAATGATTTGTGACCATAGGCAGCACATTTTAAGTCTGAGCTTAGTATGTTGCCAGCAGTCACAGTGTGTTTATTCTTTGTGCCACTTTTGTCTCAAGCAAGCTATCAGACTAATGGTTGGTGAAAAGGTGATTGGGTTCTCCAGTCCTGACTCATTGCTCCAACACAGATCTAGACACAAATCCTGAGCTGGCCTACAACAAAAAATGCCTCCACAGCCTGGTCCATTCCAGAAAGATTTTTTTGTGCAGTCAGCAGTTGCAACTTTGACAACTATTCCATCATGAGGGGCTGACCTTAGCTGGTGGGATGAACATCTGTACTACGTCTGCCTTTAAAAATCCAGAGTGAAATGGCCTTTGGAAGAATTTCTCAACCAAGAATCAAAATCCAGAATATTATATAAACTGGAGAACAATGACTGATATTTGAGCTGCAGTGATTTAGTGTATGAATCATCTTTAGAATGCAGATATAGTGTGTAATCAAGAAGGCTCTGAGATGCTTTCCTTTATTACGAGAGGAATTGAACAAAAATAAATCTAGTAAGCTTCTCTGATCTGTCTCCAATGCATTTACAGCTTTCCTTCAATGAGGAATCCAAAACTGCACAGAGCATCCGAGATGTGGTCTCACCAATATCCTGTCTAACTGAAGAATTGCACACTTTTTTTTTGTTCAATTCCTCTCATAATAAAGCTTTCCTTTATTATGAGAGGAATTGAACAAAAAAAAGTGTGCAATTCTTCAGTTAGACAGGATATTGGTGAGACCACATCTCGGATGCTCTGTGCAGTTTTGGATTCCTCATTGAAGGAAAGCTGTAAATGCATTGGAGACAGATCAGAGAAGCTTACTAGGTTGATATGTGATCTGAAAGGGTTGGCTTATGAGAATAGGTTTGACAGACTGGGCTTATTTCCATGGAGTTTAAAGAGTTGGAGGTGACTTAATGAAGAGTATAAGATCCTGAATAGTCTTGATGAGGTGAAACTGGACAGGATGTTCCCTCCTGTGAGTGAGTCCAAAACTAGAGGGCACTGTTTAAAAATGTTGGGGTATCTCTTTTAGGTCAGAGATAAGGAAAAACAGTTTTTTCCCTGATTCCAGGAAATCCAGATCCCAAAGCAGCTCCATTCTCCTTTTCTAGATTCCAGTATTCCAAATTTACAATGGAGTAAGTAGTTGGTGTGGAGGGACATGGGTGTACTGAAGGAGGGTCACTGGACTCAAGACATTAACTCTGCTTTCTCTCCATAGATGCTGTGAGTTTCTCTAGCAATTTGTGTTTTTGTTTCTAATTTCCAGCATCCACCGTTCTTTCTTTTTTGTTATAAAACAGATTGAATACAAAACTCATCACTAGTATAGAAAGTAGAGAAGAGCATTGGATCATTCCTTTCTATTCCAATTCTCACGTAATTGGTCTAGTGAAATTTTCTTATACCATCATCTTTTCACTTTCCTAATCACCTCTATCCATACGTGAGAAAGGTTTAGCATGGTCTTCACGTGGTCCGGAACTGAAAGACATGAAGCTAATTTATTCAGTGTAAATTAAGAAGCAGTCACTAGCCGGCTTTCTGCTGATGCCTTTCCTCTTTTCACATCCTTCTGCATTTTTGTTTGCTGAAGCTCTGAATAATTAAAGCTGAGATGCTGTACCCTGTCAGACATGAAAATGATGAGCGAATATAGACTACACATTGCAATGTGACAGTGATACCTATTCAGCACTCAACTATCAGGCGCTCATTCCCCAGGGGCTGAGTTTGTATTTGTCTTTGATCTTTAATCTTATGTTTGAATGCAGCAGGTCTTACTAGGTATTCATTCATGGTCAACAGAAACTCTTTACCACTTTTGCTGAGTAGCTGTTCTTCATATAAGAGATCAGAGAGTGAATGTTAGCAGGGAAACAGATTAGGATCACCACATAACTTTAGTTTCAGAGCTGCGCACCTTTGATCAGGAACATGTAGGGTAGATGAAAAATTGAAACAAGAGCAATGAATGATCAATATTCTTTTCTTTCCCTGCAATTTCCAGAATCCACACTTACAATGCCCTCCTCCACCCCAAACCCTGAGACCTTGCCCGTCATGGGTGGCATGGTGGCTCAGTGGTTAGCATTGCTGCCTCACAGTGCCAGGGACCCAGGTTTGATTCCACACTGTCTGTGTGGAGTTTGCACATTCTTCCCCGTGTCTGTGTGGGTTGCCTCTGGGTGCTTCGGTTTCCTCCCACAGTCCAAACATGTGCAGGTCAGGTGAATTGGCCATGCTAAATTGCCCATAGTGTGAGGCACATTACTCAGAGGGAAATGGTCTGAGTGGCTTACACTTCAGAGGATTGGTGTGGACTTGTTGGGCCAAATGGCCTGTTTCCCACTGCAGGTAATCTAATCTTAATCAAAAAGACGATGACACTCATAGACATTTGCACTGCCCTGTCACCTGATCTCAGGCACTTCAGTATTGACCGGTATGAGCTTGTAATGTGCTGTGGTTTCACTTTTTTTTTAAGATTAGATTACTTACAGTGTGGAAACAGGTCCTTCAGCCCAACAAGTCCACACCGACTCTTCAGAAAGCAACCCACCCAGACCCATTCCCCTACATTTACCCCTTCACCTAACACTACGGGCAATTAATCTGCACATTTTTGGACTGTGGGAGGAAACCCACGCAGACACGGGGAGAATGTGCAAATTCTGAGGCGGGAATTGAACCCGGGTCTCTGGCACTGTGAGGCAGCAGTGCTAACCACTGTGCCACCGTGCCGCCCCATATTTACGATAATTTCTAATACCCATGAATCACAAAAGACAGTTCTATAATTACATTTCTTACAGATATCTCACAAACATTGACAAAACAAATTCAACTGGGTTTTTGGGGGAATTGATGTTAACAGAAGATCTTATCCTTTACTTTCATATGCCCATTTCAGTCCTTGTTCCAAACACAATTACTTGACAGAAACCATGACTGAGTTACTTGTGGTCACCACAAGATGGTACCTACCCATCATTTTGGAGGTTCTAGGACTTATCTGACTTCTTTTGAATCCCTGTGAGAAATATATACATGGTGCAGACAAAGATCAACCGAACCTGACACTTAGGAAGTTTTGGTGCTGATGGTTTTGTGTTCCATGAGTACCATGTTGGGAATATACCAAGGAATAATTTCACTTCAAAATGTTAGTAGTGCAGAACATGAATATAGCTAAAAGAAAAGACTTATTTTGAAAAAGTATTTTGACTTGCACTCATCAGGACACTTTTCAAGAATCACAAAGAAATAGAGTCATACAGCACGGAAACAGACCCTTCGAAGGGAAAACAGCATTTACATTATGTGACAGGGAAATGTTGATTGGTTGGCAACATATGAAACTAGACAATTTAAAGAGCAATGCTAAAATGGAATATAGAAGAACCAGTTGGTGTTTAGAATGGGTTCATGAATCCAGCATCCAGGTTCAGTGATGCTCCCCTGAAATACTGCTCGATGCTGTCAATCCAAGATGGAGGACAGGAAAAGTTGTGGCTATATGAGCTGCTCCTTTTTTGAGGTATTTTTGGTGTTAGAGCTGATTCCGTCGAATTTTAGGAGCAATAATTACTGTTTTATAAGCTGTTGCATTGTTTGGATCTTTGGGAGGAAAAAAATCAAAACAATGACAGTTTAAAAAGGAGGAAGAGAACAAAGGCAGAGACCACATGGCCAGTGAAAGAAATCTACACTGTAGTGAATCTGCACATCTACTGCCTTTGCTGTTTAAGTTCAAATATCTCTGTACATCGGAGTTCATCGAATCAAAATGAAAAAAGAAATTCACAGCCGACCTTGGAGGAACCTGTGAAGGAGAGCTCACAGCATGGAAGAAACTAAATGATTAGTTTTTAAGTATAACCTTGCTGTAATTCCACAATAGTGAGTAGAGTGGGTACTTTTTTGATTATATGTTTTATTGAGATTTGTCTCTTGATTAAATTTTAAAAATATAAAACATAGGTACTAAGTTAGCCTAGAATCATAGAGATGTACAGAATGGAAACAGACCCTTCGGTCCAACTCGTCCATGCCGACCAGATATGCCAACCCAATCTAGTCCCACCTGCCAGCACTGGCCCGTATACCTCCAAACCCTTCCTATTCATATACCCATCCAGATGCCTTTTAAATGTTGCAATTGTACCAGCCTCCACCACTTCCTCTGGCAGCTCATTCCATACAGGTACCACCCTCTGACTGAAAACATTGCCCCTTAGGTCCCTTTTGGATCGCATGGATCGGTTGGAGTGGCAGTTCGGCGTAATGAGGAATTTACAGGAGCTGGAGGTGTGATGGATAGCAATTATAGGAAGGGAGAAAAACCATACACACATCCAGGAATGGGAGAAGAGGGAGGCAGGCAGTACAGGAGTTACCTGTGGCTTTCCCTATCTCAAACAAGTATGCTGTTTTGGAACATGTAGGGGGTGATGGACTCTCAGAGGAATGTAGCATGAATAGCCATGTTTCCAGTATCAAGACTGGCTCTAACGTAACGAGGGGTGCTTCAGGTTCCAAATGATCAATTGTGATAAGGGACTCTCTAATCAGAGACATAGATAGACATTCCTGCGGCTGGCAGGGAGAAATCAGAGCGATGTGATGCCTCTCTGGCGCCAGGGCCAAGGAGATCTCGGAGACAGTTCAGAAATTCTCAAGGGGACCAGCAGGAAGTCATTGTATACATTGGAACTAATGACATTGGAAGGGTAAAGAATGAGATTCTGAAGGGAGAAATTAAAAAATAGGCAGCAATTTAAAAAAGAGGTTCTTGAGGGTAGAAATATCTGGATTACTCCCAGTGCTACGAGCTAGTGAGGGTAGGAATAGGATGATGAAGCAGTTGAATGTGTGGCTGAGGAGTTGGTGCAGGGGAGAAGGGTTCACATTTCTGAATTATTGAAATCTTTTCTGGGGTACAAAAAACTTGCATAAGGAAGATGGATTGCACCTGAATTGGAAGGGGACTAATATACTGGCAGGGAGATTTGCTCGAGCTGCTCGGGAGGATTTAAACTACAAAGGTTGGGGGTCTGGGACCCAAAGAGATAGTGAGGAAAGAGATCAGTCTGAGACTGTTACAGTTGGGAAAAGGAGCATGTCAAACATTCAGGGCAAGCAGGAACAAAACAGAGAATAAGGTAGGACTGATAAATTAAACCGCATTTATTTCAATGCAAGTGGTCTAACAGGAAAGGCAGATGAACATAGAACATTGCAGCACAGTACAGGCCCTTCGACCCTCGATGTTACGCCGCCGTGTCATACTAATCTGAAGCCCACCTACACTATTCCATGTATGTCCATAAGCTGATCCAATGACAACTTAAATGCACTTAAACTTGGTGAATCTACAGCTGTTGCAGGCAAAGCATTCCATATCCTTACTACTCTCTGAGTAAAGATTGGTCCCCTCATGTTTGCCATCCCCATGGAAAAAGGCTCTCCCTGTCCACCCTATCTAACCCTCTGATTATCTTGTATGTCTCAATTAAGTCACCTCTCAACCTTCTTCTCTCTAACGAGAACAGCCTCAAGACCCTCAGTCTTTCCTCATAAGACATTCCTTCCATACCAGGCAGCATCCTAGTAAATCGCCTCTGCACCCTTTCCAAAGCTTCCACATCCTTCTTATAATGCGATGATCAGAACTGTACACAATTCTCCAAGTGTGGCCGCATCAGAGCTTTGTACAGCTGCAGCATAACCTCCTGGTTCTGGAACTCAATCCCTCTATTAATAAAGGCCAAAACACTGTATGTCTTCTTAACAACCCTGTCAATCTGGGTGGCAACTTTCAGGGATCTGTGTACATGGACACCGAGATCTCTCTGCTCATCTGCACTCCCAAGAATCTTACCATTAGCCCAGTACTTTGCATTCTGATTACTCCATCCAAAATGTATCACCTCACACTTGTCCACATTAAACTCCATTTGCCACCTCTCAGCCCAGTTCTGCATCCTATCTATGTCTCTCTGCAACCTACTATATCCTTTGTCATTATCCACAACTCCACCAACCTTAGTGTCGTCCGCAAGTTTACTAACCCACCCTTCTAAGCCCTCATCCAGATCATTTATAAAAATGACGAACAGCAGTGGACCCAACACCGACCCTTGTGGTACGCCGCCAGTAACTGGACACCAAGATGAACATGTTCCATCAATTACAACCCTCTGTATTCTTTCAGCAAGCCAATTACTGATCCAAACTGCTATGTCTCCCACAATCCCATTTCTCCGCATTTTGTATAATAGCCTACTGTGGGGAACCTTATCGAACGCCTTGCTGAAATCCATATACACCACATCAACTGGTTTACTCTCATCTACCTGTTTGGTCACTTTGTCAAAAAACTCAATAAGATTCGTTAGGCATGACCTACCTTCACAAAACTGTGCTGACTGTCCCTGATCAGATTATTCTTTTCTAGATGGTTATAAATCTTATCTCTTGTAACCTTTACCAACACTTTACCAACAACTGGAGTGAGATCGACTGGTCTGTAATTACCAGGGTTGTCTCTACTACCTTTTTGAACAAGGGAACCACATTTGCTATCCTCCAGATCTCAGGCACTATTCCTGTAGACAATGATGATTTGAAGATCAATGCCAAAGGCTCAGCAATCTCTTCCCTTGCTTCCCAGAGGATCCTAGGATAGATCCCATCTGGCCCAGGGGACTTGTCTATTTTCACACTCTGCAGTATTTCTAATACCTCTTCCTTGTGAACTCAATCTCTTTTAGTCTAGATGCAAGTATCTCTGTATGTTCCTCAACAACATTTTCATTTTCTATAGTGAACACTGTCAAAAAATATTTATTTAGTGCTTCCCCTATCTCCTCTGACTCCACACACAACTTCCCACTACTATCCTTGATTGGCCCTAATTTAACTCTCATCATTCTTTTAGTTCTGACATACCTTTGGAAAGCCTTAAGATTAACCCTGATCCTATCCGCCAACAGCTTCTCATGTCTCCTCCTGGCTCTTCTGAGCTCTCTTTTTAGGTCTTTCCTGGCTTCCTTGTAACCCTTAAGCACCCTAACGGAGTTTTCACATTTTGAGCTAACATAAGCCTTCTTCTTCTTCTTGACCAGGGATTCCACTTCCTTAGTAAACCATGGCTCACATGTTCTATATCTTCCTCCCTGCCTGACAGGTACATACTTATCTAGGACCCACAGGAGCTTTTCTTTGAATAAGCTCCACATTTTTAATGTGCTCATACCCTGCAGTTTCCTTCCCCATTCTACGCTTCCTAAATCTTTCCTAATTGCATCGTAATTTCCCTTCCCCCAGCTGTAACTCTTGCTCGGTGGAGTGCATCTATCCCTTTCCATCACTAAAGCAAACCTGACAGAATTGTGATCGCTGTCTCCAAAGTGCTCACCTACTTCCAAGTCTAATACCTGGCCAGGCTCATTACCCAGTACTAAATCTAAAGTGGCTTTGCCCCTTGTAGGCCTGTCTACATACTGTGTCAGGAAGCCTCCTGCACACACTGGACAAAAACTGACCCATCTATAGTACTCGTACTATAGTGTTCCCAGTCAATATTTGGATAGTTGAAGTTCCCCGTGACATCTACCCTGCCTCTCTCACTCCTATCGAGAATCATCTTTGCTATCCTTTCCTCTACATCTCTGGGACTATTCGGAGGCCTATAGAAAACTCCCAGCACGGTGACTTCTCCTTTCCTGTTTCTCACCTCAGCCCATACTATCTCAGTTAACGAGTCCCCAAACATTCTTTCTACAACTATAATATTGTCCCTGATCAACAATGCCACACCTCCCCCTCTTTTACCATCTTCTCTGTTCTTACTGAAACATCTGAATCCTGGAACCTGCAACAATCATTCCTGTCCCTGCTCTATCCATGTCTCTGTAACGGCCACAATATCGAAGTCCCAGGTACCAACCCGTGTTGCCAGTTCACCCACTTTATTTTGGATGCTCCTCGTATTGAAGTACACACACTTCAAACCAGGTTCTCGCTTACCAGTGTCAGATACTTGATTTTGGAACTTCCTACTCTCATCCTCTTCTGTACCTGTCCTACAATTTTGGTTCACATCCCCCTGCTGTATTAGTTTGAATCCACCTTAATAGCTTTAGCGAATTCCCCCCCCGCCAGGATATTGGTATCCCTCTGGTCCAGATGAAGACCATGCTGCTTGTAGAGGTTCCACCTACCCCAGAAAGAGCTCCAATTTTCCAAAAACCCGAAACCCTCCCTCCTGCACCATCCCTGTAGCCACGTGTTCAACTCCTTTCTCTCCCTATTCCTCGCCTCACTAGAACATGGCAAAGACAGCAAACCAGAGAAAACAACTCTGTTTGTCCTAGCTCTAAGCTTCCATCCTAGCTCCCTGAATTTCTGCCTCAAGTTCCCATCTCTCTTCCAACCTATGTCATTGGTGCCAATGTGGACACGACTTGGGGCTGCTCTCCCTCCCCCTGAAAGATTCCAAAAACACAATCAGAGACATCACGGACCCTGGCACCCAGGAGGTAACACACCAACCTTGAGTCTCTCTCTCGTCCCCACAGAACCTCCTATCTGTCCCCCTAACTATCAAGTCCCCAATGACTACTGCTCTGCTCCTCTTGCCCCTTCCCTTCTGAGCAGCAGGTGCCCCACTGCTTTTCCCTGGTAAGCCGTCCCTCCAACAGTATCCAAAACAGTATACTTATTGTTGAGGGCAATGGCCACAGGGGATCCCTGCACTGCCTGCCGGTTCCCTTGCTGTCCCCTAACTGTCACCCATCTATCTTTTTCTTTTATCTGGGGAGTGACTATCTCTCTGTAAGTCCTGTCAATAACCCCCTCTGTCTCCCAAATGATCCGAAGTTCATCCAACTCCAGCTCCAGTTCCCTAACGTGGTTTTCGAGGAGCTGGTGTTGGGTGCACTTCCCGCAGATGTAGTCAACAGGGACACTAGTGGTGACCCTTACTTCCCACATTCTGATGGAGGAACATTCCACTGCCCTAAACTCCATTCCCACTATTCTAACTCTCAAAGTAACGACTGAAAAAAAAGGATTAGGAAATAAACTACTTACCTTACCTTGTCAATCTGTCTCCCACAACTTTTTTTTAGGTTAGAGGAGGATGGGTGGGAGACACTACCCCGAGTAGTGTCTCGGGTAACGCAACTATGCAAATATAAACTGTTCTACTTACCCTTCCCAGAAGTCCTTTGCTTGCTCCTCCCTTGCTAGCCTGAAGATAAGAAGTTTAAATATACTTACTGGCTTTCCTGACAATCACCTCGCACCAATGTCACCTCCTCCCGGCTCCCACCTCTCAGTGCTCCGAAGTGGCAGTGGAAGTGAGGAACTCAGAGCATTTTTGGGAACATGAGACTAGCATATCATAGCAATTACAGAGATGTGGCTCATGGATGGACAGGACTGGCAGATAATGTCTCAGGATACAAATGCTATAGGAAGGATAGAAATGGGGGCAAAAGAGGAGGGGGAGTCATATTTTTGATACGGAATAACATTATGGCTGTACTTAAGGAGGATATTCCTGGGAATACATCCACAGAAGTTATCTGGGTGGAACTGAGCAATTAGAAAGGGATGATCACCTTATTGGGATTGTATTATAGACTCCCCAATAGTCAGCAGGAAATTGAGAAACACATTTGTTAAGAGATCTCAGTTTTCTGTAAGAATAAAAGGATGGTTATGGTCGGGGATTTTAACTTTCCAAACATAGACTGGGACTGCTAAAGTGTTAAAGGTTTAGATGGAGAGGAATTTATTAAGTGCATACAAGAAATGTTTTTGATTCAGTATGTGGGTGTATCTACCAGGGAAGGTGCAAAACTTGACCTACTCTTGGGAAATAAGGCAGGGTGGGTGACTGAGGTGTCAGTGGGGGAGCACTTTGGGGCCAGTGACCACAATTCTATCCGTTTTATAATAGTGACGCATCTAAATGTTCAAGTTCTAAATTGTAGGAAGGCCAATTTTGACTGTATCATTGACAGGGGGTGAATGTTCACAGGTAAAGGGATGGCTGAAAAATGGGATGCCTTCAAAAATGAGATAACTAGAGTCCAGAGATAGTAGGTTCCTGTGAGGCAAGGCTGATAGGTACAGGGAATACTGGATGGCGAAATTGAGATTTTGGTCAAGAAAAAGAAGGAAGCTTATGACAGGTAAAGACAGCAGAGATCGAGTGAATCCTTAGGAGAATACAAAGGCAGTAGGAGTATACTTACAAGGAAAATCACAGGGCAAAAAGGGAACATGAGATAGCTTCAGCAAATAGGGTTAAGGAGAATCCAAAGGGTTTTTACAAATACATTAAGGACAAATGGGTAACTAGGGAGAGAATAGGGCATTTCCAAAAAACTCAATCAAGTTTGTGAGACATGATTTCCCACACACAAAGTCTGTTGACTATTCCTAATCAGTCCTTGCCTTTCCAAATACATGCACGTCCTGTCCCTTAGGATTCTCTCCAACAATTTGCCCACCACTGACGTCAGGCTCACTGGTCTATAGTTCCCTAGCTTGTCCTTACCACCCTTCTTAAACAGTGGCACCACGTAAGCCAACCTCCAGTCTTGATTGAGTTTTTTGATGAAGTACCAAAGAGGATTGATGAGGGCAGAGAAGTAGATGAGATCTATATGGACTTCAGTTAAACATTCAACAAGGTTTCTCATGGTAAACTGGTTAGCAAGGTTAGATCACTGGGAGAATTAGCTATTTAGATACAGAACTGGCTTGAAGGTAGAAATCAGAGGGTTGTGGTGCTGGAGGGTTATTTTTCAGACTGGAGGGCTGTGACCAGTGGTGTCCCACGAGCATCAGTGCTGGGTCCACTACTTTTCATCATATATATATAAATGATTCGAATGTGAACGTAAAAGTTTGCAGATTACATCAAAATTGGAGGTATAGTGGACAACGAAGAAGGTTACCTCAGAGTACAACAGGATCTTGATCAGATGGGCCAATGGGCTGAGGAGTGGCACATGGAATTTAATTTAGATAAATGTGAGGTGCTGCATTTTGGAAAGGCAAATCAGGACAGGACTTATACACTTAATGGTAAGGTCCTAGGGAGTTTTGCTGAACAAAGACACCTTGAAGTACAGGTTCATAGTTGCTTGAAAGTGGGGGCTTAGGTACATAGACCATAGAATATTACAGAGCAGTACAGGCGCAGTACAGGCCCTTCAGCCCTCAGTGTTGCGCCGACCTGTGAAACTAATCTGAAGCCCATCTAACCTACATTATTCCATTTTCATCCATATGCTTATCCAATGACCATTTAAATGTCCTTAAAGTTGGTGAGTCTACTACTGTTGCAGGCAGGGTGTTCTATGCCCCTACTACCTCTGGCATCTGTCCTATATGTATCACCCCTCAGTTTAAAGCTATATTCCCTCATGCTCGCCATCGCCATCCAAGGAAAAAGGCTCTCACTTTCCACCCTATCTAATCCTCTGATTATTGTATATGTCTCAACTATATTGGGCGGCATGGTGGCACAGTGGTTAGCACTGCTGCCTCACAGCACCAGAGACTGAGTTCCATTCCCGCCTTGGGCAACTGTCTGTGTGGAGTTTACACATTCTCCCCGCGTCTGCGTGGGATTCCTCCGGGTGCTCCGGTTTCCTCCCACAGTCAAAAGGTCTGCAGATTAGGTGAATTGGCCATGCTAAATTGCCCGTAATGTTAGGTGAAGGGGTAAATGTAGGGGAATAGGTCTGAGTGGGTTGCTCTTTGAAGGTCCAGTGTGGACTTGTTGGGCTGGAGGGCCTGTTTCCACACTGTAAGTAATCTAATAGGATTAATCTAATCTATGTCACCTTTCAACCTTCTTCTCTCTAACAAAAACAGCTTCACATCCTTCAGCCTTTTTTCATAATACCTTCCCTCCATACCAGGTAACATCCAAGTAAATCTCCTCTGCACCCTTTCTAAAGCTTCCACATCCTTCCTATAATGTGGTGACTGGAACTATGTGCAATACTATATGCGGCCGCACTAGAGTTTTGTACAGCTGCAGCATGACCTCATGGCTCCGAATCTCAATCCCTCTATCAATAAAAGCTAACACACCGTTCGCCTTCTTAACAGCCCTATCAATCTGGGTGGCAACTTTCAGGCATTTATGTAAATGGAGACTGAGATCTCTCTGCTCAGCTACACTACCAAGAATCTTGCTGTTAGCGCAGTACTCTGCATTCCTGTTACTCCTTCCACAGTGAATCACCTCACACTTTTCCGCATTAAACTCTATTTGCCACCTCTCAGCCCAGCTCTGCAGTTTATCTATGTCCCTTTGTAACCCATAACATACTTTGGCACTGTCCACAACTCCACCGACCTTAATGTCATCTGCAAATCTAAAAACCATCGTTCTGTGCCCTCATCCAGGTCATTTATAAAAATGACAAACAGCAGTAGCCCCAAAACATCACTAGTAACTGAACTCCAGGATGAACATTTCCATCAACCACCATCCTCTGTCTTTTTTCAGCTAACCAATTTCTGATTCAGACCACCAAATTGCCCTCAATTCCAGTATTTTCTGCAATAACCTACCATGGGGAACCTTATCAAACGCCTTACTGAAATTCACATACACCACTTCAATTGCTTTACCCTTATCTACTTGTTTGGTCACCTTCTCAAAGAACGCAGTAAGATTTGTGAGGCAAGGCCTACCCTTCACAAACCTTATCCCTAATCAAATTATTCCTCTCTAGATGATTATAAATCCTTTCTCTTATAATCCTCTCCAATACTTTACCCATAATTGAAGTAAGGCTCACTGGTCTAAAATTACTAGGGTTGTCTCTACTCCCCTTCTTGAACAAGGGAACAACATTTGCTATCCTCCAGTCTTCTGTCACTATTCCTGTAGACAATGATGTCATAAAGATCAAAGCCAAAGGCTCTGCAATCTCCTCCCTGGCTTCCCAGAGAATCCTAGAATAAATCCCATCTGGCCCACGGGACTTGACTATTTTCACATTCTCCAGAATTGCTAACACCTCCTCCTTGTGAACTTCAATCCTGTCTAGTCTAGTAGCCTGTATCTCAGTACTCTCCTCAACAACATTGTCTTTTTCTAGTGTGAATACCGATGAAAAATATTCATTTAGCACCTCTCCTATATCCTCGGACTCTACGCACAACTTCCCACCACTGACCTTGTCTGGCCCGAAACTTACTCCAGTCATTCTTTTATTCCTCCTGCACACATTGGACAAAAACTGACACATCTAAAGCACTCGAACTATTGCATTTCCAGTCAATATTTGGAAAGTCAAAGTCCTCCATAACAATTATCCTGTTACTCTCGGTCCTATCCAGAAACATCTTTGCTATCCTTTCCTCTACATCTCTGGAACTTTGGTCACCCAACAGGATGACCTCTCCTTTCCAGTTTCTAACCTCAGCCCATACTATCTCAGTAGATGAGTCCTCTAATGTCCTTTCTGCCACTATAATACTGTCCTTGACTAACAATGTCACACCTCCCCCTATTTACCGCCTTCCCTGGTCGTACTGAAACATCTAAACCCCGGAAACTACAACAACTATTCCTGTCCCTGCTCTATCCATGTCTCCGAAATGGCCACAACATTGAAGTCCCAGGTACCAACCCATGCTCCAAGTTCACCCACCTTAGTCCGGATGCTCCTGGCATTGAAGTAGACACAGTCCAAGCCACCTTCCTGCCTGCCGTTTCACTCTTGCGACCTTGAAACCTTATTTCTGACCTCATTACTCTCAACCTCCTGAATACTGGACCTTCAATTTAGGTTCCCATCCTCCTGCTGAACTAGTTTAAACCCTCCCACAGAGCATTTGCAAACTTCTTTCCCAGGATATTGGTACCCTTCTGGTTCAGGTGTAGACCATTCTGTTTGTAGAGCTCCCCCAGAATGAGCCCCAATTATCCATGTATCTGAAACCCTCCCTCCTGCACCATCCCTGTAGGCACGTGTTCAACTCTTCTCTCTCTCCCTGTTCCTCGCCTCACTAGCACGAGGCACTGGCAACAAACCAGAGATAACAACTCTGTTTGTTCTAGCTCTAAGCTTCGACCTGAGCTCTCTGAATTTCTGCCTTAAATCCCTATCCCTTTTCCAATCTATGTCATTCATGCCTATGTGGATCACTACTTGGGGCTGCACCTCCTCCCCCGCAAGGATCCCGAAAACACAATCAGAGACATCATAAACCCTGGCACCTAGGAGGCAACACACTAACCAGGAGAGTCTCTCGTTCCCACAGAATCTTCTATCTGTCCCCCTAATATGGAGTCCCCAATGACTAATGCTCTGCTCCTCTTCCCCCTTCCCTTCTGAGAAACAGGGACAAACTCTGTATTAGAGACCTGTACTCCATGGCTTATCCCTGGTAGATAGGATAGTGCAGAGGGCATTTGATATGCATTCCTTTATTGGTCAGAGCTTTGAGTATAGGAGTTGGGAGGTCATGTTGCGGCTGTACAGGACATTGGTTAGGCCACTGTTGGAAAATTGCATGCAATTCTGGTCTCCATCCTATCGGAAGGAAGTTGTGAAACTTGAAAGGGTTCAGAAAAGAATTACAAGGATGTTGCCAGGATTGGAGAGTTTAAGTAAAAGGGGGAGGCTGAATAGGCTGGGGCTATTTTCCCTGGAGTGTCGAAGGCTGAGTGGTGACCTTATAGAGGCTTATAAAATCATGATGGACATGGAAAGGGTGAATAGACAAAGTATTTTTCCTGGGGTGGAGGAGTCCAGAACTAGAGGGCATAGGTTTAGGGTGAGAGGGGAAAGACATAAAAGGGACCTAAGGGGCAACCTTTTCATGCAGAGGGTGGTGTGTGTATGGAATGAGCTGTCAAAGGAAGTGGTGAAAGCTGATACAACTATGATATTTAAAAGGCATCTGGATGTATATGAAGAGGAAGGGTTTAGAGGGATATGGGCCAAATGCTAGCAAATGGAATGAGAATAGGTTGGGATATCTGGTTGGCATGGATGAGTTGGACTGAAGGGTTTGTTTCCGTGCTTTACATCTCTATGACTCTATATACTTCCTCCCAGAAATACGAGGAAGGACATTGCTACAGTGTGGTTCAAGAGAGTTAAGACAGAGAGGCTTTAGGGAATTGTTCTATAGGAAGAAAGTGATGATACATACTAGTTCTCCAATATCTCGTGGTATACAACTTTCCTCCCATTCACTGTATCTTATTGTGTGTATTCCATCTCATCACCCTTCACACCCACTCAGGTTAGAGAGCACCACACCCATCTTTAACCTTTTTCTGCACTTCCTCCCTTCCCCACATAGCCAGCCACAGCTGCACTCACCTCAATCCCTTACATAGTACGATGCGTCTGTGATTGTGTTCCTCCTCAACTGCACTGCACCCATAATTGGTCTTCACTCACTCACAGCTCTGATCTTTCACACTGTGTAGTGATGATATAAGAGAGCACAATACAGGGGAAGGCAAACACAAATTGTGCAGCTCAGAAGTGGAGAGGAAAAGGCCACACAGAAATAGCATATTTGTGTCACTGATAATTCATAACAGAGAACTAGGAACTCTCAAATGCCAGGTGATAGAATTACAAATATCTCTGACATTAAATAACTGAGCTATGAGGAGGTGAAGCATGTTGACTGTCAAAATCTTTCCTTGACCTTACATTACTAATGCATCAATCTCATTCACTTGTGTTCCTGGCCCAACATACATACAGAAAGGCCCTGAGGGCTTGTCAAAAAAACCACTTCTGACATGAGTGGCACAACTCCAGAGTAGGTGGGACTACAACCCAAACATTCTAGTCCAGCAATAGAGACACTGTCACTGCACCACAAGGGTGTCTGTCAACTTGTAAGATGGTAGTTGCACAGAGGGCATCATTCCTTCAGAGGGAGCGCCATCACATGACATATAGAAACTCACACTTCAGTGGATTCCTTTGAGAATTGGTTGAGTTGTGCTAACTCCCAGTAAGTACAAGCAGGCACTGATAGCAGGATTGCGGTCTCTGAATCAAAGAGTACAATGCTCTTGAAATTCTGTCACAGGACCCCGATGCTGAATGCTAAGGGCAACTGTTACAAAGGAGAATTGGAGAGGTACAGTAGCAAGTTAGTGATGTTGTGAGATATGTGCCACACAGGGGGCTGAATTGTGTCTGCTTGCCTCATGCCCAGGCAGCACTGGGGGCTGATGTTCAAAGTTAAGCTCATCTGAAACCTCATTCTCCACCTGTAATCTTTTCTGTTGCTCAGTATCGTGCAGAATGTAGCACAGAATTTTTACAGCCCTCAGGCACCCGACAGCATTTCTTTTACTTACTTGACTCACTCAATGACACCACTGATGGACATGTAATAATCCTGCACCTCATCCATCGGGTTGAACTGATGCCATTTTATTGAAGTAAATTTCACTCACTACTATGGCCTAATGATCAAATTGCCAGTGCAAATGAAAGACCTGCTAGTGATTATGATTGACCTACCTTTGACAAGCATGATACTTGCATGGATTCAAACTCATGTCGATTAAACCCAGAAGCCAATCGCAATAGCACTTAGAGTCATAGAGTCATCGAGCATGGAAACAGAGCCTTCGGTCCAACCCATCCATACCAACCAGATATCCCAACCCAATCTAGTCCCACCTGCCAGCACCCGGCCCATATCCATCCAAACCCTTCGTATTCATGTACCTATCCAAATGCCCCTTAAATGTTGCGAGTTTATCAGCCTCCGCCACTTCCTCTGGCAGCTCATTTCATACACACACCACCATTAGACCATTTAATACGGCAGAATCTCACACTGACTATAGAAACTACAGAGCAGACTGAAAAAAAAGATGAAGGGCACTGAATGAGAATGGAAATGGATTTGCAGCCAACAGAAAGGATGTTCAGGAGTTTTATAAACATATAAATTATAGTTGAATAAAAGATAGGACCAATGAGGGACAAAATGGAAATTATAGCCTGAATGACAATTATTCTGTTTCTATGTAAGCAGAGAACATAGCTGATATATTAACTAAGTTCTTTCCACCTGCCACCACTAAAGGACAACGTAGTTACAATATTGAGTATAATCAAAACAGAGAAGGTAGAGAGCAGGTCCACGTGGCTTACATAGCAAGTTACTGAAGCTACAAATTACACAAGCTTAACCTCAAACTTCCAATCCTCCTCAGATCTTGGACGGTGCTGAAGAGCTGGAGGATTGCAGACCTGTGTAAGAAAACAAATGGGAGTGGGATAAACCTGGCAACCACTGGCCAGTCAGCCCAATGTCAATGGCTGGGAAACTTCGAGCCTGTTATTACAGAAATGTGGCTCACAAATGAAAGTCAGCACAGATGCTAAAGCAAACTGATTAACTTGATTGCGTCCTGTGATGAAGTGTGTCCTCTTTTCTCTGGGGGCACAGTAAACCAAAATAACCTGATTTTCCAAATGACATTTTGCGTTGTCTTTAACCGTCATTAACTTTCTATTTTCAGGTTGATGTTCAGAGGTTGATGGCTATGACCTCTGGATACCGCCTGCTTCGAAGAGCAATGGAAAAAGCAGAAAGTAATGAAAAGCTCAGCTTGCTGTGAAGAGGGCCCGGAGATAACAGAGCCCACTAAATCATGTGGCTTCTCAGCCCACTGCCTTCCTCTGCAGAAACGATTGTCATAGAGAGTGGCTCCTCAGACATATCAGGCGATGCTTAACATAGAGGTAATAATCACATGATGCACACTATGATTATACATGACTGACCACATTACTGCGATAAGGTATTTCAGCTGTGTGTTGAGAGGTTGGCAAAGCTGAGTTGCTCTCCTAAGAATAGAGAAGGTTTAAAAGTGATCAGATAGATGATTATGAAAGCCTAAACCATTTTAAAGAGTCAAACCAGAAGAGGAACCACATACAGGGTCTCCCAACCCCCCACCCATCCCAGAAGTCTTTTCTCGGGACACTCCAGAGGTGGCCGGGATTTCCACCTCTACCCTGCCTGCCCCCTCTCAGCCCTGTGGGGGTCAAGCCAAGGCAGGTTTACCCACCTCTGGCCAAGAGAAATTCAGCATGCCTGAGATCGCTAGGCTAAACCCCCAAGGTTAATGAGCTCTAAAGTTGGGCAGGCTTCACTACCCAGGACTGCGCTGAGATGTAATGGAATGAAAGAAACACTCTGATATCAATCTGGTGGCATGGGTGATACGCCAACGTAAATATGTTATCAGATTTGTGAAAATATGTTTATTTTTCACCAGTCACCTGCATGTGTGAATATTTGTCTCGTTGCAAATACAATATTGAAGATACACAGCCTAGCCATCTGTTGCACTAAATGAAGTTTTAAGGCCAAGGTATGAAATGACCAGCTCCTGCACCATGTGCAGCCAATGGAAATTGGGAAGGTAACTGCTAGTTTGGCAACTAGAGTCAATATTTCCAGACCACCACATATTGCATCAAGGCCATTAGTGGAATCGATTCATAATTTTCCATCATATGGTCAAGTGCTTGGGGAAGGATTTGGAGTAAACACAGTACGTTTATGCTGAAGATTTCCACAGCTTGTATTACCCACAGACATGTTTTAGCTATAGTTTATGGGAATCTGTGTAATGCTGTTGCCCTTTGAATGGCATTTCATCACTTGAAATTGAAGCCCATTGATAAGGCAGGTCCTTTCGCTCAGCTAGTAAATGTCCTGTAGGGAAGGAAGTCTGCCATCTTTATCCAACCTATCCCTGTATGTGACTCCAGATCCACAATAACTCTTAACTACCCTCTGAGGTGCTCGAGCATGTCTCTGAGTTCAAAGGCATTTAGGAATGGGCACCAAATGCTGGCCTTGCTGTTAGTGTCCATAACTCATGAAAGAATAATGGAGATGAGAGAATGAGCTGAGACAGTGGTTAGAAAGTTGAGACATGTCCAGGTTATGCGAGGCCCAGATTTTTGAAACAACTAATTTCTTCCTTGTGGCCCCACAAAGAAATAAAAATGAGACTTTTAAAAAATTATAATGAAAAAACGTAATTGTTGCCAATGCCTGAGGAGATCTATAAAGAGGGATCCATCATCTCTTCTATTCGCAACAAGATTGAAACAGGAAATTGGATTCTTGAGGAAAATGGGCTTGTGGGGCAACAGCAACAGGCTGAGGGGAAATGGGGCTGACTGGATTGTCCCATGAAGGTGCTGTTGTAATTTGACGACCTTTACAGCCTCCTCCTGTACTGTCCTCCCACCCACAATGGTATGGTTGAAGTCAGTAAATTATCACACATGATGTCAGCTAGGTAGTAATTTTGTCTGCCTGCTGAAGAATACTTGCGGTCCAGTTATAAAAGTCAAAGACAGGAGGGCAAAACTCCCATCAGAGGGCGCAAGAGTCACAGTTGTTCCCCAGCTGCTTGGGGCTTGTCAATGAAAAAGGCTAATACTGGATAAAGTTAAAAATCACACATCACCAGCTTATAGTCCAACAGGTTTAATTGGAAGCACATGAGCTTTCGGAGCGCCACTCATTCATCAGGTGAAGGAGCAGCACTCCGAAAACTAGTGTGCTTCCAATTAAACCTGTTGGACTGTAACCTGGTATTGTGTGATTTTTAACTTTGTACACCCCAGTCCAATATCGGCATCTCCAAATCATAATACTGGATAGGTTGAGAGATTGTGAAGCATTTCCAGGGCTATTGCTTATACTGGAATAGAGCTGGGGGAGGGGGGAATTCATCTCCATGAAGTCTTAGGCCTTTGCATTAACACCTTCATTAAGGAAGTGGCCATCATCTTGGAGCATTTGATGCAGCAGCAATGGAGTACATGCTTGTTCTTATCACTCAGTCTACCAGCTAAACTGGGCTATATTATTGGGATTTGAAAAGTGCACTTCTATGCAAATTGAGAGCTCATTTTTGAGTAGCCAATGCAGAAAAAGGCAGGTTTGAAAAGTCAAAGATCTTGGTAGTGTGCAATACAGGGAATTGTTCAGTAATGGCTTTATCTGTGAATACCTCTATATCGTCAATTCCAATGCATTCCTAGATGGTGCCTCACATATTCTCTGTAAACACGACAACATCCAGAAAGCTGCTGTCTGGACCTTAACATTGAGCAAATCCTGTTATCCTATTGTGCATGTGATCACTGACCCATATTGACTCCCTGTTTAACAACACATTGTTGTCCTCTCATCCTTGTTTTAAAATCTCTATATGGTATCGCTCCTCCTTATCTCTGAAATATTCTCCAACCTCATAAACCTCTGAGATACATGCCTCTTGTGCATCCCAATCAAAATCTTCCACTACTTACAGCCATGCCTTCAGTTGCTTCAACTTCAAACTCTGAAATTCTATTCCTACAGCTCTCTGCCACTTTACCTCACTTTTGTCCTTTAAGATACTTCATAAATCCTATTTCTTTTACAAACTTTCTATCTATGTGGAGTTTGCACATTCTCCCTGTGTCTGCGTGGGTTTCCTCCGGGTGCTCCGGTTTGCTCACGCAGTCCAAAGATGTGCAGGTTAGGTGAATTAGCCATGCTAAATTGCCCATAGTGTTAGGTGCATTAGTCAGAGGTAAATGTAGGCGAATGGGTCTGGGTGGGTTACTCTTTGGAGGGCTGGTGTGGACTTGTTAGACCAAATGGCCTGTTTCCACACTGTAGGGAATCGAATCATAAAAGTCATAGAGATAAACAGCATGTAAACAGACCCTTCGGTCCAACCCAACCCAATCTAGTCCCATTTGCCAGCACTTTGCCCATATCCCTCTAAACCCTTCCTATTCATATACCCATCCAGGTGCCTTTTAGATGTTGCAATTGTACCAGCCCCCATCACTTCCTCTGGCAACTCCTTCCATACACGCACCACCCGCTGCATGAAAAAGTTACCACTTAGCTCCCTTTTAAATTTTTCTCCTCTTACCATAAACTTATGCCCTCTAGTTCCAGACTCCCCTGCCCCAGGGAAAAAACTTTGACTATTTATCCTATCCATGCCTCTCATGATTTTATAAACCTCAGCCTCCGACGCTCCAGTGAAAACAGCCCCAGCCTATTCCCTCTCCTTACAGTTCAAATCCCTAGCAACATCCTTGTAAGTCTTTTCTGAACCCTTTCAAGTTTCACAGTATCCTTCCGATAGGAAGGAGACCAGAATTGCACGCAATATTCCAAAGTGGTCTAACCAATGTCCTGTATAGTTGCAACATTTCCTCCCAATTCCTATAATCAATGCTCTGACCAATAAAGGAAAGCATACCAAACGCCTTCTTCACTATCCTATCTACCTGCGACTCTATTTCAAGGAGCTATGAACCTGCATTCAAAGGTCCCTTTGTTCAGCAACACTCCCTAGGACCTTACCATTAATTATATAAGTCCTGCTAAGATTTGCTTTCCCAAAATGCAGCACCTCATATTTATCTAAATTAAGCTCCATCTGCCACTCCTCAGCCTATTTGCCATCTGATCAATATCCTGTTATAATTTGAGGTAACCTTCTTCTCTGTTCACTACACTTGCAATTTTGGTGTCATCTGCCAACTTACTAACTATACCTCCCATGTTCATATCCAAATTATTTATATAAATGATGAAAAGTCGTGGACCCAGCACTGATCGTTGTGGCACTCCACTGGTCACAGGCCTCCAGTCTGAAAAACAACCCTCCACCACCACCCTCTATCTTCTACCTTTGACTCAGTCCTGTATCCAAATGGCTAGTTCTCCCATCGAGCACTTCCTCCTCTCTAATATGGATATTTTTCAAGATGTCACCATTTATTTCCCTACATTCTATATCTTCCATGTCCTTCTCCACAGTAAATACTGATGCAAAATACTCATTTAGTATCTCCCCCATTTTCTGTGGCTCCACACAAAGGCCGCCTTGCTGATCTTTGAGGGGCCCTATTCTCTCCCTAATTACCCTTTTGTTCTTAATGTATTTGTAAAAACCCTTTGGATTCTCCTTAACCCTATTTGTCAAAGCTATCTCATGCCCCTTTTTGCCCTCCTGATTTCTCTCTTAAGTATACTCCCACTGCCTTTATACTCTTCTAAGGATTCACTCGATCTATCCTGTCTGTACCTGACATATGCTTCCTTCTTTTTCTTAACCAAACCTCAATTTTTCTTTAGTCATCCAGCATTCCCTATATCTACCAGCCTTTCCTTTCACCCTAACAGGAAGATGCTGTCTCTGGACTCTCGTTATCTAATTTCTGAAGACTTCCCGTTTTCCAGCCGTTCCTTTACCTGCGAACATCTGCATCTAATCAGCCTTTGAAAGTTCTTGTCCAATGCTGTCAAAATTGGCCTTCCTCCAATTTAGAACTTCAACTATTAGATCTGGTCTATCCTTTTCCATCACTATTTTAATACTAATAGAATTATGGTTGCTGGTCCCAAAGTGCTCTTGCAGTGACACCTCAGTCACCTGCCCTGCATTATTTTCCAAGAGTAGGTCAAGTTTTGCACCTTCTCTCGTAGGTACATCCACATACTGACTCAGAACATTTTATTGTACACTCTTAACAAATTCCTTTCCATCTAAACCCTTAACACTATGGCAGTCCCAGTCTATATTTGGAAAGCTAAAATCCCCTACCATAGCCACCCTATTATTCTTACAGATAACTGAAATCTCCTTACAAATTTGTTTCTCAATTTCCCACTAACTATTAGAGGGTCTATAATACAATCTCACTAAGGTGATCATCCCTTTCTTATTTCTCACTTCCACCTAAATAACTTCCATGGATGTATTTCCAGCAATATCCTCCCTTAGTACAGCTGTAATGCTATCCCTTATCAAAAACACTACTCCCCCTCTTCCCTTGCCTCCCTTTCTATCCTACCTATAGCATTTGTAACCTGGAACATTAAGCTGCCAGTCTTGTTCATCCCTGAGCCACGTTTCTGTAATACACATTCCCACTTGGCTTTGTATCATCTGCAAATTTGAAAATATTACATTTGCTCCCCCCTTCCATGTGTATTGTGAACAACTGGGACCCAAGAGCACAGCTTTAGAGTGAAGGATAGACCTTTTAGAATTAAGAGAAGGAAAAATTTCTTCAGCCAGAGACTGGTGAATCTATAGAATTCACTGCCACAGTCGGCTGTGGATGCCAGGTCATTGAGCATATTTACACTGGAGATAGCCAGGTTCTTGATTGTCAAAGGGATCAAGGGTTACGGGGAGAAAGCAGAAGAATGGGTTGAGAAACTTATCAACGATAATTAAATCATGGAGCCGACTAGATGGGCTGAATGGCCTAATTTCTGCTCCTATGTCTTATGGTCTTATAAGTACTGATTATTATGGTACCCCACTGATCACAATCCATCAATAGAAGAATGACCAATTTATTCCCACTCTCTACATATTGTCTGTTAGCCAATCACTAACCTATACCAGTACATTACCTCCTATCCATATGCTTTAATTTCTCTAACCAGATGCCCGGGGGATCTTTTGAGAATTGAATATACTATGTCTGTCAGCTCTCTTTTATCATATTTGTTACAAACATCTTCAAAGATCTCCAACAAATTCTTTAAACATGATTTCCTATTCACAAATCTATGCTGATTATCATTATGAACCAGATGGATGATAACACGGGTAGACCCAACTGCAATATCCTGGAAATCTGAGTAAAGTACCAACAGTCACTGTTTGGACTCAAAACAGGGAGGATGACAAGTGGGCAATTTTTCCAGAACTTCTGAATATTTAACCTTTACTTACTCATCACCACATGAGAGGTGGGGAGAAAATCTGACAGGAGTTTATTTTGGAGGTGGGGGGGTGGAAGGATGGAGAAAGGTGATACTGAACTAAAATATTCATATTGACCAAGGGGCTAACCATGGTTCCAAAAGTCTCTCCATGTGGTGGTGATGAAGATTGGCTGGTATTATCAGAAGGGAATTTTCTTAGCATCAGATGGGCTGGGAATCAATTTTGGCTTTTACCCTAAGTTTCTGCACCATCCTCACTCAAAAAGTAAATTGCATATAATTCCCCCTCTCCCCATTGCTGTGAATCCTCCATTTTGTTGTTCTGATCTATTAAGACCTGCTTGTTTGACGTATTGTTTACAGTTGACCTTCAACTCAAACCATAAGACTGATCTAATTACTTATTCTTTGTAAAGTATTTCTATCTTTAGCCTGCTGAAGTAAACAGGAAATGGTCTGTTCAATGCTCTGAGTTGCGTGGGCGGGTGAGGAGAAGATGAAAAGATACCCCTCCTGGTTGAAATGCCATTTTTCACAAACAGTAAATCCATTTCCAATAATATTTGAAAATCTAATCATCAGTTCAACCCACACTCCACAGGAATATCACCTTTCACCTTCAAGTTGATATCAATAGCAATTAATATGAAGAATAATGCATCTTTCTCCAAGATGACAAAATTCAGAATATAAAAGGTGAGATATGATGCAAAACTGACATTGTATCTGCTCATGGAATAATCTCCTTCCCAATACATTTCAAACTGCACTTTCAAAATTCAGACTCTCCAGCCTTTGGTCTTCTGTTGACTCCAACATTTCTGTAGCTTCTGATTTGTTCACCTTAAACCCTTCTACACCTTTGATGCTCTAGTCTCGAATAAAAGCGTTACTCTCTCTGAATTTCACTATTCAACTGGTATGACACCTTCCTCCATTCACTTTAGTCAAAGGACACCGATTCATAGGATATAATGGACAATTGGTTTAGCCATTTTCAACTAGATTTGATTGAACCACATATAGCACTACTGGTTCCCGATGTCATCTGCTAAAACCATTCATGATTCCAGGGTCCGTAAATCCATTGTTGATAGTCGGAAAAACCCATTTGGTTCACTAATGTCCTTTAGGGAAGGAAGCTGCCTTCCTTATCTGCTCTGACCTACGTGTGACTCCAATCTCAATGGTCTGTTTCCGTGCTGTATGACTCTGTGACTATTAACTGCCCTCTGGGCAATGAGGCATGAACAATAAATAATGGTCTAGCCAGCTATGCCCTCATCCTGTGAATGAATTAAAAAATCAGAGAATTTATGCAAGGAGCTCATGGATCAAAACAATCTGATTAGCTACTTTTGACATTTCCGTCATTTCCACTAGCCCAATGGAACAAAGTTCTTACCCATGAACTCATATTTTTGTCGAATTTCTTTGCCCTCTCCCTTCATGCCCTCTCAAAACTGTTGTCTTCATGAAGCCCACCACCAGATCTTTCAATTGTATTTCCACTAATCAACTTTCCAAACAATTTCCCTCCCTGACAGTTTTCTTTCAGGCACTAGGTCTGTCTACTTGAAACCGACTGTCATCATGCATTTCTTCAAAAGGAACAATTGGCCCCACCATCCTTGCAAACAATCAATTCATCTTCAACACCCCTTTTCTCTCCAAAGTCCCAGTTAAGAAAGGATATAAATGCATTGTAGGAGTTCACAGAAAGTTTACTCGACTCATACTTGGAATGGGCAAATTGTCTAATGAAAATCAATTGGATATCTTAGGCTTGTATCTGCTGGGCCTGACTGAAGCATATGTATTCCTATGGAAGCATAACAGGTTGGGTATGAAAAGGATCTTTTCTCTTGTGTGAGAGTGTAGACCTCAGGGTCGCTGTTTAAAAATAAGGGGTCCTCTTTAAGACAAAGATGAAGATGTTAACTGGTTGTAAGTCTTTGAAACTCTCGTCCGGAAAAGATGGTGAAAGCAGTCTTCGAATATTTTTAAGGCAGAGCTGGATATAAGTAAGAAAGGGGTGAACAGTCATTGGATTGGAGGAAATGTGAAGCTGGGGTCATAGTGAGGTCAACCATGATCTTCTGAAATGGTGGAGCAGCTCAAGGGGCCAAATGGCCTACTCTGACACCCAACATGCATGTGTGAAATATTGGGAAGTCTTAATAGGCGGCACGGTGGCACAGTGGTTAGCACTGCTGCCTCACAGCACCAGGGACCTGGGTTCAATTCCCGCCTCAGGTGACTGACTGTGTGGAGTTTGCACGTTCTCCCCGTGTCTGCGTGGGTTTCCTCCGGGTGCTCCGGTTTCCTCCCACAGTCCAAAGATGTGCGGGTCAGGTGAATTGGCCATGCTAAATTGCCCGTAGTGTTAAGTAAGGGGTAAATGTAGGGGTATGGGTTGCGCTTCGGCGGGTCGGTGTGGACTTGTTGGGCCGAAGGGCCTGTTTCCACACTGTAAGTAATCTAATCTTAAGAAACCCTTTGGACCTAGCTCCAAACTCCGATATCCAGTTACCAACTTTAGACCCTTCCTAGCAACTGTCTGAGACAAAGCCAGGTGGTTCATAACCTTGGTGTCATATTTAACCCCAGGATAAGCTCATAACCACATATCTATGTCACCATCAAGACTACTTACTTTCACTCTAACTATGGTAACAATGTCAGATTTCAGCCCTGTCTCAGCTGATCTGCTGCAGGAACCTGTCTCAATTTGAGGTATAGTGCACCTGTGAGATGTTCTAGTCTACAAAAGATACCTACAAGTTAGAACATTGAATCCCTACAATGTGGAAGCAGGTCATTTGGCCCAACAAGTTCACACCAACTTTTTGAACAGCATCCCAGCCAGACCCACTCCATCCCTGCATTTCTCAACCTAACCTGCACATCCCCGGAAATTGTGGGCAATTCAGTATGGCCAATTCCCCTAACCTGCACTTCTTTGCAATGTGGGAGGAAACCCACGCAGACACAGGGAGAACACGCAAACTCCACACAGATAGTTCCCCAAGATTGGAATTGAACTGTGAGCCAGCAGTGCTAACCACTGAGCCACCTAAGTTGTTGTTGCTTCAGCAGTTACGAAAATCAACATCTCTCCTCAATTTCATTTTTCCTTCTAAAATGCAAATCCCATGACAATGTTAGAAGTCAATGTGTCATTAGACTCTCTACTAAAATTGACTGGTACTATTTTTAAAATTGTTGAGGATCGCAGATCAGCCTAAGTTTTCTAGTTGACATTAGGGAGGCACAATCAGTGTGAGAGGTTCTCCGCCTGAATCAGACAGAGGCTGAGTGAATATTTCTGGGAATGTGTTTCAAACTGTGGGGAAGAGATAATTGAAGTAAGGTTCACTGAATTAGAATTAGAATTAGAACATCCTTCAGTAATGCCCGCTGAGTGAGTTGTTCAAACTGAAAAGGTGGGGAAGAAGAATTTCTTCCTCCACAACACTTCATGCCACCTCTGTCATTTGATTTTGAATATTATACAGCAGAAGGAGCAGGTAAATCAGTGCCTGATATGAAGGTAGAAAAGTAGCAAAATACAAATTAAAAGCTCTATTTCTGAATGCGTATAGTATTCATAACAACGTAAATTAATTTATACCACATTTTTAGGTGATCAGATTAGATTACCTACAGTATGGAACCTGGCCCTTTGGCCCAACAAGTCCACACCGACCCTCCGAAGAGTAACCCACCTAGACCCATTCCCCTACCCTATATTTACCCCTGACTAATGTACTTAACATGACAGGCAACTTAGCATGGCCAAGTCACTTGACCCTGCACATCTTTGAATTGTGGGAGGAAACCAGAGCACCCAGAGAAAACCCACGCAGACATGGGGAGAATGTGCAAACTCCACACAGTCACCCGAGGCAGGAATTGAACCCGGGTCCCGAACCACTGAGACACCGTGCCACCCCAGTGTATAAATATTGTCTGACAGCCATCATGGCTGCAGGATGACAAGGATTAGATTCTGAATATTGAGGGGTACTTGAACTCAAGAAATGTAGGAAGCTGGGTGAAAGTGGAGAGGTAGCACTCTTAATCAAAGATGCTATTGATACAATATTTAAAGATGACCTTGGTTGAGGAGATCAGGATGCAGAATTGGTTTGGTTGGAGGTGAGGCCAATCTTTTATCCTACACTAAGATCAACCTAACCTACATAGTCTACATTTTACTGTCAAGCTGCTTGTCCAATAATCATGGGTGACTTTAACATCAACTGAAAAATCAAATTGATAATAGTAGTCTTGTTGAGAAGATAGTTGCTTAAAGCAGCACATTCTGGAAACAACCAGAGATCAGGTTACTGCTAGAATTGATTTGGTGATGTGACAAGTAAAGACCGTATCATTTCATAGTTTGCATTTTTATTGTGGACTAAGATGGGAGAAAGGTTTGTTTTAAAACCAAGGATGTTTGTAGGAATTGCTGCATTTTTAAAACCAAGGTGCTGAAACATATTGTGTGTGGTGTTTACACTGCTACTTTTTCAAGTAATGATGGAAGAAGTTTGTAGATGGCACAGCAGTGCATATGTAGACAAAGAGAGACTTGGCTAGCAACAAGTAGCTGATTGATTTGTACAATTGTAACCAGATATGTTCCCAAACGCCATCAGCCTGGTAATAATATTCAGGCTTCCAGTTGCTGAACAGTTTGTGACTGTGAATGATAAAGGGAAAAGCGTTTGGACTGCTATAAGGGCAGGTTGTGTGTTGTGTGTGTGTGTGTGTGTGAGACTCTCTCTCTCTCCAGTAAAAGTACCTGAGGCCTGAAGAAATCTAGTTATCTTCTCCCACCAATTGCTGTAAGCTGCTGTCTTTAACTAGTAAACAAGAGACTTTTTAAGGATTGCACTGATTGCTCTGTGCCTCCTGTGAAGAAGTGAAAGAAGCTGGCAAAAGGAGATTGAATAACAGAATGTCCTTAGAAGTCTAAAAAAAAATCTCAATGAACCTTATGTTATTGAACATTTTTATTGTCAAATAGGAGATCATGGTATGGAGGGTAACATACTAGCATGGATAGAAAATTGGCTGGCTGGCAGAAAACAGATAATGTGCAGAACTGGATCTTTTTCAGATTAGCAGCATGTGATAAATGGAGTCTCACAATTTATATCAAAGGCTTAAATAAGGGGATAGAAAGCATTGTGGCTAAATTTGCAGAGTATGCAAAGATAGGTCGGACAGAATATTGTGAAAGTGACATAACAGGGATATAGATAGGTTAAGGGAGTAGACAAAAATCTGGCAGATGTAGTATAATGTAGGAAAATGTGAAGTCGTTTACTTTGGCAGGATGAATAAAAAGGACAAGCATTATTTTAAATTATGAATGATTGCAGAATCCAGTTATTCTAATGATATGTCACAAAACATTAGTATGTAGATAGAGCAAGTGATTAAGAAGGCTAACAGAATGCTATTCTGTATTAAAGGAAGAATTGAGCCTAAAAGTAAGAAGTTTATGCTTCATTTATATAGGGCATTTGTCAGACCACGTCTCAAATACAGCATGCAGTTTTAGTCATTTAGATGTAAATGTGTTAAAGGCAGTTCAGATAAAGTTTACCAGATTAATATCTATAATGAGGTATTACGAAGAAATTTTGTTCTCACCGGAGGTTAGGAGAGTGAGGCGTAATTTAAGTTCACAAAATCCTGCAAGGATTTTGACATGGTGATGTAGAAAGGATATTTCCTCCTGTGAATGAGTCCAGAACTAAGGGCAACAGTTTTAAATCTAGATATCATCCTTTTAGGACTGAGATGAGGACAATATTTTTCTCTCAGAGGCTTATGTGATGTTAAAACTTATTGCTTCAGAATGTAGTGGAGGAAGTTCATTGTATATCTTTAAGGTAAAGGTAGATAGATGCTAGGATGCAAGGGAATCAAAGAACATTGGAGATAGATGGGAAAGTGGAACTCAGAACACAGACAGGTGATCCTTGACCAAATGAATGGTGGAGCAGGCTGATGGACCAAATAGCCTAACTGCATTACTAATAGGTACATTCGCTTGTGACAGTGCTGTGAACCCATTCTCTTTAAGTAGTTTAAAACAGAGGTCTGAGATAAGAAAATTAAAAATGAAGTATGTTCTTTATGAAAAACATGTAAACAATCCTGGGTATCACGAAAAGTTTAACCTTTCCCTTTCTTGTCATTAGATCTTCTTTTATTGTGCAAGAAAGAATTGGAAAACACAGACAGTTTGTGACTATGGGATCAGAATTGACTGACTCTATACTTGTAGTCTGCACTAGTAACAATAGCTTACAGCATAACTCACGAGTAGCCCCTCAGTCACCAAAAGGTATCTGGCAATGCAAACCCAAAGTGGCCCGAACTGTAACTACTTATGAACTTTGGTTAATGTTCCTTGGAGGAGAATGTGAGGACTGCAGATGCTGGATATCAGAGCTGAAAATGTGTTGCTGGAAAAGCGCAGCAGGTCAGGCAGCATCCAAGGAGCTGGAGAGTCAACGTTTCGGGCATGAGCCCTTCATTCCTTACAATTATTTCTCTCCCATATAGTTTGCCACAGTACCTCAACCACTGCAATGATCATGTCAGCAATGTTTATTTATAAAGGAACAAATATCATAAGCTGAAAAAATTACATTTCCAGGGTGCTGCTGTTCCCAGATGAAGAAAGATGGGTTTGGCAGCAGCATTCAGGAAATATAATTTTTTTCAGCTTATGATATTTTGGTGACTGAGGGGCTACCCATGATTTATGTTGCAAGCTATTGTTACTAGCACAAGAAATGTTGAATAACGAAAAACCTCACGCACATATTTATGTCACGACACACAGCCAGCAGGAGAATTCTCACCTTATTGCTGGGCAGAGAATTTTATTCTGCTTCAAATATATTCTACATGGGAATTAAATGCTCCTGATTCTCGCAGGTTCTGCAGAAGTGTTGTATTACTGAACACTGATATTCCTTAATTTCATGAGGAAACATGTGACTCCAGGAGCCAGGGTGTGGAGGGAGGACTCATTTTTAAGACCTGATTTCCCGAACACAACCACTGCTCTTCTCCAGGACTACAGAACTGCAGACTTATCTTGTTCATACAGCTGGAATTATAACTTTGCTACCTCTACTGATGCAAACCTTATTGATTTTAGGCATTTCCCTGAGCCACATTTTCTAATGATGTCACCCAGACTCATCACCTTATACAAACAAGTGAAGGCACAGTGTGGACAGAGTTAAAAGCAGCTTCTCACACTGTTATTTCTAAATAGGCCATGAGATCTCACCTCAACATGCTAGACAATAAACAGGAAGTTTGATTGCATTTGATTAATTGTTGCTATCAAGTTTTTATTCTTGCAATGTGTGGTTAACCACTACAAGGCCAAAACTCCAGCAAATAGAACACAGAGTCCAGCAGGAACTGTGCTCAATGACGAAGACTTCACTCTGCTGAGCGTCATCCACTTTTAGCTAAGATTGCTCAACATTAATGTCACAAGACTTGCAGCAATTAACTTTCACCAACTAAACAAAAGAACAAAGTTAAGTGGGTGAGATTTTAAAGCAACATTAATGAAACCAAATTGTTTTAGCTAATTTTATACAATTTTATACTGTGTGATTCTACCGCACCGATGTGCAATTAGATATGTCAAAAGTCAAACCTGGAGACTTAATTTATTGATTGGCAAATCATTATGTATCAGAAGCAGCTTATGGAAAGCAAAATGCTAACCAAAGGAGTAATAGTGTTGCTTTATCTCATGTACTGCTGAAAGATGAATGTGTGGCCGGAGGACTGGTGTGGGAAAAGTGGATTCCAGTTCAATGGCAGTGGCACAAGTACTGGAGAAAGTGGGATCTGTACTGTTGGGATGGTCTATACCTGAACCATGTAGTGGCTGACATTCTGTGACCCACATAACTACGGAAGTAGAAAAGGTTTTAAACTAAATTGTGAGGCAAGAGGTCAAATTTGGGAGTTTGGGCCAAATTCCAACTGTAAGTTCCTTGTGTATTTTCACAACATACTTTCCTACCCTATCTTTATGTTGTCTTCAAATGTAGTCACCATGCCTTCACTCCCCTTATCAAAGTGATTGATCTAAATGATATATAAAAGGTTAATTATGGACCACTTTCCACTTATCACATCCTGCCAATCAGGCAAGGATTCATTTATGCATTCTCTATTTTCTGCCAGCCTAACAGTCTTCTATCCATGCTAATATGTTACCTCATATATAAAGAATTTTTATTTCCCAGAATAGCCTTTTATGTGGCACCTTATCAAATGCTTTCTGGAAATCCAGGTACAGTTTTTTTATAGGCTCACTTATAGCATGCATCATAGCCTTCAAAGACATCTAATATATTTGTTAAATGAATTTTCACTTTCACGAATGCTACCTTTACTAATCTGACTTTTCTAGGCTACAATATTTGGATTAAAATCTCATGATTACTGCTATGCCTTTCTGATAAATGTCTTCCTTTAATGCTCCATCATAAATGAGGTTATTGTTAGGTGGCTGTATTCACGCCCACAATTGACTTCTCGGCTTTACCATTTCTCCACTGTTTTATGTTTTAAAAATATGTTCTTGGTCCCAATTTCCTCTCCCTCAAGCCAAATGTAAAATTTAATCATATTATGGTTATTGAGACCTATGGTGCCTTCACAATTAGGTCATTAATTAATCCTATTTTATTGCACAATTTGGCCTGACCATTGGTTGGCTCCAGAATGTTCTGATTTAAAAAAACATCCTGCAAACATTCTATGAACACCTCATCTCAGTTAAGGCCATTTGAAATATAAGCAGAAGTAAACTCTTTGGACCTTCAAGCCTGCTCTGCCATGTAATGAAATCATGCTGGTTTATGTGAGTTTCAAATTCCACATTGCCATCTACCCCCAGAACCCTCTGATTCCCTTGTGGAACAAGAATCTATCCACCACTGCCTTCAAAGTATTTGATAACTCTGCTTCCACTGCCTTCTGAAGCAGAGGGTTTCAAAGTTACACAACCTCATGAGAGAGAAAAAACCTTATAATCTCAATCTTAAAAGGGCAAATTCTAATCTTAGAACAATATCACAAAGTTGTGAGCTCACTACCAAGAAAAAACATCCTTTCCACATCAATCTTGTCAAGACCAGTCAAGATCATATACACTTCAACCAAATCAACCCTCATTCTTGTAAACTCTAGTGAAACAATCCCAGCCCGTTCAGCCTATCCTCATAAGACAACTTGTTTTGCCAAGTAACGATATGGAAAATCTCCTCTGAACCACCTCCAAAACATTTACATCTTTCCTTAAATAAGAAGACAAAACTGTACGTAATACTTGGAAATGATGCCACCTATGTCCTGTATAACTGAAGCACATTGAATTATTCCATGTTCAATTCCTCTCCTAATGAAGGACCTAAAGCAGGTATGAAAGCATAACTGGTCAAAGTGATTTAGCATATTAGGTTAATATTTAGATGAATAGAGATGCAATGGTATTTAAGGGGATGTTTCAGATGACACGGAATAAATACATTTCAACAAGAAAGAAAAGCATCAAGTGAAGGATCCACCATCTGTGGTTAAGTAAAATAGTTGAAAATTATACCAGACTTAAAGAAACAAAATGTGTAATTGTGCAAAGACAGTTAGAAGGTCAGAGGATTGCACAGAATGTTACAAAAAGGAAAGAATGAGCGAAATAAGGAGGGAAAATTAGTGTATAAGAGAAAGCTAGCTAGAAATATAAAAACAAGTAGTGCAAGTTTTACAGATATTTCAAAAGGAAAAGAGCCGACACAATTGAATGGTTGTCCTATAGATACTGATGAATAATGGGAAATAAGGAGCTGGCAGATGAACTGAACTGGTGTTTTGCTCTTAACTCTAGGAGATATAAGTAACATCTGTAACAAGAAATAACAGGGAGGGAGGGAGGACTAAAGAAAATTACAATTTACCAAGAAAGTGTTCATGAGCAAATGTTTGGAGCTGCAAACTGATAATTGCCCAGGTTAAGATTGATTTATCCTATAGTTTTTAAATTGCCTCCTGAGATAACTGATACATCAGTTTCATTTTCAGAAGTTCCCTAGATTCTGGGAAGATTCCTTTAGATTGTAAGAGAGCAAATGTAACTATTTTGTTCAAAAGGATAGAAAGCAGAAAACTACAGACCATTATCTGTCATAGGGAAATGTTAGAAGCTATTATTAAAGATGTTAAAGCAGAGCTTGGTGATGCCATATCTGGAGTACCATGTACCGTACTGGTCACCTTATTTAAGGATGGATATAAATACATAGGAAGAAGGTCAAAGAAGGAATATCGGACTAATATCTGGAATGTAAAAAGTGAGGTCTGCAGATGCTGGAGATCAGAGCTGAAAATGTGTTGCTGGTTAAAGCACAGCAGGTCAGGCAGCACCCAAGGAACAGGAAATTCGATGTTTCGGGCCAGAGCCCTTCATCAGGAATGAGGAGAGGGTGCCAGGCAGGCTAAGATAAAAGGTAGGGAGGAGGGACTGTGGGGAGGGGAGATGGAGATGCGATAGGTGGAAGGAGGTCAAGGTGAGGGTGATAGGCCGGAGTGGGGTGGGGGCGGAGAGGTCAGGAAGAGGATTGCAGGTTAGGAAGGCGGTGCTGAGTTCAAGGGAATCGACTGAGACAAGGTGGGGGGAGGGGAAATGAGGAAAATGGAGAAATCTGAGTTCATCCCTTGTGGTTGGAGGGTTCCCAGACGGAAGATGAGGCGCTCTTCCTCCAACCGTCGTGTTGTTATGTTCTGGGGATGGTGGAGTCCAAGGACCTGCATGTCCTCAGTGGAGTGGGAGGGAGAGTTAAAGTGTTGAGCCACGGGGTGGTTGGGTTGGTTGGTCCGGGCGTCCCAGAGGTGTTCCCTGAAGCGTTCTGCAAGTAGGCGGCCCGTCTCCCCAATATAGAGGAGGCCACATCGGGTGCAGCGGATGCAATAGATGATGTGTGTGGAGGGGCAGGTGAATTTGTGGCGGATATGGAAGGATCCCTTGGGGCCTCGTGCTCCCACGAGGAGGTTGAACAGTTCATCAACTTTACCAACACCTTCCATCCCGACCTCAAATTCACCTGGACTGTCTCAGACTCCTCCCTCCCCTTCCTAGACCTTTCCATTTCTATCTTGGGCGACCGACTCAACACAGACATCTACTATAAACCGACTGACTCCCACAGCTACCTGGACTACACCTCCTCCCACCCTGCCCCCTGTAAAAACTCCATCCCATATTCCCAATTCCTTCGTCTCCGCCGCATCTGTTCCCAGGAGGACCAGTTCCAATACCGTAGAGCCCAAATGGCCTCCTTCTTCAAGGACCGCAGATTCCCCCCAGACGTGATCGACGATGCCCTCCACCGTATCTCCTCCACTTTCCGCTCCTCCGCCCTTGAGCCCCGCCCCTCCAACCGCCACCAAGACAGAACCCCACTGGTTCTCACCTACCACCCCACCAACCTCCGTATACAGTGTATCATCCGCCGTCATTTCCACCAACTCCAAACGGACCCCACCACCAGGGGTATATTTCCCTCCCCTCCCCTATCAGCGTTCCGCAAAGACCACTCCCTTCCTGACTCCCTCGTCAGGTCCACACCCCCCACCAACCCAACCTCCACTCCCGGCACCTTCCCCTGCAACCGCAGGAAATGCAAAACTTGTGCGCACACCTCCTCCCTTACTTCCCTCCAAGGCCCCAAGGGATCCTTCCATATCCGCCACAAATTCACCTGCACCTCCACGCACATCATCTATTGCATCCGCTGCACCCGATGTGGCCTCCTCTATATTGGGGAGACGGGCCGCCTACTTGCAGAACGCTTCAGGGAACACCTCTGGGACGCCCGGACCAACCAACCCAACCACCCCGTGGCTCAACACTTTAACTCTCCCTCCCACTCCACTGAGGACATGCAGGTCCTTGGACTCCTCCATCGCCAGAACATAACAACACGACGGTTGGAGGAAGAGCGCCTCATTTTCGGCTGGGAACCATCCAACAGCAAAGGAAGAACTCAGATTTCTCCAGTTTCCTCATTTCCCCTCCCCCCCACCTTGTCTCAGTCGATTCCCTTGAACTCAGCACCGCCCTCCTAACCTGCAATCCTCTTCCTGACCTCTCCGCCCCCACTCACTCCGGCCTATCACCCTCACCTTGACCTCCTTCCACCTATCACATCTCCATCGCCCCTCCCCCAAGTCCCTCCTCCCTACCTTTTATCTTAGCCTGCCTGGCACCCTCTCCTCATTCCTGATGAAGGCTCTGGCACGAAACGTTGAATTTCCTGTTCCTTGGATGCTGCCTGACCTGCTGTGCTTTAACCAGCAACACATTTTCAGCTAATATCTGGAATGGACAGGTTGTGTTTAGAGAAAAGTTTGGAAAATGTAGGCTTGTATCCACTGGAATTTGAAGAATAAGAGGCAACTTAATTGAAACATATATAATCCGGAGGGGTCTTGACAAGGTAGAAATGGACAGTATATTTCCACTTGTAGTAGAATGTAACATTCGGGGAGTTTAAAAATAAGGGTCACCAATTTAAGGTAGATGCAGAAAAAATTCTCAGAGTGTTATGAGCCTTTGGCGCACTCTTCCTGAAGAGGCAGTGGAAGTAGGGTCTTTGAATATTTTTAAGAAAGAAGTGGATAGATTCTTAGTAAGCAAGTGGGTGAAAATTTATCAGTGGGTAGGCAGAAATACAGAAATATCGTTACAATAAAATCAGCCATAATCTTATTAAATGGTGGAGCAGATTTGAGCAGCTGAATAGCCTACTCTTGTTCCTTGTTCATGTGAAGTCAGGATTGCTGTAATGATGGAGTATGTAAAAGCTTACATTCTTCATGCTGTGGTCATGCTGCATTAACTGAAGAATAAAAGCGAACATCACTCTGTGTTACCAGAACTACAGCACTGTTCTCTCACTAGAGACGGTTACCATGTCTCAGGCGAAGGGAATGGTTGAGGGGGAGAATGCTTCATAGCAAATTCAGCAAGTGTGGAAATTGAACCAATGTTGTAGCATCATTCATAAGACAAGTTGTCTTATGAGGATAGGCTGAACGGGCTGGGATTGTTTCACTAGAGTTTACAAGAGTGAGGGTTGATTCGGTTGAAGTGTATATGGTCTTGACTGGTCTTGACAAGATTGATGTGGGGTAGATGCTTTGTCTTGGTAGTGAGCTCACAACTTTGTGATATTGTTAGCTGTCCATCAAATTGAGCTAAGCCAACCCAACCCAGCCTAACTTACTAAAAACAATAGAAATCATTAACCAGCCATGAATGTCACTAAAGGTAGACAATTTTAGCATATTTATTTTTATTTAACATACATCTGCTGCACATTAATAACCAAGAAAATAAGACACTTATAAAACCAAACAATATTTGTGAACTCTTTCTTTCTTATCATTATACAGTAAATGCACAAAAGGTTATGTCTTGGAGGAGGTGGTGTTGGACTGGGGGGGACAAAGTTAAAAATCACACACCAGGTTATAGTCCAAGAGGTTTATTTGGAAGTGCTAGCTTTCTAAGCACTGCTTCTTCATCATGTGTTTGTCAATGAAGGCATGGCATTGTGTAATTTGTAACTTTGTCCACCCCAATATTTATACATGTACTTTGGAAGTATAAGGATGGTGATCCCAAGTGTAACAGGAGCAACAATTACTCTTGGTTTACTTACGGACAATAAAATGAAATTTGCCATGTCTGGATCCTGAACTGGCCACATATAGCAAGCAGTCGACGTACTGGATGAATCTGCTCTATGCTATAACACTGATGGTCAGAGGCAGCCTACAAACATTTAAAAACAGAATACTCTCTTTAGAATATCTGTCATTAATGATAAAATCCTTGTATGAAAATACATATGACAGTGAAACTCTTCCCCCTTAATGTATAGAATTTAAGTGTTTCTTCTCCCTTGGTGGACTGTTATTATGGCATTCCCTTTAGTTAATGTATGAGGGTATCTGCACAGAGGATTATGATATTATCACTCATGTTACTTAACAGTAATCAATAGTTGATTAACTAATACAAATACAGTTGCAATCCCATAAATCATACATATTTTGTTATAAAATGCAATTAGAGCATCTGAAATCTTGTAGGGAGTGCACAAGCTTGCCAACTTGATTACACTGCAGAAACTGCAATTGATGCGTCATATTATCATCATCCCGGGTAGTGAGATATGATTAGTATAACATAATTCCTGAAACTCACACATGGTCCAATTATTTCATGCAGCAATCAAGGTAATGTTCCTAAAACAGAATTCTTGCCTTGAAGAATATTAGTTCCTTAGTTAACATCACATTGCCGTGACTCATACAAACACACTAACATTTCTATCATTTACGCCAACACAAGTGTAGTTTTATTTAAAAGATATTTCACCAGTGACAATCAGCTCCTCCTGGGAGCTTATTAAAAACTGCAGCAAATGAGTTCCTTTATGTTCCAGTCATCGGTCAACGTGACAAATATACTTGATGGATTTTGTTCATAACTACAGGAATGTGGAGGAGTTGAGAAAGATTAATGTCCCTTTGGGAATTCAAAAATCTCAGGATAACTACATCAGGTAAGGAACATCTGCTTTATCTTGTACCTCATGATAAAGGCATAAAAATGTTCAGTTCCTAAAGGCTTAGTTACAATGGAGTTGTGTCCAAACTTGTAAACACCTAGTAGTGAGTTATACAATGAGGAGCTTACAATTCTCATTTTGTAGGGGTGAAACTTAAATGGTTTGTTGATCACACCAATACTCTTGAACAAGTAACAATTTCTTCTAATTAAGGTGAAAATGATCACCTCAGTCACCCATCAGGAACTTGATTCTCTTATCATGGATTCTTACTTACTTCCTTTCTGTTGTCATCTCAGGGTGAAGCAGGTTGATGCGAGCTTGGCATCTTCTTTGACCTGCAAACAGAGCTCTGACCCTACGTTCTCTCCAATTATAAAAACATAGAAAATAGGAGTGTAGCTTTTTAACCAATCCGGTATCCTTCTCCTGCTTTCTCCCCATACCCTTTGATTCCTTTAGCCCAAAGAACTATGTTTAACTCTTTCTTGAAAACATTCAATGTTTCAGCCTCAACCACCTTCTGTGGCAGAGAATTCTGCAAACTCACCATTCTACATCAGTTCTGCTATCCCAGGAATCACTATTATAAATAAAAACTAAAAGAACTGCAGATGCTGTAAATCAGAAACAAAAACAGAAGTTGCTGGAAAAACTCAGCAGGTCTGGCAGCACCTGTGAAAAGAAATCAAATTTAAGGTTTCAGGTCCGGTGAACTTTCCTCAGAGCTGCTGAGCTTTTCCTGCAAATTCTGTTTCTGTGTATCACTATGGTAAACCCTTTATTGTATTCCTCCATAGCTAGAATTTCCTGCTAGCCCAATGGCTGCCTATTTCCACCTCCATAACATCGCTACCTGCTACTGAAATCTTCATCCCTGACTTTGTTATCACCAGACTCCACTATTCTGATCTTTTCCTGTTCACCCTCCCATCCTCCAAACTCCACAAACTTGTGTTCATCTTAGATTCTGCTATCCATATCTTGGCTCAAGTCTCACATTCCAAAGAGTATTTTGTACCTCTTCCCTTCTTTAATCTCATGATTTTTCATTCTAAATGCCATTTACTGTTCATCAGTCCATTTTTCCAATCTGTCCATTTTCCAACTCCCCCCACTAAATATATTGTCATCTGCAAACTTAGACAGCTTTGTTTCTGGCTCTGAATCATAAATTCTAAACAACAATATTTCTAACAATGACCCTGTTAACACGCAAATAGAGTCCCCCTTATCATTTCAATCTTCAGACACATGGCCATGGATCTTCAGTTGCTGTATTAGAGAAGGAAGTTAAGAAAGTCAAGTTGACAAGTAATTTTGAAATGCATTTGGATGGATTATGAGTCTGTTTTGTACCTTCTCCATCCAGGTAACAGCATTATCTACAAACAAAATGAACTTGCATTTATCCAGCACCTTTCACAATTAAGAAAAGGCATAAGTGGTGCACCATACTGAGAAAAATTTACCATGTGGATTCACAGCTAGCATTAAACTAACCTCATTTACATCTCCCAACAAGAAAGGCAGCAGCGAGGTTAATACAACAAAATGCTTAGATCTCCTGACCATACTTCCTACCTACTTACAAAATAAGTTCATGTATCAAAATGTGAAATGATATATGTACAAATATTTTCATATCGTTTGACTAAAGCATCAAGAATCAACGTGAATACTTGAAAATTTAACAGGCTGGGTTATTTTCTTGTCTTGATTCATACATATCCAAAACATTTATGAACAATACTGCCAATATAGAATCATAGAGTTGTACAGCTCAGAAACAGACCTATTGGTCCAACTCGTCCATGCAAACCAGAAATTCTAAAGTAAATTAATCCCATTTGCCAGCATTTGGACCATATCACCCTGAAGTCTTCCTATTGTATACCCATTCAGATGTATTTTATTGCAATTGTATCAGCCTCCATCACATCCTCTGGCAGCTCATTCCATACATGCACCACACTCTGCATGAAAATGTTACTCCATAGATCCCTTTTAAATCTTTCCCCTCTCACCTTAAAACTCTCATTTTGGACTCCCCTACCCTGGGAAAAAAGAAAAGAGCTATCTCTAAATTTGAAATTGTGTCCTTTAGGTCTGGACTCACTCACAGGAGGAATATTCTTTCGACATCACCTTGTCAAGACATTTCAGGATGTTATGAACTTAAATAACCCCCATTTTTCTAACCTCTAGTGAAAATAATTTTTCTTCATAAGACCGTATACTTGTTCTAGGTGTTAAACTAATAAACTTAGTCTGCACTGCTTCTAACACATTTACATCCTTCCTTAAATGAGATCAAAACTACATGCTGTATTTAGGATATGATCTTATCAATGGCCTGTATAAATCGAGCATAATCTCCTTACTTTCAGGTTCAAGTCTTACCCTTTAGGTTCCTTTTATATCTATACCTTCTCACCTTAAACCAAACCATCTAGTTTTGGACTCCCCTACCCTCAGAAAAATGACCTTATCTATTCACCCTATCCATGTCCCTCATGATTTTATAACTTTCTATAAAATCACCCCTCAGATGAAGAATCACCTAGATTTGAAATGTTAGCTTGCTCTCTCTGCATGAGTTGTGACCTCCAGCATTTTTTTGTTTTCAGTGCAGATTTCAGCATCTACAGTAATTTGCTCCTCTGGAGTTTGGAGACAGGGCAGCAGCTGGCATTACAGGGATGCATTCACAAGGCTAAGAATTTCATGCACAACATTCCTCTGGGCCTGTGCAGGAGTTGGGGTAGGTGGAAGATTAGAAAGGCAATAGAAATGGAGGATAAAAACAGACAATGCTGAAATACTCAGCATGCAAATCAGGCAGCTCCTGTGGAGAGAAACAGAATTTCTTCATTGATATGGCAAGAATGGAAACCCGGCTCAAAAACAGACAGAACTGAGTATTAAACATTCAGGAAAGAAAAAATGAAAAGAGCAACAGTAGTGATTAAAGAGAATATACAGTGCTGGGGGAAAAAAAAATGTTCTCAAAGGATCAAGGATAGAAATAAACTTAAGTCTATATGATTGAAACTAAGAAAAATGAAGGGCCAATTTTACTACTGAGTGTATTCTATAAGTGTCCAACTGGAAATTATAATGGGAGCATTTAAATATCTCAAAATAGTCAGGTGTTTTAACAGTTTAAAGCTAAACAAGGTTGGGGGGTGCACTGGGGGTAGGTTTTCTTTTAGCAAACATTCAGTGGAGTTTTCTACAACAGTATGTTTCTATGTACATGGGAAGGAGCTACTGCTGCTGGATCTGTTTCTGGGGAATGAAATGGGTCAAATGGATCAAGTATCAGCTGATTAAGGGAACAGTGATCATAACATCACAAAGTTTAAGTCAGATATGGAAAAGGGCATCCCAGATAAATTGGAATCACAAATTGTGAAGAAAATCTCTAACAGAACATGGACCATCTTCAAAGTGGGCAGAGTTCAAGCACATCTGTGATTTATTCTTACGACGGGGAAAGCTAGGACAAAAATACTCAGTATATGCTCACTAATTAGTCAGATCATCAACTTGAAATGTTAACTGTTTCTCTCCACCAAAACTGCCTGATATATTGAATATTTCCAGCATTTGTTTTTATTTCTGGTGGAAATGAGGCTGTGCCTGAAGTAGACGTTGATTAAGCATCCAAGCTTAAATTAGAATGAAGGAAGTGTAACTGGCCTCCGACTCTGGTTTTCACTTGGTCTGTTCAATTGGAACCCAAGAGGAAGCCTGGAGATGGGACTTGCAACAAGATCTGTATTTGTGGGTCTGCAAGATCGCTGATGACAGTCTGAGATAAGAGGAAGTTGACTATTTATTTCTGGAGCTACAGGATGATCTCCAGACCTTAAGACCTTCTTCACAACATTTACTGGAAGCTCCCATTGGTATCATGCAGGTGTATAGCAGATATCATTCAAGATATCCTTTTAGAAAAGCATGCAAGCTATAACTATGGGGCTTTGGAAGAAAGTCAATGAATATCAGAGCTTTATTGCTTTTCTAGGATTGAAGTCAATGGGAATCTGGGAAAAATGTGCTACAGGCTAGAATCATGCTTCAGACAAAGAAGAATTGATGTATTTGTTAGGGGCCAACAATCTCATCTTCAAGGTCTTACTGCAGCAGTTCCTCAGAGCAGTGTATGAGGACCAACTATTTTTAATGACCTTTTCTCCACCCAGGGTCAGAAGTGAAGATGCTCATGGGTGATTGAACAGTTCCATTCCTAACATCTAATTTTCGGAAGTAGTCTGAGTCCATAAGCTCCTTTAATTTTTGGTTTAACTTCAATCTCAGAAAGGTACTCACACTATACCAGTATGGAAATCGACAGTTTCCACACAAGCGCTTTTGTAGGCCCGTATCTCACTGGAATATCGTACTGGAAATTGAGCACCATTATTCCCAAAGTTGCCACAGAAAGTTCGTAAGTATGCAAAGTTATTAATTTTACCTTTTAGATAGATCCAGGTTAACAGAAATTAGAGAGCAGATTTCTGTAGATAACAAAAACAGCTTTTTATTACAACTAGAACCAACAAAAGGTTAACAACTATGAACTGTTGATATATAACTCTACAAGATAAAAATTCTAACTTTCCACTAAAATCATGCTACACACACATACAGGCAGGCAGACAAACAAAAAATGGATGGATGGATGGATGGAGAAACAAAACTGGGAACCACAGTTCAATAGCACCAATTCACAAGGTTTGTTGAGATGATCTTTTTTGCTTGCCAGGACTTCTTGTGTTTCAATCATTTTTCTCCAGGGTCTTGTCACTGTTTTGTTTCACAAACTGCAAAGTCTGTTATTATTGATTAAAGGCTGTAGGCAATGACTTCTCAAATGAGGCTGGCAACAAATTGACAATTTATGTTCACAAAGAACTGAGGTGAGAATGTCCAAATTCTTCTTGGCAGGTCTATTAAGCCAGAAGTGGACTAGACTGAAGCTATTCTCCCAAAGGTGAAAGCCCAGGGTGCTGTTTCTCCACGGTCCAACCCAATTCTGAAAGGAATCTCTTCAGTGACAATGGTTTTGCCTATGTCTGCCAAGAATTGGCCACAATTGGCCCTCCAAATTCTAGAGATTTGTTTTTGAAAATTGTGCAAAGAAGATGATATTTAGGTCACAACCCAAACAGGCCGAGCAATAATAACTACTGTCTCAGTGCATAGCGACTGCAAAGTCTGAGCCAGTATAATGTTTCTCACAGGAAGTGATGAGTGTTGTTTACAAAAATCAAATAGTAGCCTTTTACTGGTGTTAAGTAAAGATTTTAATAACATTACTGTAATGCCTCAGTTCAAAATGCGCACCCTCACAGAATGTTATCGGTTTTTAAAATTTTATTTCAGTTATGGTGTATTCGTAATTTCAATAGACAAATAATCCAGAATGCCAAACATTCTGAGGAGCATAGGTTCAAATCTCATCATGGCAGATGGTGACATTTGAAGTTTTTTGAAAAATCTGGAATTGAAAGCTAGCCTAATTGTAACCATACAATTAGGTCATAAAATCCCATGTGGTTCACTTACTTGGTCTTGTCTACATGTGACTCCAGATCCACAGCACTGTGGTTGACTCTTAACTGTCTTCTGAATTGGCCTAACAAACCATTCTGTTCCAAGGTTACAAAGGATGGCCCAGTCAGCAACATCCACATCCCATGAACGAATAAAAAGAAACAGAAACTCCACAGTCAACTGCATTTGAGAGATTCCGTTTCTTGCTCAGTGTACATGAATTAAGAAACTATGTGTACACCTGCGACAATGTGAAGTTTCCATTCCCTGTTCCTTAAAATTGGAACCAATGAACCAGCAACAGTAGGAACAAGCCAGAAGAAAAAGCATAAAAGGGCCTGTGAGGGTTACTTGTTGGTGGTGAGGCATAAAATGTTGGGATTTGAAACAAATAGCCGTAGAGTCATAGAGATGGACAGCACGGAAACAGACCCTTTGGTCCAACTTATCCATGCTGACCAGATATCCCAACCTAATCTAGTCCCATTTTCCAGCATTTGGTCCACATCCTTCTAAACCCTTCCTATTCATATATCCATCCAGATGCCTTTTAAATGTTGCAATTGTAACAGCCTCCACCACTTCCTCTGGCAGGTCATTCCATACACGCACTATCCTCTGCGTGAAAAAGTTACCCTTTAGGTCCCTTTAATATCTTTCCCCTCTCATCCTAAAACCTATGCCCTCTAGTTCTGGAAACCCCCACCCCCAGGAAAAGACTTTGTCTATTTATCCTATCCATGCCCGACATGATTTTATAAACCTCTATGAGAATATGAAACAGATTTGTTTTCAAATCAAATTGCTTAGGAGGTGGTTTAAATCTGGTACCCACGGTTTGGAATCAACAAACTGAGCAAAGAACTTTCTAAGTAACAGTGCATTCCTGCATCCAAGTGATCTTGCCAAAGGAGGACAGTCAATTAGGAAAACATGAGGAAGTATTGTGAGCAACATACTATCTTCACTGGGGCTCATCCGATAAAGGACTATTGCCCGAAACATCAATTTTCCTGCTTCTCGGATGCTGCCTGACCTGCTGTGCTTTTCCAGTATCACACTAATCTTGACTCTAATCTTCAACATCTGCAGTACCCACTTCCACCTAACCATATAAAATATAAGAGCAGGTCAAAAGGCCAGGAATCCTGCATGGGGTAACTCACCTCCTAACTTTCCAAATCCTGTCCACTATCCACAATGCACTAATTGGGAATGTGATGGAATACTCCCCATTTACCTGGATGTGTTCTGCTTGAAGAACACGCAAGAAAGTTGACATCATCCAAAACAAAGTAACTTGATTAATTGGCAATCCAATCCACAAACATTCACTCACTCAATGCTGACACTAAGTAGCATGCAGTGTGTACATTTTGCAAGATGCACTGCAGGAATTCACCAAGACTCCTGTAAAAGCATCTTCCCATAACCACTAGAAGGACAAGGGCAGCAGATATATGGGAATATTATCGCCTGCAGTTTCCCCTCCAAGCCACCACCATCCTGACTTGAAAATATCAGTGTCGTTGGATCAAGATCCTGCAACTCCCTCCCAAACAACATTGTTGGTATGTTTATACCAATGGACTGTAATACTTCAAGATGGCAGCTCACCGCTACTTCCTCAAGGGCAAAAAGAGATGTGCAATAAAATGCTGGCATAACCGACGATGCTTACATGCCCTTAACTGGCTGCCACGGCGAAAATCATGCAGGCTGGCAGAACACAGACACCCTTCGGCTTGGAAAAAGTAAATTGTCTGGCCCTGGGAATCTTGTAAGACCAGAGGATTTTGTCCATAATTGCAACATCCAAAATCTAAAATGCAGGAGGTGAAAAGGAAACCCATTTACACTGATTCCTGTTTTAGGCATATATTGCTCTTCCTTTAATGTAATTGAATTTAGTGAGATTCACCACATGGACAACAAGAAGGTAAAACATTAACTTCTCAACTGCAATGAGAAAGAGGCAAAAATTGCCAACCTTGCCTTGAAAGCCATTATCCCAAAAAAAATTAAAAATTAAACAATTAAGAATAGAAAATGGTGCCTTTTTTCATTATTCACGGCATGAGAGTGTCACTGGCCCAGCATTTATTGGCCATTTATAATTGCCCAGAGGGCAGATTGGAATCAATCACATTGCTGTGGGTCTGGCGTTAAGTGGAGGCTAGACCAGATAAGGTTGGCAGTTTCCTTCCCTAAAGGACATTATTGAACCAGATGAGTTTGTCCGAAAATTGGTAATGGATTCATAGTCATTGTTAGACTCTTAATTCCAGAATTTTTAAATTGAATTCAAATTCCACCATCTGCCATGGCAGAATTCAAACTCACAACATTATCTGGGTCTACAGGATTAATAGCCTAATGATAATACTAATAGGCCATTACCTTTCCCTATTGATGCATTTAAATGAGGCGAGAGCCATACAGATATTTTTCTGTTAGTTTGAAAATAATATGTACAGGAGGTGATAAAATTCAGAAGATTCATAAAAGTCACTATTCCATCATGGGAGGCACTGAATAATGTTTATAACCAGCCTTTTTCTACATGGGAAGACAAAAACAAATGCTGGGTTGGTAGTTTCCATCCCTAAAGGACATTAGTGAACCAGATGAGTTTGTCCGAAAATTGGCAATGGATTCAGGGCTTATGCCCGAAACGTCGAATCTCCTGTTCCTTGGATGCTGCCTGACCTGCTGCGCTTTTCCAGCAACACATGGGCGGCACGGTGGCACAGTGGTTAGCACTGCTGCCTCACAGCGCCTGAGACCCGGGTTCAGTTCCCGACTCAGGCGACTGACTGTGTGGAGTTTGCACGTTCTCCCCGTGTCTGCGTGGGTTTCCTCCGGGTGCTCCGGTTTCCTCCCACAGTCCAAAGATGTGCGGGTCAGGTGAATTGGCCATGCTAAATTGCCCGTAGTGTTAGGTAAAGGGGTAAATGTAGGGATATGGGTAGGTTACGCTTCGGCGGGTCGGTGTGGACTTGTTGGGCCGAAGGGCCTGTTTCCACGCTGTAAATAATCTAATCTAATTTTCAGCTCTGATCTCTAGCATCTGCAGTTCTCACTTTCTCCCCAATGGATTCATTGTCATTGTTAGACTCTTAATTCCAGAATTTTAAAATTGAATTCAAATTCCACCATCTGCCATGGCAGAATTCAAACTCACAACATTATCTGGGTCTACAGGATTAATAGCCGAATGATAATACCAATAGGCATTGCCTTTCCCTATTGATGCATTTAAATGAGGCGAGAGCCATACAGATATTTTTCTGTTAGTTTGAAAATAACATGTACAGGAGGTGATAAAAGACAGAAGATTCCTAAAAAGTCACTATTCCATCATGGGAGGCACTGAATAATGCTTATAACCAGCCTTTTTTCTACATGGGAAGACAAAAACAAATGAAAGATTTTCTGGAGATAACTTGTCCTCCAACACCTGGTTTAGGTTTCAGCCTATTTTTCAAGCTCAGGATTTAAGGGTTTGATGTCAGAGTCTTAGAAAAGGGCAAAGAAATCTAGAAGGATCTTAAAATGACATAAATGTATTTGTTTAATCATTATCAGTATAGTTCTTATTTTAGAAAGAAGCTTTGTTGGTTCAAACATCATTAATGTAACCAGGGTAACGAAAGTAAAGAATCCAATAGCACAATTATAAACATGTTTTTTTTCAGTTGAAAATAGGGGTTCTATTTATACCAAAGGAAGTGTCTTTTTAATGCAATCAACACTGATATTTCAATTATAAATCAAAAAATTAAACTTTAGAACTCATCCTTGAAGTACATCAATATAACAAAGCCTTGGAAATCTGAACCCTAACAAAGTCATGGCTCATTCAGGACATGTGGACAACTCTTGGGAATACTAAATGAGACATCACTAACTGCCTCAGCATGAACAAATTGAAATGCACTAGTGTGATAAAATAATCGTTTGGACTCTGTGTATTTGGCCTATATTTGGTGTCAGATTTTGCTATCTCTGAGTCAGAAGTTCATATGCTCGAGCCTATTGGCAATAACTTCAGAATATTATCCAGGCAGATACTTGAGTAAGGGAGCACTGCACTGACTGGTGCTGTCTTCGAGTTGAGATGTTAAACCAAGGCCTCCACCTGCAAAATCTGTGTATTTAGACACTTACCTAGCACCTAGTTATAAACATCAAAACCTCAGTGGCATATATTCACAATGTCACATTTGTAAATCCTACTAGGTTTCTTTGCCCTTTTCTAAGACTTTGACATCAAACCCTTAAATCCTGAACTTGAAAAATAGGCCAATACCTAAATCAGGTGTTGGAGGACAAGTTAATTCAGTTTATTTCAAAGGTCAGTAATTTTGACCAGTGTGTGGCCCATGTGAGACAGATGTTGCCATAATGGGCAAAAAACAGGCAATTAGAACCAAGGATTGCTCTTCAAAAGAGTTGGTGCAGACTCAATAGGTAAGATGGCCTGTTTTGTGCTGCACTAATCTGCAGTAAGTGTGGAAGTAGATATAAAAGTGAGTGGGATTACTTTCTTGACACAGGTTGGGTTTAGCCACATGTACACCATACACAGCTCACTATAAATTCAGGCACAGATATAACATTATATTTTATGGGCAGGAGGTTCTGGGCCCCAATATCCGGGCTGCATGTTTAAAAGCCTAGCCGACAGCTCTTCTCTCTTTGCAGTCCAGGAGCAACACTCGACCTCTGCTCATCATTCCTACCCATTCCCTGGAGATGTTGAAGACCACATGAAAAGGTGGCGCCATACTTTAGCAATGCCTCCGTAAAGATTCTCCTGAAGTCCGCCGGGAGAGAAGGTAAATTCTTTTCCCTTTGGAAGGGAACAAGTAATCATTTGGCTGATGACGGGCAGCATTGACAGAGGTGTTTACAAATGTCACCACCTGTTGGAATTCAAAAGAATTTAGCTCCAGTGCCAAACAGGATGAATTATCTGTTGTGCTCTGTCAAGATATGTACCACTGTCAAGATTAGAGTTGTGCTGGAAAAACACAGCAGGTCAGGAAGCATCTGAGGAGCAGGAAAATTGACGTTTCAGGCAAAAGCCCTTCATCAGGTGGTACCAGTGTCCCAATCAATGCTTCACGCTCCTATACAACAATCAGGATGGAGAGGTATTACATTGAAAGCCAAGAGTGAAGTGAGAAAGGAGGGACTTGTGGGAGCTAATGCACATTTGCAATGAGAGTGAGAAGTAATGTTGAATGTTGGTCCAAAAGGATCTGATTAAAGGGAATCTTTGAGAATATTAGAGGCAGAGGGAAAGGACACAGTTGGTGCCCTTTGTGTTTTTGAAAAAGCTGGGCAATGAAAAATTGTATTCACACTTGCTAAATTAGTCAGTCCATTAAATTATTTTCTCTGCTGCCCTCCTTTTAAATGGTGCAATATTCTTGAAGCTCAGAAAGTCAGCAATCTCTATCAATGATTTGTTCATTACAGAGTAGCCAGCACAGACTCGGTAAAGAATTTCCTCCTGGGTCTGAGTTTTTGAGCAGTGGCTCTGGGAAGATGTCAGAGAGTCTAGCATTTTGACTTTGAATTACACTGAAGCAGTTTCAAAGGAATCCATTCTCCCTTGGCAAGGTGCATTGTCATTTCAGCCTTCTTGTGATGAAGAAATTGGTGTGATTATAATAAATTAAAAGAATTTGGAGTCATGCATTTTGGTGTGAGGAGAAAATTTTCAATTAAGATTGAAACTCAACAACAGAAAACTGATCTGCAGTTAAAATCATTGCCAATGATACACACTCCAGCCTTTGATGTACCTCCAGCTGTGTCTTCTAACCAATGATTTGATGCTGAAATGTCAAAGCTGCCAGTGAGGAAGCAACTCATAACTGGAGAACATGTTGGAGTTGAAGCAAAGGGTTAATACTCGCAACAGCACTTTTCCTCAAAACCAAATGGAAGTCAGTCCCTTCACACAAGTTGAAACCAGTGGAATTATTAAAGCTATTAGAGTCTGTTGGAAAGTCCCAGCAAATTATTACTGTCTGGCTCTCAAAAGTTAATATTTTCAACTGTTTTGAGCTTTAGATCTTTGGGGAATTTCCATTATAGACCACAACATAATAGTCTTGCATACATTAGAGAATGCAATCGGACCAAAGACATCACAAGCTCTTTCAATGTTCATAGCTGTTAAAATAATGTCAAACCACTTATACTAAAGTGGTTTATTTTCTGTCACATCATGCATTGGCAAAGTAAGACATAATCTGTTGCAGTAGATCTCACTTATCGAGCAACCAAAATGATAAATAATTTTAGCACTACCCTGCTTAATCCACTTACCATTGATTGTTTTAAACCTTTCTTCTCCTCTGCAATTACTTCTATTTCCTTTATCTCTCTCTCTCTCTGTTACAAAATAGATCTCCTTCTGCATCTTAGCCTCTTGTCTAACTTCAGATAGGAGAAAGTGAGGACTGCAGATGCTGGAGATCAGAGCTGAAAAATGTGTTGCTGGAAAAGCGCAGCAGGTCAAGCAGCATCCAAGGAGCAGGACTGAAGAAGGGCTTATGCCCAAAACGTCAATTCTCCTGCTCCTTGGATGCTGCTTGACCTGCTGCGCTTTTCCAGCAACACATTTTTCAGCTCCTGTCTAACGTCATGTTACAATTATGGGCGGCACGGTGGCACAGTGGTTAGCACTGCTGCCTCACAGCGCCTGAGACCCGGGTTCAATTCCCGACTCAGGTGACTGACTGTGTGGAGTTTGCACGTTCTCCCCGTGTCTGTGTGGGTTTCCTCCGGGTGCTCCGGTTTCCTCCCACAGTCACAAAGATGTGTGGGTCAGGTGAATTGGCCATGCTAAATTGCCCGTGTTGTTAGGTAAGGGGTAAATGTAGGGGTATGGGTGAGTTGCGGGTCGGTGTGGACTTGTTGGGCCAAAGGGCCTGTAAGTAATCTAATCTAAATTTAAAAAAATCAAGATTGTGATCACGAGGAAGCCTGTGGGATCTATGAGTAGTGCTGTCCTTGAGATATTTATCCAGCTTTATGACACAACGTTGACCAATCTTTATTAAATTTCTCAGTTATGATCAGTCTAATTCGAAAAGTATTCTATCTTCCCACTTCTTGAGCATTTACATGAGTTTGCAGGTGATATAAGATGTCCTTTAAATTAGAATTTTGTTTAGGAATAACAAATTGTTTTTTAAAGACCATACACAAAACTATCAATTGCAAAGCTGTAATCATTGCATACATGCTAAAAAAAACTCACAAACCTTGAACAACAGATTCAGCAGTCACCATCCCCATAACATGAAGAATTCAACAGATTTGAATATAAAATGTGTGGGAAAATGAGGTGCTGCAAATCCTCTAACATCCCAGCATAAAACCATCATATTGAGAAAATGCAAGTCCCCTAATATTCCAACATAAAGCCACCATAAAACATAGTCAGATATCACATCCATAACAAGAAAACCTGTTCCTGGCACCATCCTAATAATAGTTGATTCACACTCACTACATCATGAATGACTGGTCATCAGACAGCTCCTGCCTTCTCAAGGAGATAAAGAGAGCAAAGTATTAGCTATTATCAGCAAAAGGAAAGGTTAATATTTATGTAATACATTTCACAACATTAGTCAAAGTAGACATTTGAAGTCTTGCCATTAAAGTAATGTAGGTGGGATCAGATAACAAAACAAAAGCAAAATACTGGAAATCTGAAGCAAAAACAGAAATGCACTGTCACACTCGTTCAAAATTGTTCATAAAAGAATATTCATGCCGGCATGTGTCACGCCTCTTTTTGATATGGTTACTGAAATTTGAGCATGCTGAAAACCATTTAACGAAGTAAATTAATCTCTTTAACCCTTAGTCTTTCACTGGATTGTATCTCAACTATGTTCAATTTTCACTGTTATTGTCATATCTACTTCCTCAGTCATATATGCCAACCTGGAAAATTAGCTGAACAACTAATTCAATACACAGAACATTTGTGGGGAAGAGAAGACATAACACCCTGAAAAACAAAGCATTTTGTTTGTCCTTGTACAAGACACTGGTACGACTATAGTTAGAACCCTGTATCAAGGTTTTGTTTCCTCTCACAGTGGGAGATATTAAGAATTTGCAAAACGTTCTGAGGCAAGGCTGCAAAATTAACTTTCAGACTAAAAACATCATGCATTAGAGAAGAGTAGATTTGGAGTGATTTGGTTGATGAAAATTCCAGGAAAACTGACTTTGTATTGTGAAGCAATGATATATCAAAATCAACATTTGCAACCATTTTGTTTATTGTGATGAAGTTGACTAGAAATGTTATTTTGAGGAAAATCATCTGAATGCCATGAGGCAGATATTTTGAAATGCTTTTCAATAAGAATGGTCACTGGACTTGAAATGTTAACTTGAAATATTAACTCTGCTTACTCTGCACAGATGCTGCCAGACCTGCTGACTTACTCCAGCAATTTCTGTTTTTGTGACAGAGACATGCATCCAGGACTGCTGTACTGAACCAGGTTACTAAGATCCATACCCATAAAAGTGAAAGAACGGAGTCTTCACTCACTCCCGGCACATATTCTCTTCAGTTCACCTGCTCTAACTAATTGACTACAGATGTCATCACAGCTGCTGAATCTTTATTTAAATGCTTTAAATTTATCAACCTCTTCTCTTTGGAAAGAGCACCTTTAATAACTTTATTATTTCTTACTTATGTAACTTTCAACAATAGCTATGTGATAAAGTGCCACTCATTGGTGTTAATACTCATATTTAAAAGGGGGCTTCATGTGAGCTTATACAAAAGCTTGGTTCATGAACTACTTTGCCTGCCATGGAACAATGCAACAGGCTTCTCCCTCTTAGAATCATACGGTCATAGAGATGTACAGCAGGGGAACAGCTCCTTTGGTCTAACTTGTCTACCCCGACGTTGTCCTAAATTAATTCAATCTCGTTTGGCATTTACCCTATCCATGTCCCTCATGATTTTATAAACCCTTGTTAGTTGTCTTGCCACCAACCACAGGCCCTTGTTACTCTCAGTGCTTTTTCTGGGTGATCTTCAACATAGAGGTGCACTGTTTCACCAGCTGAGAGGGTGAGGTAGTGCTTGTATGGTATGAATGTTACTTGTCACAGACCAGCCCAAGCCTGGTTGTTGTCCAGGCTTACTTCAGTATCAGAGGAGTACAAATACTCTGATCACTTTGCAATTTTCAGCCAATATTTGTATTTCTGTATTTATAGAAGGAAGAGCATTGATGAATTAATGAAAATGGTTGGACCTAGGACACTACCCTGAATAACTCCTGCAGAGACATCCTTGAGAAGATTGACCTCTAAAACCATAGCCATCTTGCTTTGTGACTCCAACCAGCGGAGCATTTCTCCCAAGTCTCAGTGACTCCTGTTTCATTATGGCTCCTTTGTGCCATATTCAATCAAATGTGATCGTGATTTCAAGGTCAGTCATTGCCAGCTCAGCTCTAGAGTTCAGCTCTTTAGTTGACAGTGAACCAAATCTGTAATGAAGTCAGAAGATGAGTTGCTCTTGCAGAACCCAAAATAAGCATCAGTGAGCATTTGTGGGCCCCACATGATAGCACTGTCAGTGGGTAGACAGCTAGGCAGGAAATTGGCTGGATTGTTTTACCCTGAGTTTTGCACATAGGACAAGGCTGAGCAATTTTCCACATTTTTAGTAATTTGTCATTTCTTGGGCCTAAGTTCATGTTACGTAGTAAATAAAGTCCCTACAGTGCAGAAAGAGACCACTTGGTCCATTGAGTCTGTACTAATCCTCCAAAGAGCCAACCACACCAAGACCCCCTCCCCACCCTAGCCCCATAACCCCACATTTAACATGGCTAATTCATCTAATCTATATACATCCCTGAACACTACTGACAATTTACTATGGCCAACATATCTAACCTGCACATCTTTGGACTGTAGGAGGAAGCTGGAGCACCTGGCAGAAATCTATATAGACACGAGGAGACTGTGCAAATTACATAGAGACAGTTACCCAAGACTGGAATCGAACCCAGGTCCCTGGCACTGTAAGACAGCAGTGCTAACCACCGAGCCCTGTTTGTCTTGTTTTATTCCTATTTGACATTTCTACAGCGGTTTGATAGAACTGAGTGGTTTTCTAGACTAGAGAGAGCCGTTGAGAATCAGCCCCATTGCTCATGCAGGCCAGTCCAGGTGAGGATGGCAGATTTCCTTCCCGAAAGGATTGCATTGAATCAGATGTGTTTTTACAGCAATCCTGTGGTTTCATGACAATGATAACTGAGCTTAAGTTTTTATTTCAGACTTACTAATACATTGAATTTAAATTTCAAATGTAAACTCGTATCTCCAGCGAATTAGTCCTGGCACTTAGATTACTAGTCAAGTAACATTACCACTCTGTTACATTATCTCCTATCATTAAAAGGGCATTTGGTGTTTATAATGACAAGACATACTTTTCTGCTATGAGTTTAATTTACATCTATTTCACAAATACAGCAATGTCATACAATATAATTCAATGGTGAGATAGACATTACTTTCAAAATAAAACTAATGGCATCGCAACTCAAACAGCAGCATTAGTATATTGACCATTGACTTTGCATCTTCTCCTCCCTTGAAGTTGCCGTATAATTTGAGCATAAATAATGACAAATGCCATGAACATTTTCATTATTTTGATACCAAACTGTCACCTTGTGTGTTTTACACAATAATCCCAGGTAATAATTGCCTGAGGCATTAGCTTGCAGTCAAATCACTGTCTCATGTACATGTGCTGATATGTACACAAAAGGGGCACACAAAGTTGCTTTGTGCTTGAACCAGATATAATTACAATTTATATGCATCTAGGTCAGTCAACATCTATAAGACAATCAAAACAACCAACACATTTCTGTCATTGAATCATAGTCAATCAGAAACCATCATCATTAAAACACCTTTGACTACAAAATTTTCTTAATAATTAATTTGTGAAATAGAGTATACGTCTCACTTCTTATTCTGAAGTGCAGCAATATGTTCTCATAGATGAGAATCTCTAGCATGGTAGGATTGGCATAAGCAAGATAAATTTTGCTGTTTTGCATACCGCTCTCACCATTGTAACCTAGTCCAAATTTTTCTATGTTGCTAATTACAATATTTTTGAAAGAGCATGGAGACAAATTAGATCAGCACAGCTAAATGGTCAAGCTTTATTATATTTTAGCATTTCAAAATTACAATCTATCATTTTATCTTAAATATCATTCTTGCATTAATTTGAATTTTTATTTAATTTATGCATTTTCTTTCCCAGGACTTTTTCCAGGAAAAAAATTACATAATATTGCCTTGATTTGCCTTGAGATTGTACAGATTATTGGAAGGGAAATTATATTTAGCAAACCTATTGGAGTTTTTTAAAATTTGATTTATTTATTCACTGCACTGGTTTTGAGTCTTGTTGAAAATGTGTTGCTGGAAAAGCACAGCAGGTCAGGCAGCACCAAGGAGCAGGAGAATCGACGTTTCGAGCATGAGCCCTTCTTCAGGAATGAGGAAAGTGTGTCCAGCAGGCTAAGATAAAAGGTAGGGAGGAGGGACTTGGGGGAAGGGCGTTGGAAATGCAATAGGTGGAAGGAGGCCAAGGTCAGGGTGATAGGCCGGAGTAGGAGTGGGAGTGGAGAGGTCAGGAAGAAGATTGCAGGTTAGGAAGGCGGTGCTGAGTTCGAGGGATTAGACAGAGACAAGGTGGGAGGAGGGGAAATGAGGAAACTGGAGAAATCTGAGTTCATCCCTTGTGGTTGGAGGGTTCCTAGGCAGAAGATGAGGCACTCTTCCTCCAGCCGTCGTGTTGCTATGGTCTGGCGATGGAGGAGTCCCAGGACCTGCATGTCCTTGGTGGAGTGGGAGGGTCTTGTAGCCAACAGCTTTGATAAAGGATGAATCAGTAGATGTGGTTATTTTTGATAAGATCCCACACAAGAGGTTGGTAAACAAAATTCCAACACATGGAAATGAAGAGGTGTAAGATACTGATATGGATTGATAACTGGTTAATGGACAGAAAACAGAGTAGGAATAAATAGGTCATTTTCAGATTGGCAGACTGTGACTAGTGGGATATCACAAGGATCACTATTTAGGCCCAAGCTATTCACAATCGATGTCAATAATTTGGCTGTGGAGTTTAAATGAAACATTTTCAAGTTTGCAGTTGACACAAAGCTATGTCAAAGCAAATTGTGAAGAAGAAGCAAAAATGCTTCAAGAGGATTTGCAAAGGTCAAGGAAGTGGACAATTATTTGGCAGATAAAGAAATGTAAAGTCATCCACTTTGTTTGGGGAAAAGTAGAACTACAGAGTAAACCTTAATAATAACCAAATATTAAGAGGTTAGAAAGTGTTACACTTCAAAGAGACTTGGGTGTCCATGTTTACGAATCATAGAAAGGCAAAATGCAGATAAAGCAAGCAATTAAAAAGACAAATACTGTACTGATTTTTAATACAGTCATATTCAGTATGGAGTAAAGATGTCAAGGCAATTACACTTAGCCTTGGAGGGACCCACACGTGAAGTATTGCATACAGTTTTGGTTTCCTTCTCTCTGGAAAATGTATTTGCCATAGAGGGATTGAGGGCACCAAAGGTTAATCAAACTAATTCCTGAGATGGAGGAATTGTAGTGCAATTAAAGATTAGACAGGCTGAGTCTGTATTCACTGGATTTGAGAAGCATGAGAGGTAATTTCATTCAAATTTACAGAGCCCATGTAAAAAGGGTGTTTCTCCTGGCTTGACGGTCTAGAACCAGGCCACAGTCTCAGAATAAGAGGAAGACTATTTTGTACTGCAATGAGGAGGAAATACTTAAGTCAGAGGGTGTTAAATCTTTGGAATTTCTACCTCAGAGGCTGTGGAGGCTCATTTATTGATTACATTCATATTATTGATAGATTTGAGCATATTAAAAACATTGAGGGATATAGGGATGTTGCAAGAAAATGTTGTTGAGTAGAAGGTCAACCATGATCTCATTTAATGGAAGATTGAACTCAAAGGCCTGAAGGGCTTAATCTTGCTCCTATTTCTAAGTTCTTGCATACTTATTGAGTCATATAAAACTTTTCAGAAGTTGCAACAGAACCTTGCAGACAGGTAAAATGTTAAACAGCTGAGCACATCCATAACCCCAGGCTGCTATATAGGTTTATGTTTACTTTTACTTACTCTATCCTTAATCTGAATCACTTCTATGACAATTCACCACAGTAAGTAATAAATAGGAATTCAGTAATTTCATATCGTAGCGATCCAGCCTTTTAACTTGCTTTATGAGCATCTTGTGAGCTGTAGAATGTTTATAGCTCTAGAATGTTACAGGAAGTATGTCATAAACACTTCATAAAAGAAGGAATAAAGAAGCTTTCCACCAAAATGTATTTAGAAAGACAAGGGTAGGATCGATCTACCGCTTGTGTTCCATTGTACTGTGATGAAGCCCCAACAAATTATAGCATCAAATCTGTCCCGTCATTATCTTTGTCACATTGTAATTGCCTGGGCCTTCTGCATTACTCCACAGCCTCCTTGCTCAAAAACTGTGAAATTCATAATGATAACTTCACTGCATTAAAAGTCAGTTGATGGAAATGAATCCTACATGAAAGTCGTTTTAATCACCACTGTTACTTATATAATTAAACTAAAACCTTGGTGGACATTCTTAGTTTATTCTTTTGAAAATAGAATATAAACAAAACTTTAATTTTAAATAATCCACAGGGTAGAATGCAGAGAAATGAATACACAAAGGGCACAGGTGCGGGATTAAGAGAGTGATGGGGTGTAGAGGGAGTGGGAAGGGAATGTTCGGGTTTCTCAGCAATATGTTCCTGCTAGCTTGTGCCCCTTCTCCAAGAATATAATGTGTCATAATTTAGACCAGGCAACTGCAGTCCAGTCTATGGGGATAGAGGGCTTAATCTCAATGCTAGGTCATAGCACCGTATTCAATAAATTTATCCAACCTCAGAATCCCAAAAGCAAAATCCCCCAGGCTCTGAAACCTAAAAACATGTTTTTGACCACTTAAAAGCAGAGATTGTCACTTGCCATGTCTTTTTAAAACCAAAACGCAAGGAATCACAATAACATGCCTTTGTTTACAACAGTTCATTTTGTTTTACACAATATTTAAATATTCACACAAAAATGTAATTTTAATATCTGTTGATTTAAGTTTGACTACTTTATATTGTCACTTACAGGTTTGAGCTCAATATACTATTTGTCAGGCTTCTCAGCTCTGTCTGTGGAAGTCCTTCAACTAATCTGAAACTACTACCCAGTTCCGAACACGCATTAACTCCTTTAGGTTTATAGTTGTCATTGTCAACAAGCTTCAACAATTCTCTGTTTCCAATCTATTAAACTGAAAATCCTTGCTTGAATTTATAAAGGCCACCCCACCTCTGCAGCCTCCTTCAGTCTCCAGCCCTGAGTGGTCTCCCAACTGTGGCCTTCTTTGTCCATTTTTTTTTATAGCTGTTGATTTTTATGGTCATTCTTATAAACTTTTTTCCAGCATGGCTTCCCTGTCGAGAAAAGCAGACCGGAGAGAACACAGTTTCCATTCTGTATAAATAAAATGGAAACCACTCAGACTTACTAAGATAATAGGCTTATTTGAGTGACACACAACAAATGTTTTTTCTGCAGCCAGAATGATTTATTCTAGCTGGCTAACAACAATGGGTTTTCTTTCTTTCAGCATGAGAGCACACATTCTGCAACTCATGCAATGTGTTCCTCCAAAGCTGTGGGGAACTTAATTGAGGTACATGTATCTTTCGATCCTCTAGTGTTGCCAGCATCTGATATTGTCATGGTTGCCCACCTGAGCCATCTGTATAACCTGGATTGATTCACTTCCACCCACCATTCTCACTGGTATTAGCCATAGCTACTGACACCAAGTGGGGAAGGATGCCACACTAAGTCTTCAGCAAAAGATAGTTTCAATCTTGATAAATATTAAATGTTTATTGTGTAGTTAGCTACATGATATCTAAGATACACAATCATCTCTTGTGAGACATCATGCTTGATTTAAGAGTAAGTACAAATTATTTCTACTAAAACAGCCCAACAGATACACTGGACACTGATCCAATATTTGTTAGCTCCTCCCAGGGATAGTCCTTTACATCCCAATGGCAGGGCGAAACGGATTGTGTCAGTTAACCCTTTCAGTTACTTATTCAACAATTGTCATTTGAGCAGACTGATGATGCCTCTGTCGAGGTTAATGAGATTGTAAGAGTTAGAATTTTCTATGCTAATAGTAACATTAAAAAAGAAGAATTCTCCTGATGAACCTTGAACACCATAATGGCCAAGAACAGTTCAGAAAGATCTTGGGAACCATAATGAATGAATTTGTTAGGTGACAAATGTGGAAGATAGAATAAACAGAAGATAGATAAGAGTTGAAGCAAGCAGTGCCAGGGACTGCCAGGCTAGGGCAAAAAAAGGAATTGGGTGAATTAAGATATGTAATGACGTCTACATAACTAGACTAGAGACATCTGTTTATTGTATGATCATGTAATGATAAGGTTGCAATTTGAATAATGGAGCGTAATTAAAGCTGTATATAAGTGATGAATTTCTTGTATTCAGCAGAGGTCATTCTTTGGTCAAGAATATTCTCTCCATGTTTTCATAATAAATGATTGTAGACCTGTATTCAGATTCCTGTAGTCAATCCTTTGAAATTATCACAACACCTCAGTTTGAAATTGCAACTGAATGACCAAATCTCTGCCACTGCACTCCCATTGGACTGCATTGAGCTGCTGATCTGGATTTTGTGTTCAAATTTCTTGAGTCAGACTTGAACGTACAACCTTCTGATCATGAGCAGAGTAACCAGGACTACCGACAAAACATGAACTACTCACAAGGTTCATCTCTATAACAATCTGATATATCCAGCTTCTGTGTTCTTATTTTCATTTGTAATTCCCTCATTGAGACAGAAACCACTTTACACCTATCAGTAACACACCCCTAAAATATTTTTCTAGACGTCTCGCCACAATAAATAATAAATATTGCATTGTTTCTGAGTTTTTCTCCATTCGGTAGACCTTGCCTTATCAAACACACCCTCAGTAACATAAATTTTAATAACCTCCAATTATCTGATTATAAAGTGGATAATACTGTATTTTTGTTTGGTGTCTATAGAAATGCTGTGAAATTATTTAGAAGGCATCCATATTTCCTTTCTGTAAAATGAGTTATCATCATAGGTAAACAGCCCCCACCTTATGAATAACAGCTTTGGTAACATGCCCAGTACTTAAACCTTAGTCATCACTGTCAGCTTTTCCTGGTCACTCCCCTGGAACGTGGCTGCTCCTGAAAGACTCACAATCCACAATCAGCTAATTGTCCCAGGATGATTAGTCATTTTTGCTGCACGGAACCACACTTTGAATCACCAAGAAAATAGCAATTCTAGCAACACCACACCTTGGTGCCTATCCAAAATCTGAACTTACTCTGCACCAACAAGTTTCCTGCCTTGTGTTTTTCTGTGTACAGACTCTTTCATATACATTAGATTATCTCAGTAAATCTGAACATTGCATGGTCACTAAAGGCAACCCTGAATGTCATAGAAAGTTCATGATGACCTTCTGGATTCACGTCAGTTATAGCTGCCTGGGCCTTCATGGAAATCTCAGGTTTTGCATTCGCTAATCTGCAAAGCATCTAGGATCTTTACTGTGTCAGTCAGAAGCTGAAGAGGAGTATTTTGGCTTCACTTGAACATTGTTTATATTTTTCTTATTCCATTCTCTCCCTCCCACCAATGATACTACCAGCCAAGCTATATGGTTTCCTTGCAGGTTGGTTATTCTTACTTTCAGGCAAAGACGGTAAAGATCCCAAATTTATCTTCAGTTCCTGATAAGCTAGCCAGTCCCAGTCTCTGTGATTTTGGTGGTTGGGATAGGAATAGCAGTTGTTCTGGCCTCAGTGGTCAAATAATCTACTAGTACTCATTGTCAATATTCACATGTAGAGCATTGCCATTCAGGAGTTCACAATCTCTGTTGCCTGTCAAACCAAACCATAGTATACCATACCATACCATACCATTCCTGTAGAAGGGTGGCAACCATTGGTTCTGGGAATACTATAAATGATTGGAAAAGCATATTTTTCAACAAATAATTTTTAATTTCACTTGTAATTTTTGTCACAACTTCAAAAAATGTTGAATATTTTACTAGAACTTTTCATATCACCATTTCATAAGGATCCCAGTTTTCCTCCAGTGTCCTTAAGACTGCTCACCCTCAGAACAATAGCTGCTAGATAGTGTTACGTCATATCAAATGCAAAGAGAGGCAATCTAAGGGCATTTGTAATTTTTCACTTTCTTCAGTGACGTGTGAAGTTCCAATACAAGCTGCATGTCACATGTTCATCATTCAGATCTTTAAGGTGTTCAAAGGATAGTATCACATAGAAGAATTGAGAAAGGGGAGAAGAATAATTTACAATGTGTCTTTAATGTAATGAAACAGTCTATCATACTTCACAGGAATATTATAAAGGAAAATATGGCTCTGAGTAACCTTTGATAAAAGGCTTTTAAGAAAGGTCTTAAAAGCAGTAAACAAGTAGAAAGTGAAGGAATCCCAGGGCACAAACCGCAGAAGGAGTGACATGGTGGCTTGGTGGTTAGCACTGCTGCCTCACACTGCCAGGGACTCAGGTTCAATTCCAGTCTTGGGAGACTGTCTGTGTTTGCTCATTCTCCCCACATCTGCATGGGTTTACTCCAGATGCTCCAGTTTCATCCCACTGTGCAAATTAGGTGGATTGGCCATCCTAAATTGCCGATAGTGTCCAGAGGTGTGTAGGATCGGTGCGTTAGCCATGGGAAATGCAGGATACAGCAATATTGAGAGGGGGGGGGGTGACTCTGAGTGGGACACTTTTCAGAAAGTTGGTGTGGACTTGTTAGGCCGAATAGCCTATTTCCAGACTGTAGGGATTCTATGAAGACATGGCCATTAAAATGGGAGTGAAATAACTCCACATAGGCCAGTATCCTGTCATCAGGTCACTCTTTATTTACACATGGAGAGCCCTTGACACTGATCCAGCTTCCTCACAGATTGAACAGAACCTCTGAAGCTCCTGTTTTTCTTACCTGTCAGCCAGGGCTCCCTGATTGGACCAGATTAACACTCCAATTACGGAGCTCATATTCTATGAGTCCACCTGGCTGACTTCATTACTATCCCTACAGGGAGCAAATAAAATCAGGGAAGCCTAGGAGGGGCAAAACTAGAAAATAGTTCATTATATTTGAGAGTTGTGAGGCTAAAGGACATTATCGAGATAGGGATTGACAAAGCCATGGAGAAATTTGAATTTAAATTTAAATTGAATTTGAATTTAAAAAATTTAAAATCAATTTAAAAACCTAGAGCCAGTATAGGTCAGTAAGCACAGGGGTACGGCTGAAAGGAACTAGGTATGAGATAGGATATGAACAGCAAATGACCTCAAGTTTAGTGAGAGTAGGATGTGGAAGTACAGCCAGGGAAATATTGGAATAGTCAAGTCTAAAGGTAACAATTGATCAGGATTTTGGCAGCAGATGACTTGAGGTAAGGATGCAATGGATGATGCATAGATGATCAAAAAGACAGTCTTAAGTGATGGAACAGATATGTGATCAGAATCTCGCATTAAGTTTTTGAACGATCTGATTCAGTTTTAGACAATTGCCGGGAGATGAATGGAATTGCCAGTCAGGAAATGGGATTTGTTATGGAGATTAAAGTAAACAACTTAATTCTCTCCATTATTCAATTGGAACAAATTTCTATTCATCCATTGGATATCAGAGAAGCAATCCGATAATCTACAGATAGATGAGGGCTCAAAATATCTGGCAGAGGTGGAGTAGGTTTGTAAAAGCAAGCAATGATAAGAAACCAGAATCAAAAAATGCAGCTGTAAAGTAAAAACAAACTCACAGGCACATGTCAGAAAGTTACACAACATGTAAGGCAGTGAGAAAAACAGTAACTGAGATCTGACAGAAATAATAAATGTATCCCTATAGTCAGTTGAATGCAAGAAAGAAATAACAGTTCAAAGAATTTGACATAGCACAGTTATTTTTTAAAAAAAACTATTCCAAAACTGTGTCCCTGAACTTGGCTCGGTTACTTCTATTTGATTTTGTACAGTATGATATCTTATCTGCTTTCTTGTCAGAAATACTAAATGGGTAACAATAGGGATGGAGCATAGGATTCAGTGTCCTTGTGTCAGAGTAAAAGGACATAATTCAGCCTGCAGGAACAAAGTACTGCAGATGGAGTCGTAGAGTCATAGAAATGTACATAACGTAAACAGAATTTTTGATCCAACTCGTCCACGCTGACCAGATATCCCAACCCAATCTGTCCCACCTGCCAGCACCCAGCCCATACCCTTCCAAACCCTTCCTATTCCTATACCCATCCAAATGCCTTTTAAATGGTGCAATTGTACCAGCCTCCACCACTTCCTCTGGTAAATCATTCCATACACATACCACTTTCTGCGTGAAAAAGCTGCCCCTTTGGACTGTTTTATATCTTTTCCCTCTCACCCTAAACCTATGCCCTCTAGTTCTTCAATCCCCCACCCTGGGGAAAAGACTTTGTCCATTTATCCTATCCATGCCCCTCATGATTTTGCAAACCTCTATAAGGTCACCCCTCAGCCTCCAATGCTCCAGGGAAAACAGCCCCAACCTATTCAACCTCTCCCTAGAGCTCAAATCCTCCAACCCTGGTAAATCTTTTCTGAACCCTTTCAGGTTTCACAACATCTTCCCAATACAAAGGAGACCAGAATTGCATGCAATATTCCAATAGGGCCTAACCAATGTCCTGTACTCAATACTCTGACCAATAAAGGAAAGCATAACAAATGCCTTCCTCACTATCCTATCTACCTGCGACTCCACTTTCAAGGAGCTATGAACCTGTACTCCAAGGTTTCTTTGTTCAGCAACACTCCCTAGGACCTTACCATTAAGTGTATAAGTCCTGCTAAGGTTTGCTTTCCCAAAATGCAGCACCTCGCATTTATCTGAATTAAATCCATTTGCCACTTCTCAGTCCATTGGCCCATCTGATCAATATCACGTTGTAATCCTAGGTAACCTTCTTCACTGTCCACTTTTGGTGTCATCTGCAAATTTACTAACTATACCTGTTATGCTCACATCCAAATCATTTATGTAAATGACAAAAAGTAGAGGACCAAGCACCAATCCTTGTGGCACTCCACTGGTCACAGGCCTTCAGTCTGAAAAACAACCCTCCAGCACCACCCTCTGTCGTCTACCTTCGAGCCAGTTCTGTATCCAAATGACTAGTTCTCCCTGTATTCCATGAGATCTAACCTTGCTAACTTTGTTGAACGCCTTACTGAAGTCCATATAGATCACGTCCACCGTTCTGCCCTCACCAATCCTCTTTGTTACTTCTTCAAAAAACTCAATCAAGTTTGTGAGACATGATTTCCCATGCACAAAGCCATGTTCACTATCCCTAATCAGTCCTTGTCTTTCCAAATACATGTACACCCTGTCCCTCAGGATTCCCTCCAACAACTTGCCCACCACCGACGTCAGGCTCACTGGTCTATAGTTCCCTGGCTTGTCCTTACCACCCTTCTTATTCAGTGGCACCATGTTTGCCAACCTTCAGTCTTCTGGCACTTCACATGTGACTATCAATGATACAAATATCTTAGTAAGAGGCCCAGCTAAGACATCCCTAGCTTCCCACAGAGTTCGAGGGTACACCTGATCAGTTCCTGGGGATTTATTCACTTTTATGCATTTCAATATATTCAGCACTTCCTCCTCTGTAATATGATCATTTTTCAAGGTGTCACCATCTATTTCCCTGTTCTCTCCCTAGTTACCCTTTTGTCCTTAATATATTTGTAAAAACCTTTGGATTATCCTTAGCTCTATTTGCCAAAGCTTTCTCATGTCCCCTTTTTGTCCTCCTTCTTTCTCTCTTAAGTATACTCCTACTGCCTTAATACTCTTCTAAGGATTCACTCGATCTATCCTGTCTATACCTGACAAATGCTTCCTTCTTTTTCTTAACCAAACCCTCAATTTCTTTAGTCATCTAGCATTCCCTATACCTACCAGCCTTTCCTTTAACCCTACAGGAAGATACTGTCTCTGGACTCTTGTTATCTCATTTCTGAAGGCTTCCCATTTTTCAGCCGTCCCTTTACCTGCAAACATCTGCGTCCAATCAGTTTTTGAAAGTTCTTGCCTAATACTGTCAAAATTGGCCTTCCTCCAGTTTAGAACTTCAACTGTTATATCTGGTCTATCCTTTTCCATCACTATTTTAAAACTTATAGAATTATGGTTGCTGGCCCCAAAGTGCTCACCCACTGACACCTCAGTCACCTGCCCTGTCTTATTTCCCAAGACTAGGTCAAGCATTACACCTTCTCTCGTCGTTACATCCACATCCTGAATCAGAAAATTTTCTTATACACTCTTAACAAATACCCCTCCACCTAAACCCTTAACACTATTGCAGTCCCAGTCTATGTTTGGAAAGTTAAAATCCCCTACCATAACCACCCTATTATTCTTACAGATAACTGAAATCTCCTTACAAATTTGTTTCTCAATTTCCCACTAACTATTAGGGGGTCTATAATACAATCTCACTAAGGTGATCATCCCTTTCGTATTTCTCAGTTCCACCCAAATAACTTCCCTACTTCCCTGGATGTGTTTCCAAGAATATCCTCCCTAAGTACAGCTGTATTGCTATCCCTTATCAAAAACCCCACTCCCCCTCCTCTCTTGCCTCCCTTTTTATTCTTCCTGTAGCATTTGTATCCTGGGACATTAAGCTGCCAGTCCTGTCCATCCTTGAGCCATGTTTCTGTAATTGCTATGATATTCCAGTCCCATGTTCCTAATCATGCCCTGAGTTCATCTGTCTTCCCTGTCAGTCTTATTGTTTTGAAATAAATGTCGTTTAATTTATCAGTCCTACCTTGTTCTCTGCTTTGTCCCTGCCTGCCCTGACTGTTTGACTCACCTTTGTTCTCAACTGTATCAGTCTCAGATTGAAATCTTTCCTCAATATCTCCCTGGGTCCCAACTCCCCCATCCCCACCTTACGAGTTTAAATCATCCCAAGCAGCTGTAGCAAATGTCCCTGCCAGTATATTAGTCCCTTCCAATTTAGATGCAATCCAGATGTTGGAATCTTAAGTGAAATCAAAAAAATACTGGAGATTGCAATGCGTCAGGCAGCATCCGTGGAGAGAAAGCAAGCTAATGTTTCAAGTTGAGATGACTCTTCATCAGATCCCTGGGGAAGAGTCATCTAGACTCAAAATGTTTGCTTGCTCTGTCTTTATGGATGCTGCCTGACCCGCTGTGATCCCCAGCCTGCTTTGGGATTTCTGAATGGCAAAGTCTGTATGTGCTGGAAAGTGTGTCCGTGCCAGGTAGCAGGTGAAAACAGTTTCAACCTGGTTGCAATGACTCTCTATGTTCAAATAGGCTGATAATGCTCAAGTTTATACATGAAAATGATTTGAACTATGTAAGCAGCTGTAGAGTCAGAGCCTGCAGGAAAACATGTCAGAAAACAGAGATAACCACCAACCGCCGTTCCTTTGGTAACCATGTTTGCTGCATCTATAGTTTTTTTTAGTAAGTTTTGTCTTAAAAAGAAAAGGTGAATTGACTTTTGAAAGAACATTTTATATATTTTTGCATCCATTGGCAAAATCAAGTGTGCCTCAATACAATGTGAACTAGACACAGTTCATGCTTCATTTAGAGCAAATTGGCTGCCTATTCACAGTTTACAATGATGAGTATTTGTTGTCATGGAAATTTAAACATCAGTGTCCAATGATATCCTCATATATACTTGACATTTCTGGAATCAAATAGGGGGATGCTCCCTCCTCAAAATACTATGGATGGCAGAAGAATTTAATCCAGAAAATTCAAAACCTACCATTTTGCAACAGCTTGACAAAAATAAGCCACAATGGTCTGTGAGATTACTATTTTTGACAAGACTAAACAGCAGCCAGCAAAGAGATTGCCTCTTTCTGCAAATAATAATTGAAAGAGAGAAGACAGATATAAATGCACCTGGATAGTGCCTCAGGATCTCAGGATGCTGAAAGCACTTTACAGCCACTTCAGTACTGTTGAAGTATAATCATTGTCCTTTGCACATGGTAGAATATTTTTGCACAGCGACATTTAATTTATACCAGTACACTTAACAGTATAAAATAGGAAACACTGAAGTCAGTATGTACACTATAAGATGCCATACTCATCAATGTGATAGGAATGGATACATTTTATAGTTGGTTGAAGGTTACATGTTATCGAGGCCATGCCCAACTTTTCTTAGAAATAATGTCAAGAGACTTTTTACAGCTGGGCCATGGTTTCATGTCTCATCTGAAAGACAACACAGACACTGCAACACTCCCTCAGTATAATACTGGACAGTCAGCCTGGATTAGTTGTTATATACACTGAAGAAAGATTTGAACCAACAAACTTCTGGCTCAGAGGTGAGAAGCCTACCAAAAGAGCCACAGATACGCTGAATTTTGAGTTTCCTTTCAACCACCATACAATTTTTGTTTTGAATGCCTCTGATCTTTGGCTTAGGGAAGCAAAGAGAAAGAAATTCATTCAGATAGCAAGGCATCAATGTCTTGATCAGGCAAAGCCACAGCCAGTTATCATACTTCAAAGATATTAATGAAGAACACCACACTAGGTCATAATCCAGTGTGTTACCTTTCTCAGAAATCTTTGCTAGTGGCGCCATACAAACCATAGAATCATAGTATACCTACAGTGTGAAAGCAGGCTAATTCTCCTATTGAGTCAATACTGATCCTTCAACGAGCATCCCACCCAGACCCACCTCCCCTACCCTATTTATCATAGTTACCCTACTTAGCCTGCACATCTTTGGACTGTGGGAGAAAACCCACACAGACATGCAGGGAGAATATGCAAATCCATACAGTCAGTCAGCTGTGGGTGGAATTAAACCCAGGTCCCTGGCACTGTGAGGTAGCAGTGTTCACCACTGAGTCACCATGCTGCCATGTGATCAGAAAGGTTTCTGTTAAATAAATCAAACAACTTTATTTGGTGCAAATACAGCCTACAATACATAATGGAAGAAATAAATATAATACATTCACAAATAGGACCATCTACATCTGGTGTAGCACCAAAAGAAGTTGATATGCATCACTCTACTGCATTGTCAGCAGCTTATTCCCTGTGGAACTTCATTGAGCTCTCTGTACAAGATGCTGGCAACTAATGATATACTCCAGGTTAATGCAGCCTGTCTATTGAATGAGGCAGAGAAGTGCTGACTGATTCAGAAAAGGAAACAAGCGCTCTGTGCATTGTAATAGAGCTGCAGAATATCAATATTCCAACAGGTGATCAGTTTATTCCAATGTTTAAGTCATCTTTCTGGGGTTAATCAGTGGGCTAAATCAACCATTTTCTTAGAATTGACATTTTAATTATAATTAAGTGTTTGGTATACATATAAAGGGCTATGTGCAAGTTTGAATATCTAAAGAACCATTTCATTATCAGTTTGTAAGAATAGGCAAGAAATCCAAGGGAAACAGATGGAGAAAACAGGAAGAAATGTGCACATTGATAAACTGATAACAATCCTCAGCATGATTCCAAAAAGGAAGTGATAGTGTCTTAGAATGCTGGCATTTGAACATCGTCTTGTTGATGAGATGCAAATATAATCTCTCAGTGAATGCCTTGTGCAAGTATTACTACAAGAAAGTTTCTATTGATTTCCTTGGCTGTGAATGGAAGCCTATTGCACAAAATTCAAAGTTAATTCTCATATTTGCTTGAGAAGGTTTATACAGAAAATGGAAATGCTGCAAAAGATGTTTGGTCTTCTGAATCTGGAGCTTAAACACATTGGGGATGAATGAACAATAGAAACAGGGAGAATACCCACAGAATCTATGCCCCATTAATAGAGAATTACAGAAACTTTACTTTCCCAATCAGCTGCAGAACTGCTGACACTAGTACAGATCATGGAAAACACTTTTATTTCTCACTAAAGTTTTCCATCAACTTAATAAGCAACAAGAAGATAAATTGTGCATTTTTGAAGCAGAAAAATACTATTTTATCTGATTTATGTGCAAATCAGTGGCAATACCAGATTTTATGAACCATTTTTAGCACACCTCATAGGAGCACTAGGAAATAAAATTTGACACTGAGCCACATAAGGAGATATCAGGGCAGATGATCTAAAGCTTAGTTAAAGAAATAGATTTTAAGAAGCCTATTAGAGAAAGAAAGAGGAATAGCAAATATGCACCCTCTCAACAGCACGGTGGCTCAGTGGTTAGCACTGCTGCCTCACAGTGCCAGGGTCCCAGGTTCGATTCTAGCCTCAGGTGACTGTCTGTGTGGAGTTTACACATTCTACCCATGCCTACATGGGTTTCCTCCAGGTGCTCCAGTTTCCTCCCACAGTCCAAAGATGTGCAGATCAGGTGAATTGGCTATGCTAAATTGCCCATTAGTCAGAGGGAAGTGGGTCACTCTTCGGAGGGTCAGTTTGGGCTGAAGGGCCTGTTTCCACATTGTAGGGAATCGAATCTAATCAACAGTAGGCTATGCATCAGCCCAAAGATCCTTGCACAGGCTACACACAAATCAGTCCTTTTAGGTTACAGCATGTGTGGAGCCACGTATTAAAACTTGAAGAATCAGCTTCATTAAATAAACTGCTCACATACTGCAAAACAAATTACAGAATATATTGGTAGACAGATGGCAAGGGTTGGGGAGAGAATTCCAAGCTTAGGGCTCTGACAGTTGAAGGCATAGTCTTCACTGCGGAGCGATTAAAATCAGAGGTGCTCAAGAGGCTAGAACTGGAGAAGCATCAATCTTTCACAGAGTTGTAGAACTGGAGGACAGCACAGAGAGGAGGCGTCATCCGAGTACATGCTGGAACTGTCACAGTATCTTTGAATGATAGTGCTAAAGGGCAGTTTATAGATGAGAAATAGGAACAAGCCAAGGATAGATGCTTGTGGGGCTTCAGCAATTGTGTTCAGGAAGTTATTAAGAAAAGCTGTTATGAATTAGTTCTGGCTATGACAAGATATATAAGAATGGAACCAGAGGATAGATTTGCACCACATTCAACAGCAATGTTGATAATAATATCGATGTTCAATGAAAAGGGTGAGATTAAACATATCAAAGGCTGCAGATAGGTCAAGAAGGATAGCAGGGATAGTTTACCAAGACCATGGAATGAAAATCCAGAATTGAAGATCTCTTTTTCCCAGTCACATTTTTGGAGCTGGGAAATGTCCTAATTCTGTAATCCTGGTCCAGATGTGAAAATCCCCGTTGATATCTGTTTCTCTACATAGGCTGATCCACTGAGCATTTGCAGCATTTTCTATTTTTATTTTAAGTTTCCTGCATTTCCTTTTGTCAAAACAGAACACCTTCAATTAATGATTGTGCTGTTATAAAGACTGATCTAACTTCCCGGTCTTCATTATTATGTTGTCTAAATTTCCCGCTCTGGTATCCCCATTAGCACCAAGTAAACACAACAATGTTGTCAGCTCCTAAAGTTCCTATATGCTAACAGATGAGCTGTCCAGGAGGCTACCTTTAGGATCTATTAGAAATCATAAATCTCTTGAAGTCATAGATTCGTTGTACTAAGACGAGCACTATTCCAGAGTGAGACAAAAAAGTTTCCCAGTAAAAGCTATAAATTTGGAAGTGGACTGGGGGAAGGAAGCTGGTGAAATTACAACCACCAAAGAAGTGGTACTCAGCAAACTGATAGATGCAGGGCTATCAAGTCCTTGGGTCCTGAAGGATTTCAACCGAGGGGCTTAAAAGGAGTTCGTTAATGAGCCTCATGATGCATTGCTGCTAACTTGCCAATATTTGCAAGATTTTAACAGACTAGAAGATAGCAAATGTAGCCTGCTTAATTAAAAATGGTGAGAAGCAGTAAAGAGGTCATTATTAAGCCAGTTAGGTTGACACCTACCTTGGGAAGATGGTAGAATTGATCATTAGGAGGTCCTAGCAGGGCATTTAGAAAAGCTGAACCTAATCAGGAACAGTCAGCATGGTTTTGTAAAGGGAAACCATGATTAATCAATTCATTGGAATTCTTTGAAGGGGTAACATTCACTGTGAATAAAGGGAAGACTGGCATTTAACTGTACTTGGACTGACAGAAAATATTTAACAAGATTCCATGTAAAAGGATATTGCACAAAGTAGGATCTTGTGGGGTGGGAATTGTCATGGATACAAGATTGGCTAGATGTCAGAAAACAGAGATGCAATACACAAGAGAGTCTTCTCTGATTGGCAGGAGGGATGTGTAGGGTAGGTGGATTAGCCATGGGAAATGCAGGGCTACAGGGATTGGCTAGGGGGTGGGTCTGGTGAGATGCCCTTTGGAAGGTCGGTGTGGACTTGTTGGGCTGAATGGCCTGTTCCCACACTGTAGGGATTCTATGATTCTATGTGACAAGTAAACAGAGTTTCCCAGGGGTTTGTGCCAGGGCCTCAGCTTTTTACAATTTATGTCAATGAATTTGATGGACAGAGCAAAGATATGGTAGCATATGACACAACAATCAGTAGGAACGTACAAGTCTGAAGAGGGCATAGGGAAGTTACCAACCGCTATAGATAGGTCGAACAAGTGGGCAAAAATCTGGCAGGTGGACTACATTATGGGAAAATGTGAAATTATTTACTTTGGCTGAGGAAATGAAAGATAGAGCATTACTTAAAACTGAGAATGACTCCTGACTTCTGTGGTGTAGAAGTATCTAGGTGTTCTAGTGCAGGAACCACAAGAAGTAAGCGTGCAACGTAAGCGGTAATCAAGAAGCCTAATGGAATGCTATCCTTTTTTGCAACAAAACGTAAGAGTAAGGATGTTATATTTCTACTATGTAAGATGTTTATGAGACCATATCTCAAATACTGTGTGCAGCTTTGATCTTATTTAGGGAAGGATGTAAATGAATGGAGGTGGTTCAGATATACTAGACCAATACCTGGAATGAATGGGTTGTCTGATGAGGACAGATTGGCTCACCTGGGTTTATTCTCACTACAGTTTAAAACAATTGAAGGGGGATTACATTTGTGTGTAATTATTAATGCATAGGTATCATATAGATTAGATTAGATTTCCTACAATGTAAAAAGGGGCCCTTCAGCCCACACCAACCCTGTGAAGAGCAATCCACCCAGGCCCATTCCCCTAACTAATCCACCTAACACAACAAGCAAATTAGCATGGCCAATTCATCTAACCTGCACATCTTTGGGCTCTGGGAGGAAACCAGAGCAAACCCACACAGACACAGGGAGACAGTTGCCCAATTGGGAATTGAACCCAGGTCCCTGGCACTGTGAGGCAGCAGTGCTAATCACTGAGCCACCATGCAACCTACTACAGTGAACTATACATGGGGTTACCCTGATTAAAAGGTTTAAGAATCCTGAGCAGTCTTGATAAATTGGATGCCAAAGCTTGCTTCTTTTTGTAAGTGAGTCCAGAGTAAGTCCTGTCCACAAGGGAACACAGCTTAAAACTTTGAGCTCACCCATATAGAACAGAGATGTGGAGATATTGTTTCTCCCTCATTGGATTGTGCAACTTTGAAACTCTCTGCCTCAAGAAGACAGTGGAGACAGAGTAATTGAATATTTTTAAGGCAGAGATAGATAGGTTTTACGCAGGCAAGGGAATCAAAGGTTATGAGGAGCCCATGGGAAAGTGGCATTCAAAAGACAAACAGATCAGCCTGATCTTAATGAAATGGTAGACTGGGCTCGAGGGGCTGAATCAGCCTATTTCTCTTCTCAATTCATATTTGCATTTAATCAATAACACATATGTATCATTTGTGAGTGAGTTACATTTGGGGTTAATCTGATATAACATGCACATAGTAAGCTATCTGTTTAATATCACTTGGGTTAGCATTCAGGTGAGTACATCAGTCTGATGTCATCAATTTTAACACAAAGTGGCAGATTTTTGTAGAGGATCTTGGGAGTTGGAGAATTACCTGTCAGAAGTTCAAACTTCTCAAGCAATTCCTGTAGAGGTCCATGTTTAGGAAGTTCCATGGCATCCCATTCACTTCTTACATCACATTTGTGGGCGGCACGGTGGCACAGTGGTTAGCACTGCTGCCTCACAGCGCCTGAGACCCGGGTTCAATTCCCGACTCAGGTGACTGACTGTGTGGAGTTTGCACGTTCTCCCCGTGTCTGCGTGGGTTTCCTCCGGGTGCTCTGGTTTCCTCCCACAGTCCAAAGATGTGCGGGTCAGGTGAATTGGCCATGCTAAATTGCCTGTAGGGGTATGGGTGGGTTGCGCTTCGGCGGGTCGGTGTGGACTTGTTGGGCCGAAGGGCCTGTTTCCACACTGTAAGTCTAATCTAAATATCCTGCATCCGTCAACCCAGAGACTAGGAAATCTGGGCAACAATGATGGGGGACTTCAGGCCATTATCATTTCAGACCATTACCTTTTCCATTTATTGCCTTGAAAAAAGTTGGCTTGTAAGAATACCCTGTCCCTTTAATATTTCAATCATTAGCTCGTTTTATGTTTTTATCTCACTGGGCCAAGCCCAAGTTACACCTAGTTACCTGTAACAAATGCTTCGTCATGGAGAAAGGGGAAGAAAATCTGAGAGCAAGTCAGCACAGGACAGCCTTGTTTAGTACAGGGGAAAACAAGATTGTAAATCATTCTTGGCACTTTCACTCCCACCTCGATCTCTGGTACAAAGCAGCTTTAGTAGGTTAATGCAGCAGGTCACCACTTGTCTACTAAGTTGACGCAAAACAGTAAAGGAAGAAAATAGATGAAAAAAATTAAGTGAATAAGATGCAATGAAAACAAGCAATAATCATGTTAATGGGCTTGCAGTATACAAAAAAAACTTCCGTTGTTCCTTCACGTTTTGAACAAAAGAGCAGAGGACTAGGAATACAGGAGTGGTGATATGGTAATTCCGAATGTCATTTACATTCTAATTGCATAGTACAGTAACCACAGTCATGCGACAAAAATCTCCGAGATAAATCTGTAGCAGTGTCACTAAAGGCTGCAAACAGCATTTATCCTCTCAGCCCACACACAGTTTGCCAGATAAAGCGCACTCGGTGCAGCTGAGTCTGTCATTGCCTCTTCAAAGGGACACTGCAATCATTCCACTAATAGACCATCTATTGATTATCTACACTAAACATCCTCGAAATCTCGCAAGTTTAATTTTTACTTGGTTAGCGACGGTAAGGTCATTATAATTGGCATCAATCACCCTGAATTGTGGGCATGTTTTCTCTTTCTTGCTAGCCAAAGCTCCCAGCTGCAAAAGCTCATGTCATCAAATATGGGCTGAAGAAGGGCTAATGCCCGAAAAAGTCGATTCTCCTGCTCCTTGGATGCTGGCTGACCTGCTGCGCTTTTCCAGTAACACATTTTTCAGCTCTGATTTCCAGCATCTGCAGTCCTCACTTTCTCCTATCAAATATGGAATGCCTCATGGTGAATAATATTTGAATATACACTGAAGGTCCTGTGAGCAGTCATAACCAGCAGTAGTCAACACTATCAGGGGACCAACTAACATTGCAATAAAAAACAGATTAATCCTGACTCCTTAGTGACCCTGACTTTGAGCCTGATTTTTAATTCACACTATAGCCCGAACCATTTTTGTGCATGGGTCTCACATAAATAAATTAGACCTGATACCCATCCAAAACTGGCATTTGCAGGGATGATAAGTGCAGGTCACTGTGGGGATTCTGACAGAATAATGTTCTCAAGAAAACAAGTCTAGGAAGTTATTACGTGAGACCCAGAAAAAGGGGAGCTCCAAGGATTTCTTGTGGTACACATTCCTGCTCTTCTCGGCCCATGAAGAAACACTTGAAAAATAAAGCTGACTTCTCAGTTTCAGTCTCCCTTTGTGAGGTTGGCATTGGGCTGATGTGAGTACAAATGTCATCGCAGTCTGAGCAATGAGAGTTTAATGAGATTTTAGCCTGACTGGAAGGTCAACTCATACATTGCCTGAATTGGCAATGTGTATTGTGTATCCACTGCTTAAGTTTTTAACTCCCCTATAGACTCTGTTTTCATCAATTGAGGGGTCAAAATTGGGACTTCAACTGGTATCAAACATTCAGCAAAGAAACATCAAAGAGAAACCAAATTGGGATTGAAAAATGAGCCCTCTCATGAGACTGGATGTGTACGCCAGACTCCATTTCTGCCCTGGATAGCTGGTGAACTGTATGATGCTGCCACAGAATCCTATTGCTGCTCTTGTCCTCTCTAATAACAGAGGAGAATATCAGTTTAGTTCTGCTAAATCCTGCCAACACTGCACTATGGCTCTTTCCTGCCACATGACATGGCCTTACTTTAAGCTCCCAAGAAAACAGAGACTTGTAACATATCAGCCAGCAACTGAATCCAAGAATAAACATCTGAACTTCCTTTCAGAAAAAAAAACAAGCCACACATTGTGAGTTGGCTGTCAACTTTCACCACTCCCAGAAAAATAGTAGGCAATAAAACATCCACTCTGCCATGTCTGGGACAACGTCCCATGCCACAAACCAAACTCACTGTCAATTACAGATTGCTTCCAATTTACATTACTCTGTGTTCTTTTCCTTTCAAAGAATTCCAAAAATAGTGTAAAGTCCGCCAAAATTCTAGCAACTTAAAAAAATTAGAACATGAAGACACAACAGAGTACCAATCATAAGCGTCTTGTAACCTCTAGACTAAAGTCTCTTTAATACTCTAAACAAGATCTCTCTGGCTGTTAAACATTTTGCTTGAAAAGCCAGATTTGTTGCCTTTTCTTAATTACATTTGGGGAGAGGTAGTAGTGAGCAGTTGTCTTGAACAGCTGCTGTCTGTCTGAAGGAAGGGCTTGGAGAGCAGGATCATGGAGGGAGGAAATAGAGAGATCAGGGATGAAGGGGGAAAAAAATCTCTGCAGACAAGTGGAAAGAGAAGAGATTTCCCAGAAGAAATCACAGGCGTGGTAAACACTAGAAGGGCATCAGATCATAGAAAGGCAACATCCCAAAAACTAGTAAGAAAAGCAGTCATACTTGGAAATCAGTGCATTGGCCATACTGGAATGCCATTTTGAAGCATCTGAGACAAAGTCAGAACTATATCTATGATTCTCAAGGTTTACTGGCTTCTAGGTGAACAGTAGGGTGAAGGACTCTTATTCCTCCTGGCCCATATGCAGTGTTGCAAAAGCTTGTTCCTCGGTGAACTATCAGCTCTAGCACTTCCAGAGGCCAGAATGCCCAGATGGTCAATGTTAAATTGGAAACAGAGGCATGCAGCCTCAATAAATAACTAAATGTGTCACCTGCCTCCTAGGGGTTGATTTTTTTCCTCAAAATCTCCCCCACCCCCATCTCATGCATCTGTTATAACCAGAAGTGGGGGTGTCCGATGTTGGTTTTGAGAAGTTTTACATTTTTAAAGTTTCACCCTGTCCACACACACACACATTTGGAGGTTTAAAAACTCCCCCAGTGTGATTCAAACCCACTCCCTTTCCATTAATATTTCAGAGTTTCTTGGCTTTTCTTTTGCTTTCAAATGTTACTTCAAAAGAAATCCTGTTTCTTCAGTTCTATTGGGCATATCTTAGAAAGACTGTATTGCAGAAACAGAGAGGTTTGAAGGAGACTCAATAAGCACAAATGAGTTCCTGAGAAGTCAGCTTTTTCTTTAATTAGGTCAAGTATGTCAAGGGAATTTCTAACAACAGGCACATAATAATGAGATTGCTATAAAAATAAATAGATTTCACTGGGCTAGATTTTATGGCCCAACCACCCCTGCTAGATGCATTTCTGTGGCAGGAGTCTAAGAGACAAACATGCTAATCCTTCCTCCATAATACAGGGGATAGGTGAAGTGCCCATTAGATTGGCTGCCCTTAGCACTACTGAAGGCCAAGTTAGGTGACTACACTATAGGAAGGACATGGCGGTTTTAGAGAGGCTGCAAAACAGGTTCACCAGGATGTTGCCTGGAATGGTGTGTATTAGCCATATGGAGAGTTTGGACAAACTTGGATTGTTTTCACTAGAGCATCAGAGGCTGAGTGACAATTTTTCAGAAGTACATAATATTACACGAGGCATGAATAGAGTGGATAGTTGAAATCTCTTTCCCAGTTGGAAATGTCAAATACATGGGGGCATAGGTTTAAAGTGAAAGGAGAAATGTTTAAAGGAGATCTGTGAGGCAAATATTTTACACAGTGGGTGATAGTTGCCTGTCATGCGCTGCCAAGGGAAGTGGTAGAATCAGGTATGATAACTACATTTAAGATGCATTTGGACAAACATTAACAGGCAGGGAATAGGGAGATACAGACCATGTGCAGGCAGATGGGATTAGTTTAGAATGGCATCACAGTCGGTGCAGACATGGTGGGATGGTGGGGGGCGGTGCAAAGGACCTGTTCCTGTGCGGTACTGTTCTATGTTCTATACTGACCTTGAATTAATGACCTCAACCCACCTCCACTGGCATAATTCACTTCCTTATGGCAGACAGACTAACATGGGCAGGTCTATTAAAGCTACTTTTTTAAGACAGAAAGGAAGACAGGGCACATCATTGAGACGATGGGGAGTTCCCCTGTGTGCACCAGGTCACTCATCACCCACCCCTCAAAAGGTCACTCTCCCTCTTTATACCGCTCTAACATATCATTGTTGTGGGGCAGGCATTTTAAAATTGGCTTTAATCATGCCGGACGGTGATAGTATGCTTCCCCACATATCTCAAACTCTGCTGGTAAAATACAGCCCATTGATTTTGAGTAAGAATTTTGTCTTTTAAAATACATTAGAGTTTATGACCGAAATTATATTGAAAAACATACCTATATTTAAACTATAGGATTATCAGAGAAGTGAAACTAATACAAAATACCATTGAGCACATCTGCAAACGTACACAAATAATGTGCGATGGTGTAGATGTTAGTTAAGCAACAAGTCTCATGATTGTGCTTCATCTCTGATTTTGGGTGTTAACACTTCAGGAAGGATTTAAAGAGGGCGCAAAAGAGAGTTACTAGAACATTACCAAGGATGAAAGACTACGGTTCTGTGGAGAGACCAGAAAATATGATTGTGTTAAATATAGTGTTGCGGGATGATTAAGATCAGATTGGATAGAGGTTTTCTAAATTGTGAATGGTTTTAATAGCATGAATTAGAAGAAATTACTGTGACAGTAAGATTGATAAGCAGAGAACACAGACTCATGACAATTTGTAAAACGAGAATTTTTATCGAAAAAATAGCAGGGAGTTAGTGTGATCAGGAATTTAGTTCCTGAAAGGGTTGTGGAGCAAATTCAAAAGGGAACTACACAAATATTTTTAAAATTCTACAGTGCCATGTGGAAGGAGCAAGAGGGTGAAATTAATTGGCTAGACCTTTCAAAAGCAGGCAGTAAAAGGATGGGCTGAATAGTCTCTTTTTGTAATGTATAATCCTATACCAAATGGAATCCTAATGTATAATCCTATACCATATGGAATCCATAAGAAATATTTTTGCAGTAACTAACATTTGTTTTGCATTAGTTCAGGAACGGTGTGGGTAAGAGTGGCTGAGGTAGGAAAATTGGAATCCTTAGTGCCCTTTGTCAAGCAACACCTCAACTTACTCTGCAGCGCTTTGTTGTGCACTCACATATTGATAAAAGTTGGCACTCTGATGATGGAGACGGAGCATCCTGACTTGAAATTTTATATTGCCATTCCTTCATGTATCTGGAATAAAATCCTGGAACTCCCTTCGTAAGAACTCTCCTACAAAGCAAGGACTTCAACAGTTCAGGAAGGCAGCTCACCACTGTATTCTCCAGAGCAATTAGGGATAGGCATTGATGTTGGTTTAGCCAGTGATGCCCACATTACATTAATAAATAATTAACAAACTTAAAATCAGCCAATGATAAGCATGACTTAAAACCTGAGATTGCTCATCAATGTTGTCATTTGCAATTCACTCCATGATTTGCAGATTTTTTAAAAGAAATTTTAGTTAATAACTTAAGAGACATAACAAATTGGAGCTGGAGTATGCCATTCAGCCCCCCTGACCTGCTCAGCTCCTCAAGATGATCAGAACGCACCTCCTATCTCAGCTAGAGCTCATGTATTCACTAGGTCTCTTGATTCCCTCAGGTGCTGAAAAACATAAGACTCAACAATTTAGAAGTTTAAAGAAAAAGCTACATTTTCACTTTGTGTAATCCAAAAATACTGAAAATCATTTATTAACAAACATCTTGACTGATGGTGACCTGAAAATACTTGGGCTTACTAATATTTTGGGATTCATGTTTTTTGGTTAGGCTTAGTTTAGTAATGATTGTGCTAAGCTAACTCTGAAATAACTCATTCATTTTGTGAAATTACAGCTTTTTGACCATCAAAGAAAAAGTACAAATTTGTATTTTGATTTTGAATCTTCTTCTTCTTACCTTCCAAAACATGAAGTCTGTTACTTGAACGATCTACAACATTAAACAATATTAAAAATAGTGACTTTTGTCACGTCAACAACATTACAGCAGTGGTTAGAAGTATGCACAGGTCTGGGTAGCGTGGCTGTGGTGTATTCAATCTCGAACACCCTTTGATTAAATGTGGGTTGATGCCCACAATTTGCTACAAGGAAAATTGCTTATGTCAATCCTACCATAGTTAAACGTAACTGAGTGGTGTTAGACATTTCTCTCGCCATGAGGGTTGAAAATCAGACAATGAGTCATAGACAAGTGCTGCTTGAATGCATGCATGCACCTCCTGGAAGATAGTAATAGGGCAGTGTTGTCAGAGGTCTGGGAGTATATTAATTACCATTCCCCAAAAAGACAAAGAGTCCACAAGGAGAAGGCAGATAAAATGACAAATAATCTGTCGTTTCCTGATTGCATGTAAAACAAAATATAAAAAAAACACTGAACCTTGGATCAAAAATGCTTCTTAAAAGGATACAGACTGAAAAGGGAGGGACTTTATTGTTCATTGTAAAGCCCCTTGGGCGGCACAGTGGCACAGTGGTTAGCACTGCTGTCTCACAGCGCCTGAGACCTGGGTTCAATTCCCGACTCAGGCGACTGACTGTGTGGAGTTTGCACATTCTCCCCGTGTCTGCGTGGGTTTCCTCCGGATGCTCCGGTTTCCTCCCACAGTCCAAAGATGTGCGGGTCAAGTGAATTGGCCGTGCTAAATTGTCCGTAGTACCTTAGGTAAGGGGTAAATGTAGGGGTATGGGTGGGTTGCGCTTTGCCGAGTCGGTGTGGACTTGTTGGGCCGAAGGGCCTGTTTCCACACTGTAAGTAATCTAATCTAATCTAAAGAAGGATGGTGAGGAGAGATTTTGTCTTGGCTTGCATTATTTTGTATTGAGTGGGTGGCTGTTTATTCTGTGGATAGTTCTTGTGGGTTCAGAATGTTAGCAGTGACAGCACAACAGCCTGGAGTACAATGTGGTAATGTCATAATGGAAAGTGCATCATGAATATTGTAAAATGATGGATCTATCTGGGTTTAATTTCCAATGTGCCAGGCCTGGCTAATCTATTTTTGTCTTCACAATTACAAGTTGATAATATTCGATTTGATTATCCTCCAATTCAAAATTTACTAGTAATCTATCCTATGTTATTCTTGAATTTGAAAAAATCTGTAGAAGAATCCCTATAGTGTGGAAACAGGCCCTTTGGCCCAACAGGTCCACACCAGCCCTTTGCAAAGTATCCCATCCAGACCCATTCCCCTACCCTTTTATCCTATATTTACCCCTGACTAATGCACCTAACCTACACATCCCAGAACACTATGGGCAATTTAGCATAGCCAATTCACCTGACCTGCACATCTTTGGATTGTGGGAAGAAACTCCACACAGTTGCCTGAGGCTGGATTCAAACCCAGCTTCCTGGCGCTGTGAGGCAGCAGTGCTATGACAGATGGCAGATGGTAGAATTTGAATTCAATTTTTTTTAAAAAACCAGGAATTAAGCATCTAATGATGGCCATGAAGCCATTGTCGATAGTTGGAAAAACCCAATGGGCTCACTAATGTCATAGAGTCATAAAGTCATAGAGATGTACAGCATGGAAACAGACCCTTCAGTCCAACCCATCCATGATGACCAGATATCCCAACCCAATCTAGTCCCACCTACTAGCACCCGACCCATATCCCTCCAAACCCTTCCTATTCATATACCCGTCCAAATGCCTATAAATGTTTGAACTGCACCAGCCTCCACCACTTCCTCTGGCAGCTCATTCCATACACATACCACCCGCTGTGTGAAAAACTTGCCACTTAGATCTCTTTTATATCTTTTCCATCTCACCCTAAACCTATGCCCTCTAGTTTTGGACTCTCCGACCTCAGAGAAAAGATGTTATCTATTTACCCTATCCATGCCCCTCATAATTTTGTAAACCTCTATAAGGTCACCTCTCAGCCTCTGACGCTCCAGGGAAAACAGCCCCAGCCTGTTCAGCCTCTCCCTATAGCTCAGATCCTCCAACCCTGGCAACATCCTTGTAGATCTTTTCTGAACCCTTTCAAGTTTCACAACATCTTTCTGATAGGAAGGAGAACAGAATTGCATACAATAATCCAACAGTGGCCTAACCAATGTCCTGGACAGCCGCAACATGACCTCCCAACTCCTGTACTCAATACTCTGACCAGTAAAAGAAAGCACACAAAACGCCTTCCTCACTATCCTATCTACCTGCGACTCCACTTTCAAGGAGCTATGAACCTGCACTCCAAGGTCTCTTTGTTCAGCAACACTCCCTAGGACCTTACCATTAAGTGTATAAGTCCTGCTAAGACTTGCTTTCCCAAAATGCAGCACCTGACATTTATCTGAATTAAACTCCATTTGCCACTACTCAGCCCATTGGCCCATCTGGTCAAGATCCTATTATAATCTGAGGTAACCCTCGTTGCTGTCCACTACACCTCCATTTTTGGTGTCATCTGCAAACTTACGAACTGTACTTCTTATGCTCGCATCCAAATCATTTATGTAAATGACAAAAAGCAGAGGACCCAGCACCAATCCTTGTGGCACTTCACTGGTCACAGGCCCCCAGTCTGAAAAACAATCCTGAACCACCAGCCTCTGTCTTTTACCTTTGAGCCAGTTCTCCAACCAAATGGCTAATTCTCCCTGTATTCCGCTAACCAGTCTCCTGTGGGGAACCTTGTCGAACGCCTTACTGAAGTCCATATAGATCACATCTACCGCTCTGCCCTCATCAATCCTCTTTGTTACTTCCTTAAAAAACTCAAATCAAGTTTGTGCAACATGATTTCCCACACACAAAGTCATGCTGACTATCCCTAATCAGTCCTTGCCTTTCCAAATACATGTACACCCTGTCCCTCAGGATTCCCTCCAACAACTTGTCCACCACCGCCATCAGAAAGGAAATCTGCCATCCTCACCTGCTCTGGCTTATATGCAGTTACAGATCCACTGCAATGTGGTTGACTCTCAACTGCTCATTGAAACAGCCGAATAAGCCACTCAGTTCAAGAACAGCTAAAGATGGGCAATAAACACTGGCCAGCCAGCAATGGCCAGGCCCTATGAGTTAAGTAAAAACAAATTCTCTTATTCTGCTTGTAATTGACCATTTTTCTGTGGACTGGATTGCCAGTTGAGACCTGATTCCAAGCCTCTACCCATAACACTTTATCATTGTTACATTAGCTAGAATGCTGTGAGAGATAAACAAGAGAGGAATATCATAACCAGCAAAGAAAAGGAAACAAAATGGGGGCAGAGGTCATGACCTAAGTTCAGAAAACTTTAAACTGTCTCATAAAAATGAGGTGCTATTCCTCGGCATATATTGACAATTTTTATTTCAAATTATACTTCATTCATAAATATCTTTATGCACATATATAGTCACAAACACAGTTCTGCTCAATACAGCTGAAGGCTAACAGCAGGAAAGTGAAGAATTGAAGTGATAAGCAATATAATGTCAACAAGTGTTGACTTCAATTAATGGTCAGCATTCCCTACTCAAAGATGTCAGTTCATTCAATATTTAGATAAAACTGTGTCAAGAGTCCACTATAAAGCAGTTTCAAACAGTAAATGGGATAAATGGAAATAGAAGGAATGATTAAGTATGCAGTTTGTCTGAATACAACACATTTACGATCAAATCACAGAGTTGCTGCAATGCACCTTGATTGATTTATTATTATCACGTGTACCGAAGCACAGTGAAAAGTTTTGTTTACAAGCAGTACAGGCAGATCATTGTAAGCAAGGATGTACAGATCAAAAAGACTTAGACAGAGGCATGCAGGTTACATTGCACAGGGCCGGCACTAGCTGAGATCAACATTAGAAAGGTCAGCATTATTAGAGGCTAGAGAGTCCATTCATCAGTCTAATAACAACTGGGAAGAATCTGATCCTGAACCTGCTTGAGTGTGTGTTCAGGTTTCTGTGCCTTCTGCTTGATGGAAGAGGTTGTAGGAGGGCATTACCGGGATGTGATGGGACTTTGATGATGTTGCAGCCTTTCCGCGGCAGCAAGCTGTGTAAGGCTGGAAGATGGAAGGCTGGCTTCTGTGATATTCTGGCTGTGCACACAAAATTCTGTAGTTTCTTAGGGTCCTGGGCAGAGCAATTGCTGTCCTAGACCATAATGTACCTGGGCAATATTCTTTCAATGGGGCATCTGCAGGAAATGCACACTGCCTGCACAGTAGGTGAGGATGGAAGAAGGAAATGAATCAACACCTCATCCATTAATCCATTAACCACCCTGTCCAACATTCCTCAGAACCCTCATTCAATCCAAAATGTTAACTCTGCTTTATCTCTACAGATGCTGCCAAACCTGCTGAGCTTTTCTAGCAATTTCTGTTTCTGTTCCTGATTTGCAGCATCCATAGTTCTTTCAGTTTTCATTATGCATTATTGGAATACCTTCATGGCATGAAATCCAATTCAAGCAGAACTCCCACCATTATCTTTTCAAAAACGAGGAATGGGCAACAAATGTCAAACTTTCTAGTGATGCCGATTCACCAACAATGGATGGAAGAAAATGTCCAAGATAAGTTTTAGAAATGAGAAAAATCTCTGTGGATAAAGTTGCATCACAAACTTACAGTACTGAAAAACAGAGCTGAAAATGTGTTGCTGGAAAAGCGCAGCAGGTCAGGCAGCATCCAATGAACAGGAGATTCGACGTTTCGGGCTTACGCCCTTCTTCAGGCAGTACTGAAAAACACTCAAAATTTCTGATAACCTATACATGGCAACAGGGATGAGTGGCCTTTGGTGTGAAGATTGACAAGAGAAACTGGGATATTTAGATCAGAATGAAAAAGGCTAAGGGAAATCTGATAAATAATTTCAGTTTTGAAGGGTTCTTTGGGTAAACATGACAAATTTATTTCATTTGGTAATTAGAGTGGTAAGGGGGAGGGGGTGAAAATGGAAGTTGATTGTCAAAGGAATGCAGCAGAGTAAGACGTTGGAAGCAGAGCACCTCTGCTCCGGCAATATTTTTTCTTTGTCATCTTTTTTCCCTCCTTTCTGCATTTTTTAAAATTAAATGATGACTTGAACATACCCAGAGGGGAATGGAGGAGCTAGTAAGCCTCGAAGGCAAATCCCGGAGGATAGGCTGGCACAGGGAACCGAGTCCCGGAGCAAAGGCTGCCACAGGGAAGTGAGTCCTGGAGTGGAGGCCAGTGCGGGGAATTGAGTCCCAGAGTGGAGGCTGATGCAGGGAAATGTGTCCCAGAATGGAGGCTGGTGTAAGGAAGTGAGTCCAGGGGTGAAGGACTGTGTGAGGAAGTGTGTCCTGGACTGTAGGCCAGTGTGGGGAAATGTGCCCCAGAAAGGAGGCAAGTGCGGGGAAATGTGTCCCAGAGTGGAGGCTGGTGCGGAGCACTGAGTCTCGGAGTGGAGGCCGGTGCAGGAAAATGTATCCCGGAGTGGAGGCAGGTGTGAGGAAATGAGTCCCAGAATGGAGGCTGGTGTAAGAAAGTGAGTCCCGGAGTGGAGGCCGGTGCAGAGAAGTGAGTCCCAGAGTGGAGGCCGGTGTGGGGAAGTGAGTCCAGAGTGGAGACTGGTGCAGGGAAATGAGTCCAGGAGTGGAGGCCAGTGCAGGGAAGTGAGTCCCAGAATGGAGGCCGGTGTGGGGAAGTGAGTCCCAGAGTAGAGGCCAGTGTGGGGAAGTGAGTCCCAGAGTGGAGGCCAGTGCAGGGAAGTGAGTCCCAGAGTGGAGGCTGGTGTGGGGAAATGAGTCCCAGAATGGAGGCCGGTGTGGGGAAGTGAGTCCCAGAGTGGAGGCCAGTGCAGGGAAGTGAGTCCCAGAGTGGAAGCCGGTGTGGGGAAGTGAGTCCCAGAGTGGAGGCCAGTGCGGGGAAGTGAGTCCCAGAGTGGAGGCCGGTGTGGGGAAGTGAGTCCCAGAATGGAAGCTGGTGCAGGGAAGTGAGTCCCAGAGTGGAGGCTGGTGCAGGGAAGTGAGTCCCACAGTGGAGGCCGGTGTGGGGATGTGAGTCCTGGAATGGTAGCCGGTGCAGGGAAGTGAGTCCCGGAGTAGAGGGTGGGATGGAGAAGCAGTCCTGGTGAAAACTTACCTTGGAGGATTTGAGAGCTGGTGCAAAGCAGACTGGAGGCTTGGGGCAGTGCGAGGATGGTTGTTCGACTGGGGATGGCGCAGGTGGTCAGACCACATGTGGAAGACGCTGTGCTGAGCTACTGCAATGTAATGTTTATTTGTAATTTGTTTATCTGATTGTGTTGTCTATCCTTTTAACTAAGTATCTTTTAAAACTTTTACTATAGATTACTGTAAAGTAATGCAATTACTTTTCTTTTTTATTCCTCTTTTTGTATTTAAGATTTGTACCTCGGTATCTGTACCTTAGATGGCATTAGAGGTGACATTTTCACTATCCTCCTGTATTTCTGTACTTGAGTACACCCGACAATAAAATATATTCTGTTCTATTCTATTCTAAAAGAACAAATGGAGTGGTTGGGAGATATATTTCTCGAAGCTAGCCTGCTTACTAGAAATAGTAGTGATATGAATGTGGGAGTGGCTGCTAGAATCAAGAATATTGGAAATTGATCTCAATATATTTGGTAGTTTGTAAGCTAGAATCCAAAAATGACCATGAAATTTTATCTTTAAAATGCAACTCGTTCACTAAAGTTCTTCAGGGAAGAAGAATCGTTGCATCTACCAGATCTGGACCTGTCCTTAGGCTGTTCACTCTCTTTGCATTTAGGGAAGCTGGGATATGGGTAGAAAATGTTGTTTTGCCACACATGAACAAAGCTGGAATCAGAATATAGACATTTTAAAAACGGAGATTCAAATTGGATATCTGCTGTGATCCTATTAGTTTTCTACTGGTACTGACATGGAGAGGATCACTGACTCAGTTATAATTATCTCTGGGAGTCTATTTATACCCCTCTACCCAATTTTAATAAAGAGGAAAAGTTCGGAACCAGGAAAATTTATTGTACGCTGTTCAAATGTAAATTTTATTTACCTTTCAGTTCTGAGACAGTTCAAAAACAAATCAAGGTACACAAAGGATTGGAAATTGCATGACCCACAAATACATCATTGAAAAGAAATATGTAACTGGAAATAGCTGAAGCAGTGCCTGCTTTTCTTTTTGGCAGAGTTGTGTATCATATGCTCGAAAATAGAAATCAAAGCAGGTCATATTTTTAAAATCTCTGAATCAAAAGAGTCTTCAACATGATGTTTTCAAAAAGACTACCTCCCACTGCATTAGCATGACACGATGGTATACAGAGTGTTGATGTTCTCCACTAGAGTACAGGCTCATTTTACAAGGCATTTTAATCATAAGGATACTTTTCAGCCAAAGGAAATTTTGCCTGTGCATCTAGTAGCATTGACTGTGTGATTTTAGCGTGGTAAGATTTGTTCTAGATATAAATCACCTTTCGTTGGATTTCAGTAGTGTAAGCTTTCCCTGATATTAATACAAAAATATTAATTATATTTTTATTGGGTCAATGATTTTGTCAGAAGATTATTGAGCCAAGATGTTATCCCTGTTTCTCTGACCACAGACTTTGACAGACTTGCCTAGAATTTCCAACATTTTCTTCTTTTTAATTTCAGATTCTGCAGATGCTCCTACTCCATCACCAAGACCACGTGACTGGCCCTTTTGACCTCTGACCTCCCTATCCCCAAGCACACAACTACACTCCAAATGTTTCAAGTGTACATTGAAACTCAACAGAAATAACTCCACAGAGGCCAGTATCCTGTCACCAAGTCATCCTTTATTTACACATGAAAATGACACTGACCCAGTTCTATCATAGCCAGCCCTCAGAGTTAATAGAACCTCTACCACTCCTTTTATATCTGTCAGCCAGAGCTCCCTGATTGGATTATATTAACAGCTCAACCAGGGAACTCATATTCTATGAGGTCTACCTGGCTGACCTCATTACAATCACTACATCAACCACCCACCTCTAAACCCTCTGTCTACTCCCCAGCATAATTGTCTACCACCTCCTGACCCCGTATGTCCTGGGTACCCCTCCCAGTCATGCTAACTCCCCACCAACTGACCACTCCACCCCAATCCCACTCCCCTATGACCATGCTAACTCCTATCCATCTGTTTACCCATGCCGTGATCCAACTACCCCTTGATCCACCTACCCAAATCACCCACCCATCTCCAAAAACACTCTACCCACTCACATCTTATCCACCTGCTATTCCATACACCTTCCATCTCTTCCATCTTCCACTTTACCTACTATCCTAGTTACCTCACTCACTACCCAGCTGAATCACCCTACTCATTTGCTCATTCACAAGCCTTTTAAACTTTAAATGTCCTTTACAGTAGCTAGTGCCCTAAAAAGGGGACATGCCTGGTTTCTCGCCTCAATAGTTCAGTGTTGCAATGAAGCCCTCTCTGATTAAAGGCTCATTGTACTTTCAGAGGAAACTGGGCTTGGAAGGCCCAGCAAGAAAAGCCAAGGAACATCAGGATGATCAAAATTTCAAATACAGTAGCAATATTAGATTCCTTACAGTGCAGAAATAGGCCCTTCGGCCCAACCAGTCCATACTGACCCTCCGCAGAGTAACCCACCCAGACACATTTCCCTCTGATTAATGCGCCTAACACTATGGGCAATTTACCATGGCCAATTCATGGCCATGGCCAATATAATGATGATTGTTTATACACAGGAGATGCAGGCCTACATCTATTAATATAAATCCACAACACACTGAGAAAATAAAGGATTTCATTACATTAATCCATCATCTGTCTCTAATTCTGATATTCAAAGCAAACTGACTGCAACTACAGGTGTTAGTACAACAACAAACTAAGATATCCTGATGGACAATATTTGTTGTAAAGTGACATTAATAACAGCAATGACAAATGACAACACTATCTTATATCATGTGATGCCTCTACTGTACTAAAACATCCTAAAGTGCTTCTGTAGGTGCTTGGAAAACAACATTTGACAGCAAACCACACCTAAACCATGAGGCAGATGATCGAAAGCTTAAACAATGAGGTTGTTTTAAGGAGCATCTTAAAACAGAAGAAAGAGGTTGGAATGGGACTTGGTCTGAGTTAAGACATGGACAGCAGAATTTTAAATGACAATTTTTTGGAGTACAGAACATGGCAGGCTTGTCAGGAATATATTGGAATGCTTAAATGTAGAGGTAATAAAGACACTGAGGACTTCAGCAGCAGATTGGCTGAGGCAACAATGGATTCAAGGGAGTTACAATGTTGGAAACATGTCGTTTGAGAGATGTCACAGATATATTGTTGCAAACTTAACTTTTGGTAATTTATATCATGAAGATCACAAATTGACTTGATCACCCTAAGATAGTTGCAAGTGAGAGGGCAATGACTTTGGATTTTCTCAATATTTAGTAGGAAGAAATTTCTGTTCTTCCAATACTGAATGTGAACTAACAGTCTGATAATTTAGTGACAATGGAAAGGTCAGACAGATGGTGGTGAGGTAGGGTTGCCTGTATACATATGGATGTGTTTTCAGGTGATGTAACCAAACTACAGCCTGTAAGTGAGGAATAGGGATAAATCCTTGAGGAACACTTGCAGCAACTGTGCAGGAGTAGGAAGAAAAGGTGTTGCAGTTGATTTTCTGGCAACGATTAAATAGATAAATGAATTGAATCAAGTGAGAGCAGTCCCATCTAGTTGGAGGACAGTGGAGAGTTGGTGTGTGTCAAAGTCTGCTGGCAGTCAAGAATCATAAAATCATACAAACAGTAACAGCAAGGAAGGAGGCTATTCAGCCTGTACTAATGACTTACTGCAGAAGACAAATGATGTCTTCTGATTCACAATCCTTCTGCCAATGGAAACAGTTTTGCTCTATCTACTCTAGTACCTTCATGATTGTGAACATCACTCTCAAACCTCTTCAAAACAAACCATCTCTTCTCTCAGGAGAACAGTCACAGCTTCTCCAAACTATCTGTGCAACTAAAGTGTCTTATCCCTGGAACATTACTAAAGTTTAGTGCTCAGATCTGGATGCAATACTTCAGTTCAGGCCAAAATAGTGTTTCGTTATACATTCAATGGTCTTGTCTCTATCCCTCTACTTATATTGCCAGAGATCTTATATTCCTCTTATAACACTTTTTGAACCTACCCCACCACTTTCCATGATTTATACCTCAGATTTCTCTGATGTTCTGTATCTTTTTTTCAGAGTTGTATACATAACTTTATATTACTATTCTCCTTCTTCCCACCAAAATGGAAAACTTCACAATTCTCTGCATTAAATTTAATTTGCCCTGTGTCTGTCTACTCTACAAGCCTATTTCCGCTCAAATGGCTATTTTTCCAGTTTGAAGAAAGGTATGCCGTAGTGTTCCCTACATGTCAATAATAAAATCACTGTTTTTCCTGATATATATTAATTACCTGGATTTGAAAATGCAGGAGAAATTTCAAAATTTGCAGAAGAAAACTTGAAAGTATTTGAGTTGTAAATACAATAAATGGTCCAGCAACACCTTTGTATCCATCCAAAGCTGATTGCAGGATAATGGCCAGTACTCCTCAATTTCTTTCTTTACTTCCCTATCCTTGGATACATCTGATAAATTTTACCACCTCTTGATAAATTTTATGCCATCCAGTACCTAAACTGTTCCTCTTTTCACCAAGATCTTGGCAGAATTTTCTTCCTTGGTAGATGGATGCAAAATATTCATTTAATACTCAACCATACCTTCTGACACCACGCACATATTTGCATTTAGATGCTGAGTATCAGCTCCCATTCTCTCAGTACCCTATTACTATTGATATGCCTACAGAAGGTTTTGATTCCCTTTTATGTTGTCTGCCAGTTTCTTCTCATATTGTCTTTCTTTGTCTCTCTTTCCTTTTTCACCTCTCTGCCTTTTCCACATTCTGCCTGATTCTTGCTTGTATTATTAATCTCACATCCATCATGCTCACGCCTTTTCCTGCTCCATCTTACTCTTTATCTATTTTGTCATCTAGGGAACTCTGAATTTGTTTGCTCTACATTTCCTCCTCTTGGGAATGTGCCTGAACTGTGTCCTTTAGAAAAGTAAACAACTGTTCCCTACAGATTTGCCTGCCAATCTTCAACTCCAACACACCTGGAACAGATCCATTCCCACCTCAGTGAAAATGATGCTCCTCATATTAAGTATTATTATTCTGGCTTGTTTCCATTTCTTTGCCACAGCAAAGCAAAATTTTAATATTACTCTGATCTCTGTTCCCTAAATATTCTCATACCGCTGTTGGATTTATATTCACTAAATAATAAAATAGCAAGTTCCCAAAGCCAAGAAATACCTTCATTTGTTGAATTTAAGGTGAATAGCCTGTTACTTCTTGTATTGAGGGGATAAGTTCTGCTAATGTGAACCATTATTTGTGTCTCTACATAAATACTCAAGGAATTTGTATTGAGACTTCAGCATTGAAGGTTGGTTGCTCAGGGATTCTGACCTGTCCTGAACCTGTTTAGCAAACATCAGGCCTTGCCATTTGATGTATGGGGTTTATCACAACAAATGTATCAGTAACTTTTTTGCATTTTCCATTCCTTTCTCAAAAGGACATCTGACATTAGGTCTTGCTGTCATGAAGGTGCTTCAGATGGGGAGCTAAAGTAGAAGTCAGTAAATAATGTGCGTTGAACATGTCATCATGGCATGGTAAGTGAGGTGGACCATGGATGGTTTCAACCACACTTGTGGGTTTATATCAGTTGACGACTGTGTAGAGGACTGATGCTTGCAAGGACAGGAAGACAGAGGAGGGGTGTTGAGAGGAGGGTTCTGGTTATGATATGCATTGTTACATTTCACTGAGTATTAGCAAGACATGTGTGCAATGACCTTTGTGTGACAGATGTGCAATGTTCTGATGCAAAGAGTACTGTGATCCATTTGACCAACTCTTTCCCCAGAATCAGACCTAGCACATTTCAGAAGCTCTTTTTCCATTTGCCCTTGACAATAGCCCAATCTATGTTAGCATAATTAAAGTCACCCACTATCACTGCTCTGTAGTTTTTGCAATTGCTCTGTAATTGCACTGCTCTTCTTTAATTGTAAAAGATATATCCAGCAGTGAATGAATTCCTAAAACAGTGGAAGAATTGAATTAATCACTGGTGTGTAGAGCTTTAGTAAGATAATGTCACCCAAAGTTCGTTGTATTCTTCAAAACTTTGTACTCCTGAACAATGGAATAACTGCATTTAAAAGAGTTGTATCTGAATAATATAAGTCACCATCAAAAATTATTAGTTTTGGATCTTTGGGCACATGTAAACAATCTTTTCTTAAAGTAATCAAAAATCTTATTTGCTAATTTGCTTGATTGCAACCTTGTCTTTAAAACAGTTCAGAACGACCATAATAAGGCATAGGCACAACTCAGCACGTGACGCCTTAAGACAAAAGCCTGTCAGTGCCCATTTCACAACTTTTCAATTTTAGTCATACAATTGAAAAGTAGATATTTTAAATCAATCTGTTTGGAGATTTTATGACACACCTCTGGAACAGGTGGAACTTGAACCCAGGCCTCTTAGCTCTGAAGGTCTTACACTACTGTAAGACCCAATATAATTCCCTCAATTTTGGCATTGACTATATTTAAAACATAGGTAGGCATTTTGCTGAGAAAATAAAGTTAGGCAATAAAGGAATGAAGAGCCCATCCTGTCACTCAGTATTGGTGCCCCCTGAAACCTTTGAGTTCTTCAGTGAATAGCTGGGCCAGACCAGAAGTCTCAGGTTCAATCCTTGGCCTGGACCATGTCTACTGATTGCAGTTGGATAGATGGCAATCTGATTCAACATTGCTATTTGGTCAAAAGATTGCTATATAGAGAAGACAAAGTCTCCTGACTAGGACCTTGCTTGGATTTGCTGTCTTTGCATGATACAGGTTTCCAATTCACATGGTAGCCCACCTCAGCCAAAGCCAGGACAATATCAGAGTGCCATCTCATTAGGGTTTTCCAATATCTTCCTTACACATTCACCCCACCTCGAAAACAGATTCCAAGTGGCTGGGAAGATTCGCTCAATAGGTTTTCCAATATCCTTTTTTTCTAGTTCTTTTTCATTTTAAAATTAACAATCTAGTTCTATCTCATTAATAATTCATTGGACAACAACAATTTGTATTTATTTAGAACCCTTAACACGGTAAACCATCCCAAACCACTAAAACATACTGAGAAACAAAGCAGACTTCAGATAAAAAGCTGTGACTGCCTTTTTAAAATGGGATTCATGATTTGGAGGAGCTGGTATTGGACTGGGGTGGGCAAAGTTAAAAATCACATAACACCAGGTTATAGTCCAACAGGTTTATTTGGAAGCACTAGCTATCGAAGCACTGTATCTTCATCAGGTGGACGGCACTTCGAAAGCTAGTGCTTCCAAATAAACCTTCCAGACTATAACCTGGTGTTATTCGATTTTTAACTTAAGTGGGATTGACTATGTGATGATGGTTTCTACATTGTTAGTACAACAGATGGAATAGTGGTGATGGTACAATGATCTTACAGCTGACAAAAAGGTCAGGAGCTTACCAGCTGTTGGTGTTCATTAGGAAATCATTTGGAAGTTCATTTGGAAACTTCATTAGGAACTATTTTTAAATCCATGAAACAAAAGGAAACCAATATAAGGCCATAAACATAGCTGAGAATGGAACGCCTGCAAACCAGCTGTCCACATTCATAAGCATCTGGATTTTTCTTTGAAAACATCAATTAATTTAAACAGTAGATGTGTCTGTACACTCACTGACATAATCACCAGAAAGCATCTAACAACTCAGTTAAAGGACATTTCTTAAATTACACATTACAGAAAAACCAACTTCCATATAAGTTATAATTTAAGCGTATGCAGCTGTTAATATATAAAAACAGTGCAGGAATGCAGGATTGATTTTCCACTTCATTTAGAGCCTCATCTCAGCTCTACAGAAGTAAATACTTTTTAGGAGCAGCAGCTGGGGGAGAAAATTGAAGTTAGAGTTGTCATATTCAGAGTTGTATTCATAGTTGATTTTTAACTTTGTCCACCCCAGTCCAACATCAGCTCCTTCAAATCATGAATCCCATTTAAAACAGGCATTCAGAGCTTTTTATCCAATGTCTGCTTTGTTTCTCAGTGTGTTTTAGCATTTTGGGATGGTTTACCGTGTTAAGGACTCTATATAAATACAAATTGTTGCTGCATATTCAAAGTAGCCATGACAGAGGTCTATACTGGCAGTGGAAATAGAAAGATGTATACTTTGAAAAAAATTGGTAATGAAAATAAAAATCGTGGGACCATCACAATGGAAATGTACTTGGTTGACAAATCATTGAAATAGCAACACTTGTAAGTAAGACCTTTAAAAACAAATAGGATATTGAGTTTCATAGAACATAAACATCAAAATATAATGTTGAATTTAGATAGAACCTTGGTGAGGTCATAGCTGAGGTTTAGTGGCTTCAAGAAATTGGACTTTGAGGAAATACCAATATGAGGAGATATTTGAATGCACCAGTTTTAGTTGAAACAAAGCCATTTCAAATTGTTTCGTTGGAAGTCTTTAGAATTATGAGAAGACAACACAAGGGCAGATGCGAAATTTGATAAGATGACGGTTGGCCTCACCCCTAAAGGGAGGCCATGGGTGAGTGTCCTACTTGTGGCAAAACCTTTCCCGACTAGTGTGAGGGCAGAAGCAGCTTAAGCGAGATTCCAGGCTGCCACTGGCAGGATGACAATTTGGCTCATTAATAAGTCGATGGATACTCATTATCCCTGAGCCCAGCACTCTCTTAAGGATGGGGAGTTGGGGAAAGTGATTGGTCCCCTCACTATCTGGCAGTCTTCAACCCGTCAAACAACTGATTGTTGGGAAGCGGCAATGGTGACAGTGAAAGGCCCTTTACTCAACAGTCCAATCCTCACTGCCTCCTCTCTCTTGCAACATCCACCCCACAAATTCCATGCTGCTGTCACTCACCTTTAGTTTTCTGGGAGTGCACTGTGTTCCTGGCCCTCTGATGGCTGTGTTACTGCTGGCAACCAGAGCTCCTGCTGACACTTGTAAAATGAGAAGCTGCAAGTCTCTTACTGATGAGTTTTTGAACTGGTGACTGAGATCCCCTATGAATCTGCAAAATCCTCACCACTGTCCAGGTGGCTGAAGGATATAAAAATCAAGATTATTTTTATTTACATTCTTTTGAATCTAATTTTCATTTCCATAGTGCTAGCATTCCTCTGTTAACTGAGGAAGAAATTCTGAACACTCTAAAAATAAATGTAGACTTGAACAGTGACCTTTCACTGTTTTATTTTCATTTCTTTCAAGCTAAGTGTGGTGTGAGAGGTTAATTTCTTTCTGCCTGTGCTCACAGGAAATGACTGAAACGACTCAACAAGTCAGGCAGCATCTGTGAAGAATGAAACACCAAGAGCTGAAATTTTGTTCCTGACCTATTGGATCACATCCGAGTTCCACAAACCTGGTGGGGGCGAAAGTGCCCTCAAAGTTGAGATTAACATTCAGGGTGGCCAGATTCTCTGGGAATCCGGCCAGCTGGCCCTGGAACACACGTGGAGATTGGCAGGTGGGAGGCAGGCTGCACACAAGGCTTACCTTGACACTCTGGCACAGTGATGACGTTTTAAATGAAAATTAAACATAAAACTGTCCTCACAGCTCCCACTCTCCTTTCATCATCCACACCAAGCTGTGCCACTTCATGGACCCCCCATCCTCCTCACAACTATTTTTGAAACACTCGAGACATTTCACTTTAAAGATTTAAAGGTCAGGACGTTTAAATGACTTGACAGTTTCAAAGTTCCTTTTAACAGTGCCAACCAGCTTATAAGTTAATAGGTTTATGCAGTTTTTACACAGTATTTCCAGCAATACTAATGGGCACCTTACCACTCCAAAGGGCATTTGAATTCTCACAAAGGGCAACTCACTTTTTCCAAATGTTAGAGGACTTCCAAGTCTGTTTGTGAAGAATGTACCATGGCTTGCATGACCTGAAACTATATACAAAAGAATACCCCACCTTACCAGAGAATTATGCAATGTTTAGACCTACTTCTCCCAAATCTAAATTATGCAAGGCCTGTTTTCTCTCAGAAACAAAACAGGAAGGCCTGGAGATATTCAGCAGGTTTGGCAGCGTCTACAGATAGAAAAGCAGTTCACGTTTCAAGTCCAGTGATCATTCGTCAGAACGTCAGACTTCTAGCATCCGCAGTTCTTTTTTTATTTTAGTAACCAAAATCAGAGGAAGTTGTTGCTGATCTATGTAGACATCTGTCTTTGTGAGACTTGCATGTGCAAAATTAAGTCCACCCCCAAATCCCACCCATGTAAACATGGTAAAGGCTATGTTTGGTGGCAGAAGTTCCAGATTTCAGTCTCCTTATCATACTGATAACTTTTCACTTTTCTTTAACCTTCATTCCATCATGTCATCATTGAGAAAACATGGTCAAAGTTCATTTTGAAATAAGATACTAATCAGGTTATAAAATATCCCATTATATACAATTAAATAAAAATGGCGAATGCTCCATCTTTAAAAAAAATTAAAAGTGATCTGCACTAAATTCCCAGCAAATGATCGAATAGCAATTTGTAGTGTTGGAACCACAAATACACGCAATATTATCTCAAGATATTATTTTTCTAAGCATCCATGACAGCATATGTAAATAGCCACCTCAGGTGGAGTCCCGCACATCTCTGTGAACCAGTAATGCAAATTGTGGTCTAAATGAGCCTCTCCCCAAGATTTGGAAAGATCCACAAGAGAAAAAATTAGAATACAACTTTTAAATAACACATAAGGTTCATACTTGCAGTCGTTTAGCATTTCTACTTGGGGAGGTGTTGATGTAATAGTAATCGTGCAGGACAGTTGGATGCTTGGGAAGAAATGAAAGCATACAACTGTGAATGCTGGAGATTATAAATAAAACAATGTGCTGTAAAAACTCAGCGGGTTTCCAACTGAAATTTTAAAAAAGAGAAATTAGACTCAAAACATTCACTTTGTTTCTCTGTTTCTCAGCATGGATGCTGCCAAACCTGCTGGGTTTCTCTTTCTGTTCTTTTTATATTAATTTTCTGGGGTCATGGGTTCATTCTCACTGTGGTAGCTAGTGGAATTTAAACTCAATTAATAAATGGTTGTCTCAGAAATAGTGACCATGACAACTAATGCTGATTATTGCAAAATCCTACCTGCTTCACTCATGTCCTTTAGGAAAGAAATCTGTCATCCTTGCATACACTGGCCTACATGGGACTCCAGGAAAACAACAATGTGGTTAATTCTTTACTGTTCTCTGAAATAGCCAAGCAATCCGTTCAATTCAATGACATTTATACATTGGAAGCAAATACTGGCCTCCCCATGGAAACCCTCAGGCCATAAAACAATAAAGCTCCAAAATCTGTTCCACCGTATAAGCCAATGGAATCCAATGAGGAATGGATTCGTACAGAATGACTTCTGAAAGGAGAAGGTGTATATAATAGAGATACCTTTTACACTTGCAATGCAATTAGTGGGCAATACAAAGGGTTACTGGCATCAACAGCACTTTAAAAAGTATAAAGAATGGGACCTGCAGAGAATCAGCATAGTATTAGCTCAAAATGTGTCTGTAAATCAGCCATTAGATTCGGACCACTGTTCCAGCAGAGTAAATGCAGGGATTAGGCTCTGCCTGCTTGCAGTCTGGGTGTCCACATTACAGATTTCTACTGTAGTGATTGGAACCACGTGGATCTTGCTGACTATGAGATCCTTGATTTGGGTTTTTAACCTGGGCCAACCAGGAAGCTCTGGCTGACTAATATAAACAGCGAATTCACAATCTCCTCAGCTCAGGGACTGACTCCAAGCTGGCTGGTCATAGTCAGTGTTTTGTGCACAAATAAATAAAGGGTGAATTGGTGACGGGGTGCCAGCCTTGGTGCAGGTATCTCACCTAGTACCACTATTAAATACAGATGCACCTTTCTATGAATCGTCTTTCTTTGGGAAGATAAATGTAACAAAATGGGCCTATAACAAATTAGCATTTATTTGTAAATAATGCCAACTCATTTTTTTTTCTTTTAAAGTAAAACCAATAACAGCTATATATCTAAAAAGAATTTGAATGATGATTCTATGAATTTCTGTGCAAAGAGTAGGTAGAGTGTAAAGAAAATGGTTGCCAGTTTGCCACTAGCATGTTTTACACAGCTGGCCAAAGTCAATTTCACCTCAATGGCTTTTCTATTCAGAGAACAGAGGCCGAAATAAGGAACTTAGGATAACCCGCAGAATGCATTCACTAATTAGCAAGGTTACTCCTGCAATGAAAGTGGAAACATTGTTGCCATTCCTTACATTCACTCTCCTGAATCTGGCAACATTAATTGGGTAGTGGAATTAAAACTAATTTGTTCCCTGCATAACAATGGATATCATACATTCTTTTACTACAGCTACAGACAACTGTGATATTTGTGAATAAAAGATCCTGTCTCCAGATCTCCTTCCTTGACAGGTCTAATTGATTTACAGTGTTGAAGAAATAGCTATCAATGAGTCCTAACAAGAAGAGACCCTTCACTTAGCAATATATTGCTTATGGCATGATAGCAATTAGGCACAAGATGCTTTAGTTTGTCATACATTGTTACTAAAAATATGAGGAGACCTGTGGATTGCATTCAATACAGTCCTTAGATGCTTTGCCTTATTTCCATCCAAGCATGTATGACATCATCAGATTGGGTGGAGCTTAATGTAGTTTCCAATCCTAACACTTTAAGAACCATTATCTTCTCAAACATCCCCTATCTCAAGTTTTTATCTCCCCATAGTTAACATTTATACAGTTAACAGTATCCTAGCCACCCCCTCCCCCCTCCCCACCCCCCCCCCCCCCCCCCCCCCCCCCCCCCCGCCATCCGCCAAGCATCTGATTTTCCAAATTCAAGCTTTTACAATTTTTCCAGATGTGTTGCCTTCAAACTTGAAAGATCGTTAGGTCTTTGGCTTGAGGATTGTTGATCTCAATTCTGATCTTCACTTTGCATGGTCTCTCCACTGGATGCCCTTTTTCTTTGGATATTCTTCGCAGAGGATGTTGTTTACACTAAGCCAGATGAGTGGTCTATTACCTTATCAGGACAACACTTAGTGTCTTATATTTATTTCACAGGGCAACACTTTCCTGCTAACTCAGGCAACTCAAGGAGGATAGCTCTTGGTGGAATCAAGTACTTTCTTTTTTGTAGTATCTTGGATTTCTGAGCCAGATACTTTCTTTTTTTTGGTCACCTTTTCTTTCCTTCATTCGCAGGATGGTGGCATTGCTGGCTAGACCAGCATTTATAGTCCATCCCAGAGGGCAGTTGAGAGTCAACCACATTGCTGTGCGTCTGGAGCCATAAGTAGACCAGACCAGGTAAGAATGGCAACTTCCTTCCCGGAAGGATATTAATGAACCAGATTTTTTGTTTCATGAGAATCGACAGTAGTTATCATTAGACTTTTATTTCCAGATTTTTATTGAATTCAAATTCCACCATCTGTTGTGATGGGATTTGAACTCAGGCTGTCAGAACATTACCTGGGTCTCTAGATAAATGGTGCAGTGATAATACCACTAGGCCTCATCACTTCCCCTACAGCAAATTTGAATTTGTGGATGTTGGCTTCCATGGACTCTAATGCAGCTCATCTTCATTGTGTGTAAGAAAGTGTTTATTCTCAATCTGCATTGAAGGAAATAAACTTACTACTTCAACTTAAGTTGGACATCTTTATTTACCCTTCATGATGGCTGTATTGGTGCTCCAGATATTTTCCCACTCTTAGTATTGGTCCTAATGGATTGCTGTTTACTTAGCATTATCATAACAGGTACTGACAACTTTGCTTTTGAAGACAAAGAATTTAAATTGTCTCTTGAACTTGCGTCATTTCATCATCTGACATCAAATTTAAATCTGTTACAACCTTTTGTTCAGTAAATGGCTGGGTTGCCAGAGCGAATTTAGTTAAAGATTTCTCAATGAGCTCGTGGAGATTGTACTGCTCATTATTGTTGTCAGTATTGCTTCTACTCAAACTTTGCTGATTTCTGTCATCTGAAGGTGTTTCAGTGAGGATAGGTGTAGCAATCATTTCCACTACTCCTGCATATTCACAGATTTCCTTCCTGTTGATTGTAGACCCCAACTGAGTGTTGCAGACTGACACATTCCAAGGTCCAGGACTACGTGTTGAGGGACGCGCTGAAGCTTGGGGCAGCTGCCGCCAAGGCACGGTGGGGAAAGACCACCGTTTAACATCTGCCTGTCGAAAGAAGATCAGGGAGCCCGTGTAGTCATTTGGGCTCTGCTGACGCCTCAGCCCAATATATGGGCATAGGAGCGAGAAATGCACAGATCTGCATGTAAAAAGGAAAATTCTAAACTGTGTATGTTAATGTGAACATACGTATGGCATTACCCAATGTACAGTGTATCAAATTATTTTATGAATATTTACGAAAAAAGTATATTTTTGAAATTAAAAAAAAATTCTCTCATGCCAACATAGATAACCTCAACCTAATCCTAAATACATTTATGTTTTGCATTTATCCAATTTTAAATAGAAGCATACATTGTTGAATTTAAACTTTACCAGACATTTTCTAACTTTAGATTGATAGATTGGTACGCATAACTGTAGGCGCCTCATTCTTATCAATATCCTGTTCCAGGGCCTAAAATTAACATCCTTTACCAATGTTACCACAGAAAGTTTTCTTTGCTCTTCCTGAGCTATAATTTTACATCACACTGCTAGCCCAGAGAGTTGGCAGCTTGATCCAGCAATACGTCCGAGAGAGTTGGCCACTGCTTGCTGTGTAAAGAAGAGTGCGAGGTCACCTCCACTTTCAGACAGTCTGGGAAGGATGGGTATTAAATAATTTCTTTTTCATGGGATAAGCAGGCATTTTCCAGAGAATAAAAGATAAATTGCAGCAATTGCAGGCTGGATGATCACTTCGCAGAACACCTATGTTCTGTCCGTGAAAATGACCCCAAACTTCCAGTTGCCTGCCACTCCAACATGTTCTCACACCAGCATTTCTGTCTCAAAAAACATCTTATTTTCCACTTAGGAACCATACAGTCTCTGGGACTCAACATTGAGTTCAATAGCTTGAGAGTCTGTTCCTAATCTTCCATTTTTTTTACCCGCCCTCACACCCTGGTCCTATCATGATATGGGTTGCTTTTAGCCCAGTCACCCATTCTCACCCACTCTTAATCTTATCAGCACATTACATGGGTTACTTTCAACACAGTCTACTCATTCCCTCCTACTCTCAGATCTTATTGTCACTTAGTCAGTTTCTGTTCTGTCAGCCTTTACTATCAATAATCCCTTGTTTGCCTATTCCTTTCGTCTCTCTCTCTCTGAGCTCTGTCTCCAACTATCTGATCACCTCTTCTCCTGCATCACACATTTTCCCCCCCCACCCCACCCCCAAACTTATTTTCAACTTTAATACTAGGTGTTTGCAGCTGTTACCAGTTCTGAGAATGTGTTGCTGGAAAAACACAGCAGGTCAGGCAGTATCTGAGGAGCAGGAAAATCGAAGTTTCGGGCCAGAGCCCTTCATTGGGAAATGCCTGACCTGCTGTGCTTGTCCAGCAACACACCCTCAACTCTGATCTCCAGCATCTGCAGGCCTCACTGTATCCTGCTATCAGTTCTGATCCAGAGTCACTGGCCTCAAAACGTTAACTCTGCTTTCTCCACAGAGATGCTGCCAGACCTGCTGAGTTTTGCCAGCAATTTCTTTTTCGTTTGAGAAAAATTGCAGCAGCTGGCCATATAAACTAGATGGACAATTAGAAGTGGTGACACAGCCAATGAGCTCCCTGTTGGTGAGTATCTTTCATGCTTTCAAAAACAAGAATGCTCCTCTGGCCTCTAGAAACCCAGCCAATGACAGTGATAGTCAGCCACTCCACATGGAGATTAGCCTCTTCCAAAAACCCATAGGTGAGATGCTGACATTATGCAGGCAGAAAACCGGTGAGCTTCCCAAGGGTGCTTGGATTCCTACTACAGAGATGCCATAATTGCTGTAAATGAGGCCTGGTCCTTAAAAAGGACTGGATCTCCTGGTTCACATTCCGTCGAACCACAGTACAGATACTGGTCTGCAGGACAGTACACCTCCATAACTGTGTCTGACCAAAGGGTATAATTCAAGCAAAACCAGCAGAAAATACTGGGCATTTAGCAGTTTTGCCATTTGTGGGACTCTGGTGGAAGAAAAAAAGTTCCATAACAATATTGATTACACTTCAAACCAAAACAGACGCATTGACTTCTGGGTTGAAATGAGGAGACTGGCATTATAAAAATGCAATTCTTTCTTTTACCTAGCAAATCGTAAGTCTTCTGCTGCCTTCACACCACATATTAGAATTGTTATTTTATTAATGTCATTCCATCCACCACCATGGCTGACTATCACTGTCATTGACTGAGTTTCTAGAGGCCAGAGGAGCATTCCATTCTCTTTCATTTGTTATTTATTGAACCAGTTTCACAGGAAATTCCAGGCTGCCACCCCAGTTCATCGTACTGAGGGAGTATGGCACTGTTGACTGTGATAGTAAAGTCAGGCCCCTGTACATTCCCTCAGGTGGGCACAAAATATCTCTTGACACTATTTTGAAGAAGAGGAGATGGGTTCTTCCTGCTGTCTGGACACTATTTATCCTCCAATCAGATTACATGATCATTATGAAAAATGATCATCTTTAAGCAAAAAAAAATGAGTCCATATGGGTGGAAGTTATGAACAGCAAGGGAGCAAACACCTCATTGGGAGTTTTCAACAGACCCCCTAAAAGCAGTAGGGAGATTGAAGAACTCATAGGCTGGCAGATTCTGGAAAAATGCAGATGTAGCAGGGTTGTTGTTATGGGTGACTTCAACTTTCCCGATATTGACTGGAACCTCCTTAGTGCAGATGGTTTGGATGGAGTCATTTTTGTCAGGTGTGTTCAGGAGGGTTTTCTTACTCAGTATGTAGACAGGCCGATGAGGAGAGAGGTAATTTTGGATTTGGTACTCGACAATGAGCCAGGACAGGTGAAAAATCTCGCAGTGGGAGAATACTTTGGTGACAGTGATCACAACTGCCTCACGTTTACCATAGCTTTGGACAGGGAAAGGAGCAGTTACCATGGCAAGATATTTAATTGAGGAAAAGGAAATTATGATGTTCCACAGAAAGGACACAGCAGACATATGAAGACTGTTTAAGGAGCAGTTGTTGCAAGTGATGCATAAAGTTGTTCCTCTGATACAGGCAAGGGGTAAGATTAAGGAACCTTGGATGACAACAGAGGAGCTTCTCATCAAAAGGAGGAAAGCAGCTTATGTAAGGTGGAGGAAGCAAGGATCTGGCACAGCTTTAGAGGATTACAGGCTTACTAGAAATGGACGGAGGAGAGCCAGGAAAGGTCACAATAAGACTTGGCGGGAAGGAGTAGGGAGAACCCAAAGGCATTTTACTTGCACGGGAGGAATAAGAGAATGATCAGGGAGAAAGGTAGGGCCGGTCAGGGATACCATAGGGAACTTGTGCGTGGAGTCTGAGCAGATAGGGGAAGCCCTAAATAAGATTTTTGGTTTGGTTTTCACTAAGAAAAGGATCCTTGTTGTGATTCAGAACTTTGAGGAACCAGGAAACAGGCTTGAACAAATCGAGATTGAGGAAGTTGATGTGCTGCAAATTTTGATAAACATTAAGATTGATGAGTCTGCAAGGCCAAACCAGATTGCTCCAGGAAATTAGAAAGGAGGTTGCTAAGCCACTGGTGAATATATGTGCTTGCTCACTCTCCACTGGAGTCATACTGGAGGATTGCATGGAGGCAAATGTTGTTTCTCTTTTCAAGAAAGGTAATAGGGAAATCCCTGGCAATTACAGACCAGTCAGTCTTACGTTTGTGGTCAGCAAGGTTTTGGAAAGAATTCTGAGGGATAGGATTAATGACTATTTGGGAAAAGCATAGCATGGTTAAAAGCAGTCAGTACGGCTTTGTGAGGGGCAGATCATGCCTCACAAATCTTATTGAGTTCTTTGAGCAGGTGACGAGACAGGTTGACAAAGGTCGATAGTGGATATTTTGTGTATGGACTTCAGAAAAGCATTTGATAAGGTTCCCCATGGTAGACTAATTCAAAAAGTCAGGAGGTATGGGACACGGAGAGATTTGGCTATTTGGATTCAGAATTGGTTGGCTGACAGAAGGCAGAGAGTGGTTGTAAATGGAAAGTATTCTGCTGGAGGTCAGTGGTGAGTGATGTCCCGCAAGGCTCTGTTCTTGGGCCTGTGCTCTTTGTAGTTTTTATAAATGACTTGGATGAGGAGGTTGAGGGGTGGGTTAGTAAATTTGCCAATGACACAAATGTTGGAGGTGCTGAAGATAGTATCGAGGGCTACTGCAGGCTGTAGCATGACATCGACAGGATGCAGAGCTGGGCTAAGAACTGGCAGATGGAGTTCAACCTGGATAAATCTGAAGTGATGCATTTTGGAAGGTCAAACTTGAATGCTGAATATAGGATTAAAGACAGGATTCTTGGCAGTGTGGAGGAACAGAGGGATCTGGGTGTGCAAGTACATAGATCCCTCAAAGTTGCCACCCAAGTAGATAGGATTGTTAAGATAGCATGTGGTGTTTTGGCTTTCATTAACAGGGGGATTGAGTTGAAGAGCCGTGAGGTTTTGCTGCAGCTCTACAAGACCCTGGTGAGACCACACTTGGAATATTGTGTCCAGTTCTGGTTGTCCGATTATAAAAAGATGCGGAGGCTTTGGAGAGGGTGCAAAAAAGGTTTACCAGGATGCTGTCTGGACTGGAGGGCTTGTCTTATGAAGAGGGGTTGACTAAGCTCAGACTTTTCTCTCTGGAGAGGAGGAGGAAGAAAGGTGACCTAATCGAGGTGTGCAAAGTAAGGAGAGGTATGGATAGAGTCAATAGCCAGAGACTTTTCCCCAGGGCAGGATTGACTGCCATGAGGGATCATAGTTTTAAGGTGTTAGGAGGAAGGTATAGAGGAGACATTTGAGGTAGGCTCTTTACACCGAGAATTGTGAACACATGGAATGCGTTGCCAGTGGTGATGGTGGAAGCAGAGTCATTAGGGACATATAAGCCACTGCTGGATATGGGTATGGACAGCAGTGAATTGAGGGGTACGTAGATTAGGTTATTTTGTTTTAGATTAGGATTAATCCCGGGGACAACATTGTGGGCCGAAGGGCCTGTTCTGCACTTTTCTATGGGAGCATTCTTTACACAAATTGACAATCACATCCCCCCACATCATAGCTATATATTAAAAAATACTTCACTGGCTGTAAACCAAACTGAAGTCATGAAAGGTGATATATAAATACAAGCCTTTCTTTTTTCCTAGTTGGTCTACCTATTTGTGTTCCTCAGGACCATTTCTCTTTGCAAACCTAATAATGGATTATAATAAATCCATGGCATATGTAAGTGTGCAGTGAAAATAAACACTCAACTCCATCTAAAATAAAAAAAAGACGCAAACCAGACCAATCAGGTAAAATATAATTTATTTAATAATCTGAATATAAAGTTCACAGTGAGAGTTTACATTACAACTGAAACCTCTTGCTGTACAATCCTTTTTACAATTTAAATATTTTGCAGGAGCCTAAATCTCTCAAGCAGCATAAATTATAATGAAGTGTTGCTTCTGAAACCATCTGTAACATAAACAGATGGAAAAGAATTGTGAACAGAAAAACTATGAGCAAAGGCTAGGTTGAAGTTATCCAAAAAGGTAAGCTGAGTTGAAGATTAAACACATGTTTAGGCAAAGTGTGGTTCAATTATGAACACTAATGGCATTTTAACCCTTGAGTGTCTGGAACCTCATCAAACGTGTCATGTAATGAAATCTGGCTACAGGAGTAAGAGTCCTGGGCCAGGTAATAATTAAACATCCCTATAGGGAGATGGAAAAACAGCAGTGCTCCTCATATACTACCTTGCTCTGTGATGCCACTTACCACATCCTCTCAACATCTGGGTCTCCCATCCACCCCAGAGCAATGTAACTGAGTGTCAGTGAGATATAAAGAATGCCTAGTTATTAAAACTTGGCAGGTTCTAGGCTGGCCTCCCGCTCACTCAGCCAGTTTCTCATCAACTACTCCTTATGTCACATGAATGGTATGAGAGCTATTTGACTATTTCTAAAGTGCATTGATCCTGACAGTGTTAAATGACTTAAGATCCTGTCAGTTGACAATGTAACAAGGTTTGAGATGATTAACAATTTAGAGAGTACCACAATTCGAGAAATCATCATTGGAAGCTGCAAGGTTCCAGACATGCCTCAGTGTGTAATTTTCCAATGTTTTTGCTATATTCTGAGTTACCTCATCCCAAAAGCCAGGGAAATTCTGACCCCTTTCATGACTGGTTTCTACTTCAATCTTATCCAATTTATTATTGCCTAAATAATAAAGACTTCAAACTAAAGTAGTTCACTGGCTCTGAAATGAATTTGGATTGTCTCAGGATATGAAAAGTGACATCTAAATGTAAGTTCTATCCTTTTTTTTTAATCTTTACACCCAGTTGAGTTGAAATTACTTTTCCTCCATGAATAGGATGATTCTCACACCAACAGTATTTAAAACTTTGCTTTCAATGAAAAATCCTCACAATAAAGATGCACAAAACCTGTGTTCCAATAGTGATGCAAACATATGATATCATTTTTATTTCTTCATAACCCTGGAATGTAAACAAGCTGTGGTAAGACAAAACATTAAAACTGAAGAAAACAGAAAACTGCTAATGATTGAACTTCCACGTCTGGAAATGAAAAATTAATCCCAGTAAAGCACTAATTTCTTCTGACAGAACTCTTGTGTATAAGACTTCTGAACATTATTTTAACATTTTCAAGTGGACTTTGATGTCAACATGCTGAAAAATGGGAAGCCATTGATGGTTGCTCAGGGTTACGAGAAAATTAAGCCCATAAATGTGCATATTCGCAGTTCATTAAAAAACCAGTTGAACAAATCCAAAAAAACAGAGAAAAATATGTGATGTGTTAGTTCACTTGCAAAATCCCCCTCATCTGACTAAATCAGGAATTGGCAAAATGTAACCAAATAGGCATCAAAGCATTGTTTTGTCCAACAACTTCACTCATGTTGAATTTCATAGTGTTTCCAATCCAATATTCCCATTGTTCATTTTCTGTTATAATGCTTATATTAAAGCCATTGATTTTTACAACAAGGAAAGGGACTCTGGCTCATCATGTCCACAATGATCATTAAGGTCTTATATATTCTAGTCCCATCTTCCAACCTATAGCCTTGTATGCTATGGTACTTCAAGTGATGATTCACATATTTCGTAAACAATGTGATGGTTCCTGCCTCCACCACCCTTTCAGGCAGTGAGTTCCACCACCCTCTATTGAACATCTTCATCATTCAATCCTCTCTAAACCTCTTATTCCTCACCTTAAATCTATGCCCCGTTGTTATTGAAAATTTATTTGTATCTATGCCCCCCCATAATATTGTACACCTCAATTAGGTCCTACACCAGCCTTCTCTGCTCTAAGGAAAATAATTTCAGTCTATCCAGTCTCTCTCTCTGTAGCTGAATTGCTCCAATTCAGGTTATATCCTGCTAAATCACCTTTGCACCCTCTCTAGTGCAATCACATCTTTCCTATAATGCGGCGACCAAAACTGCACATAGCATGCCAGTACAAATAAGATCAATATTGTACATTTACGTCACTACTGGAGCTCAGCTTATTTTTATTGTAAAGATTTTTCATTGAAAGAAAAGCTTGACAAGAATTTAAAATACTTAGTGTTGATGTGAGAGTCATCCTATTCATGAAGGAATAAATCATTTTAAAACCACTGGGTGAAAAAGTTAAAAAAAAAGATAGCACTTTCATACAGATTCACTTTTCAAGTCCTGAGGCCATCCAAACTCATTTCGGAACCAGTGAACTACTTTAGTTCTAAGTCCTTATTGTTTAGGCAATAATCAATTTATTAAGGTCAAAGTAGGAGGCAGTCATGAAAAGGATGAGATTATCCCAGTTTTTGGGATGAGGCAACTCAGAACACAGTCAGAAATCACACGACAACACCACGTTACAGTCCAACAGATTTATTTGAAATCACCAGCTTTTGGAGAATAACCCCTTTGTCAGGCGAACATCTGATGAAGGGACTCTGCTCTGAAAGTTTGTGATTTCAAATTAACCTGTTGGACTAGAACCTTGTGTTATGTGATTTCTGACTTTGTCCACCACAGTCCAGCACTGGCAGCTCCACATCACAACTCTACACATAACTATGATCTTATACAGTTCCAGCATAACCCCTAGCTCTTGTATTGAATGCCTTGAGTCAGAAATACAAATATCCTGTATGCCTTCTTAACCACCTTATCCATCTCCCTTGTTACCTGCAAGGAACTGAACATGCACACCAAGGTCTCTCTGGTCATCTGTACTTTTTAGGGTCCTACCATTCATTGTGTTCTCCCATGCCTTGTTCATCCTCCCAAAATATATCTCACACTTTGCCTAGAATATCATTCTGTTTTAATAGTTTTGGCCCAGACCTTCAGATAAAAATAATACAGCATGAACAATGCACTTTTAAGAATAAGTATAGACTACAAATGAAAACTGGCCATCAAAATCAAGGGACTAAGAAATATAGTTTACCACAATTTACAAGTCTCTCACAATTGCTGGTCTATTTGCACCACTGTGCTGATTGTGCTGCAAAAATGACACATGGTTTACTCTTATTGTTAAGAGCTTGTTAAATTTGCATGATAGTTGTCTACTAAACCTATAAACATTGGGCTGCAAATGGTTCAAATGGTACCTCTACGCAGTGCATATGTAAAGAGGAAGTCACCATCATGTGGAAGTGACAGGAACCAGCAGCCAGTTTCTTGGGACTGCCTAATGGCACCGGCATCCAGCCACAGACACTGACAGATAAACAGTTAATTTTACACCTACATAGAGCAATGTTCAGCTATGTCTCTGGAAAACTCTGTCACTGCGAGTGTTTGAAATTAACTAAGATTCTCAGGGGTTTGGTCAGGTTGAAAGATCCTGAGGGGGTCTGACAGGATAAATGATGAGAGGATGTCATCCCTTAGGACCACAACACATCCACCAACTAGCCAAACCACCTGACTATCAACCATCTGATAGCTTTAACTACTTTGTTAAAGGTAACTTTACACTTGGAGTTTCCAGTGGATTTCCTAATGTGCACTGATAATTATTATGACAATTCTTGTTAATTAAATACCAATCCATCTTTAGTTATGTAAAAGCTGTCATCGCTCCCTATCTCATTTTGGCTGATGCCAAGACAGGGTGAAAATGCACTGATGTTGACTTTGCTGCATCTGCAATGTGGTGCAGTTAGCAATGTATGCACTGAAGCATCCCTGAAGCTTGTCATACCAACCAACATCACCAGACCTGTGTGCATATGTGCAGAGCCTTGGCCATTGTATAAGCCATGCTTGTGCAACAAAAATATTATGTTTGTTAACTAAGAACCATTTTCATGCGATGATAATTGATAAATGCCAATCAATTTTTCCAATCCAGAAATTACATAACCTCAGTTGTGAACTTTCATTTCTTCTGCGCTGAATTGTTCTTCAAGGTTAATTTTTCTTTATCTTTCTTGTCCTTTGCCGCTTTTCCCTCTATCTCTTAATTCAAACTTTCTTTCTCATTATTTTGGTTTTTCCATGCAATCGGACTCTACATCGCCTATTGTAAGTCACCCTCCTTCTCTGGTTTTTCTTTCTGAAACCTGGAATCTCAATGTCTAAGGTGAAACTCTGTTAGTCCCACCATTGAGGTTCCAAGATGCATTGTTGCCTTTGCCATGTTGCTATCAGCTTGCACTCAAATCAAGTTACAGCATAAGTCAATTCTGAGCTGAAGGAAGCAGAAAAAAGTCATAATAACAAGGCACACCTCCCAAAAAAGCAAGCCTATTGCCACAACCCATGAAAGCTGCATGAACTGCTCAGTTTTTCCAACACTTCCAATTTAAAAAAATGTTTCAGACATATGGCATATGCCATTATCTGTTCCACACTATACAACCTTGAATCACAGTGCCAGCTGTTGTTCTTTAAAGCTTTACGTAGCAACCCATCTGTTCAAAGGTCGATGGATGCTCTTTGCTTTGTTTTGTGATGTTTCCCATTTTTTCCTCCATTTGAGATATTCTCTTTCTAATGCAGACCTGGTCAAAGTGCCAGACTTGTATTATTCTTTCTTTAAGACCATCACAAGATTCAACTTCTACGGAATGAGTAGGAAAAGTCAGATTCTTTCACCCTGCTTTCTGTTGCTTGGTTCCTGGATCTACAACTGATGTACTGCCGAAATGCTACACAAAGCAACAAACATAAATAAGAAAAAGATTGCTTACATTCCCACACTTACAAAGTGCTGGTCATTCTCTGGTCAATATATCTCCAGAGTCTGTTTGCTTGTCTTTGATCCAAATAAAAATAGAGTGAGGCCCAAAATAAAACATCATGAAGTAACAGCGATGAATACAAACATTGTATGAGAGAAATGGACAAAATACTGTTAACAGCTTCCATGGAAATCTCAGTTTCAAAACTTTGATTTGGCCTCAGATTTTACACCCTCTGTTTACAGACCTATAAATTACACTACAACAATTTATAATATGATCAGAATTAAAACCTCATGGTACTGCATAGTTTGCCTTTGCCATGACTTTAACAAAATCACATGCCTTTGAAAAAAAGACAGCATTCCTATGACCTAGGCCTTGTTATTTCTGCCATTCCTCTGTACTCCTTCATTGTTATAGAGTCATAGAGATGTACAGCACGAAAACAGATCTTGAATTATATTCTAAATTTTCAGAATCTCAAATAAGACTTCACCTCGATTATTCAAGCCATGGACATTCAATTGAAAAAGAAAGGAATTGTCCACTTTTTGTCATCATAATCAATAGTGATTAGGAACATCGACATAATAAAAAAAAGCAAAATAATTCTGGGAGACAAATGATAAAGTGCTGGCCTACGGCTTACAAATGACAATTTCAATTCTACTTTTGTTGTACAATTCGACTAACATGATAAAGGTTTCTGGTGGGAAACTCTCTGAAGCCACATAAAGCTGCTTGCTGAACACCTGTTAAGGCACAGAGTTTATGTGTTTTATGTGGCAATAGCAGCATCACATTCCAGTTAACAGTGCCTTCACACTGCACTCAGCTTAGACTTAGAGGCTTTCACATCAGCATATGTTGATGTCCAGTTCCATGGCTAGTTTATCCTAGAATAGGGCGCAAAGACTAGTTTGAGGGGCACTTTCTACATAAAGTTTGGCTGACTGGGGGAGTCTCCAGTTCTTACTGCCTGCCAGAAGTGACTTCCACGTTGATAATCAATCTTTCTTGGCTATATTACAATGCATTTTCTTGACCATCAACCCGTGGAGTGCACATGAACAAAGTACTTCTGGCTGAGAAGTTCTTCTCCAGTCTGAGTCAACCTATTGAATTAAGTGCAAACTAGTATTGGATTGTGGAGAATTCCAAGCCACGGATGTGTTCAGACTCAAACAAGCTAACTTAGCTCCTTATTTAGACGCTTCTAAAGAAGGGTCAGTGTTCCCAAAATGTCAACTTTGATTTCTCTCCACAGATGCTGCCAGACCTACTGACTGTTCCCAGCAATTTCTGTTTTGATTCTGATTTCCAGCATCCACTTTCTTTTGTTTTTTTTAAACTTTATTTAGGATTTTTATGGTCAATCAAATCCAGGATCTGGTGATGAATGAATGGTATGCCAACCAGATCACTCAGTCCCAATAGTAACTGTTACTTAAAAAGAATACAGGGAGAAAGTGAGGACTCCAGATGCTGGAGATCAGAGTCGAGACTGTGTTGCTGGAAAAGCTCAGCAGGTCAGGCAGCCTCCGAGAAGCAAGAGAATCAACATTTCAGGTCAGAGCCCTTCATCAGGAATGAGGCTTGCGGGCTGGGGCTGAGACACAAATGGGAGGGGGTGGGGTTGGGGAGAGATAGCTGGGAAAGTGATAGGTGGATGAAGGTGAGGGAGAAGGTGATAGATCAAAAGAGGCAGTGATGGACGGGTCCAGAGGGCAGTGCCGAGTTGGAAGCTTGGGACTGCGATAATGTAGGGAGAGGGGAAATGAGAAGCTGTTGAAATCCACATTTATCTCGTGTTGTTGCTGGATTCCAAGGCGAAATATGAGGCATTCCTCCTCCGTGCGTCGGGTGGTAACAGTTTGGCGATGGAGGAGGCCCAGGACCTGCATGTCCTTGACAGAGTGGGAGGGGGAGTTGAAGTGTTCAGCCATGGGGTGGTGGGGTTCCTTGGACAGAACAAGGACAGAACCCCCCCCGGTCCTCACCTTCCACCCCACCAATCTCCACATACAACACATTACTCTCCTCCACTTCCACCATCTCCGAACAGACCCCACCAGAGATATATTTCCCTCCCCACCCCTATCAGCGTTCCAAAAAGACCATACTCTCTCTGACTCCCTTGTCAGGTCCATGCCCCCCATCAGCCCACACCCCACTCCTGGCACCTTTCCCTGCCACCACAGGAAGAGCAAAACCTGCACCCACACCACTCCCCTCACTTTCGTACAAGGCCCAAGGGATCCTTCCACATCCATCAGAAATTTATCTGTACCTCTACCAATGTCATCTACTGCATCCATTGCACCCGGTGTGGTCTCCTCTACATCGGGGAGACAGGGTGCCTTCTTGCGGATCATTTCAGAGAACATCTCTGGGACACCCGTACCCACCAACCCCATCGCTCTGTAACTGAACACTTCAACTCCCCCTCCCACTCCGTCAACGACATGTAGGTTCTGGGCCGCCTTCACTGCCAATCCATTACCACCCGATGTCTGGAGGAGATACGCCTCATATTCTGCCTTGGGACCCTACAACCACACGGGATAAATGTGGATTTCAACAGCTTCCTCATTTCCCCTCCCCCTACATTGTTCCAGTCCCAAGCCTCCAACTCAGCACCGCCCTCTGGACCCGTCCATCACTGCCCACTCTGACCTATCACCTTCTCCCTCACCTTCATCCACCTATCGCCTTCTCAGCTACCTTTGCCCCTCCCCCCCACCGACCCCCCCCAAAACCCCAACCCCCTCCCCATTTATCTCTCGGCCCTGACCTACAAGCCTCATTCCTGATGAAAGGTTTTTGTTCGAACCATCGATTCTCCTGCTTCTCAGATGCTGCCTGACCTGCTGTGCTTTTCCAGCACCACACTCTCAAATTACAAAGTATAATCAGTATGACTTCGGATATGAAACTGGCCTATGTAACACACAACATAGCTGATTTCAGAATAATTCCATCAATTTACTGCTCTGCCAAAACAAGCAAAAACAGAAATTGCCAGAGAAACTCAGCAAGTCTGGTAGCATCTTGGAGGGAAAACAGATTTAACATTTCAAGTCCAAAGGTCACAGGACTCAAAATATTAACTCTATTTTATCTCCACAGATAAGTTTCCCCAGCAATTTTTGTTTTTGTTCATTTCAGATCTCTAGCATCTGTAGTTCTTTGTTTTATTATCCTACATCATAGAAGCTAGATGGAATACAGCTCCACTGTAAGGGCTTGTACCATATTCCATGACATACTAGTTTGATTTGATTCAGTAGAGGTTATGGCAGCTGATGAATTCCTCTGATCTAAGAATAGAGTACAGTTTCAAGTACTATTGTGTATCATTGACCTCTATTTGTGGTAGAGGTTGAGATACTTGTGATGTTCTCGAAGCCGAGTGCCTTTCCGTCTCCGAGGAAGATGTGCTGCGATCCCACTTGGTTTCTTTAATGCATGAAACTTCCATACTTCAGCTATTTTGTCCATCTATAAGGCCAAAAGGAAAGAGGATTCAACTTCTAACCTTTCAAAAACATCAAAGCATTTCTCTCTCCTATTTTGGTCGGCCGTCCTGTGAAGGATTTGTGACATCCTTATAATGCAAGATGTGCTCTAGAATTGTTGGTGCATGATATTTAATTTTGCCTGTTAAGCTGTCTTCACTTTATATCTTTCTCCATTTATCTGAGTTCGATAAGAAAAACACTGCGAGAGGAACATAATAATTTAAAGCCCACATCCTTTCACCATCAGTATAAAATATTACATACCAACCCATGGTATCAACACGTCACCAATACAACAAAAGTATATTGACTGAGGCCAGATAATAATCAGTTTGAAATACTTAACCCCGGATTTTAGCTGTTAAATTTAATCTTCTTAAAGTCCCCAATTCACCCTTCATATTGGGGTATTCAAAACATGTTACTAAAATATGAAGAAAACCTGAAAGAATTAGAGATATAAACAAAACTGGTCAATCGGAATCTTTTAAAAAACGGTAGATAAACATTTCCTGTATAACCGCTTGTTAGAAAGGTTAATCACATTATCAGTATAAGGCGAAAGATTAATTTGGAAACCGTGGAAATGAAGTTGGGCTCAGGAATGGCCATTTTTGTCAGTCCTATAAGGTTTCTTAATATTCTAAAATGCTGCCCATTGCTTCCGGACATGCCTCTAATGAGAAGTGCACTGATGTCTTACTCACAAAAACAGGTGGTAGGGATTGTTGTGATGAAGATATAAGGAATCTGCAAAGGGACACAGACTGTTCAGCGAGTGCGCAAAACATTGGCATATGGAGTTTAATGTAGGAAAGTGTGAAGCTATACACTTTAAAACTGAGATGCAAAGGAGTTTTTTTCTTTGAGGTGATGGTGAATATCCAGAATGCTCTACTCAGAGTTGAGACTAGATCACTGAAAGTATCGAAAGAGGAGGTATTTTGAAACATCAAGCAGCTGAGGGCTATGAGGAGCTGGCACGAAAGAGGCAGAAGTCTGGAGCAAATTAATAATGATCTTTTATAACTGGCTTCAGGGACTGAATGGCCTACTTCTGCTTCTACATCTTAGGTTCTGAAGAATGTCATATTGTCAAAGGGATTAGTAGATGTGCACCTAACATCACCTAGCAGTTCAAAGCAGAGCAGACAGATCATGATATTAGTCAGAAGTATAACATCAGTATCATCATTATGAAACTAGACCTCTCTTAACCTGCCATTGCTAAACACTCATTCAATAGCATGAAGGAATTCCAGCATTATTATTTATAAGCATTACCACCTACTTGTAGGTCAGTTACTGGACTAGTTAAACTGGATCTTGCTGCAATTTTAAACAGCTTGTATGATTTCTGAACTTGTTAAAAGTTTTAATCATCTACAGAGAGTAGTCTGGCTGATGTTTTGAAGTACTTTTTTTTAATTACTTAAAGGTTCGTGCACGGAACAGTAGCTTTGAGATAATATTGTCTCAGCACTTAATATGATTGGGACAACGAGCAGATGCCGTGCAGAACATGTAGAATGGTGGGTGAGTCCAAACCTAGAGGGCATGCGTTTAAGGTGAGAGGGTACAGATTTAAAAGGGACCTGAGGAGCAGCTTTTTCACACAGAGGGTGGTGCATATATGGAATGAGCTGCCAGAGGAGGTGGTAGAGGCGAGTACAACTGGAACATGTTAAAGACATTTGGACAAGTACATGGATAGGCAAGATTTTGAGGGAAATGGGCCAAATGCAGGCAAGTGGAACTGGTTCAGTTTAGGAAACGTGGTCAGCATGGATGTGTTGGGCCAAAGGATCTGTTTTTATGCTCTGTCTCTATAATAGAGGCTGCTAGAAAGAGGAAGAAGAGATGTTGACGAATGGCTATCAGCAAGTGCCCTGGTTTACAGAATCTTTATGAAGCAGATCAATTGCAAAACAGATTGCTTTAATGCCCTGGAGGCTTCTTTGTACTTTGATATCTAGAACCAATGCAATAACAGTCTAAGATTTCACTGCAGCACTCACATGCTGATGTAGCTGCTGCTTGTGCTGCGTTGGAACCTGAGACATCAATCATCAGAAACTGAATCATGCTTGGCTCCACAAATGTATCAATGGAATTTAGATGATTTATGTTGGAAGTTCTGTGGTTCAAACTTGGCTGAATCCAAGTGCCAAGATGGTGCCAATACCTTCACACTGCTTGACACTAAATGCCAGTTTATTCACAGGCTTTCCTGTACACCAAGTACTTTGAGGAGAAAGTGAGGTCTGCAGATGCTGGAGATCAGAGCTGAAAACGTGTTGCTGAAAAAAAGCAGCAGGTCAGGCAGCACCCAGGGAACAGGAGATTCGATGTTTCGGGCATACGCCCTTCTTCAGGAATTTTCTGTGCAGAGGAGATGACCTGGGGTGTGCAGTGAGAGAGGGACTCACTAAAATCCTTGTAGAGAGAGGAAGAGAGCTTCTTCAAGGAAGGCATCCTTGCAAGAGGATTCGCAGTAGGTTAAAATCTTCGAGGAGAAAGTGAGGTCTGCAAATGCTGGAGATCAGAGCTGAAAATGTGTTGCTGAAAAAGCGCAGCAGGTCAGGCAGCATCCAGGTAACAGGAGATTCGACGTTTCGGGCATAAGCCCTTCTTCAGGAAACTGAAGAAGGGCTTATGCCCGAAACGTCAAATCTCCTGTTCCCTGGATGCTGCCTGACCTGCTGCGCTTTTTCAGCAACACATTTTCAGCACCAAGTACTTTGGTCTGTCCACCCAATCCTGCTTCTTTAATTTGGCCAAATAAAGTCATCGCCAGAATCCTTTGCATAGGACAGAATTGGTGCATTGTCCTTTCTTCCTGATCTAGCTGCAATACAACTCACACAGAAATTGTTGGAAAGACTCAGCGTGTCTGCAGCTTCTGTGGAAAGAATATAAAATTAACATTTCAGGTCCAGCTCTGTTTCTTCAGAATAGTTCTGACAGGTTACCAGACTCAAACTGTTAACACAGTGTTCTCTCCACAGATGCTGCCAGACTTGCTGAGTTTTTCCAGCAATTTCCATTTTTGTTTCTGATTTCCAGCAGCTGCGGTTATTTGTTTTTCTTTTCCCCAATATAGCTTTGCACTGTCTTACTGCATGCATAGTCTATCCTTATAACAACCTCTAAATAATGTACAGTGCCAGTATCTGAGCTGCTTGCTGTGACTATGAAATCTGTGTCCACATTTGTTCATTTACATTGTCTTCTTCCTCCACTGCTTTAGCAAGATGTAATTATTGAGTTTCAAAAGGAACAAGGGAAAAACATAGGCTCACATTGGGGGGAGAGGAGATAAGAAGCACTGCATGCTTCAACTATCTGTAGCTTCTCAATCTGCTTAATTCTGACTGCCTCTCATTGTGCAAGAATGTCTCCTGCATGAAAGACGGAAGTGTGTCACTGAGTGTATTGCAATCTGTTTGAGTAATGTGGCTGTCATGCAATTATGCAAGCTCTGAGAAGTAAGAGAGAGGCTTGTAACACTGTATGATGATTTAAAAAAAACCTATGAATACTACGTATAAGTTCTGGCTGATAGAAATTTGTGGTAGCTGATTGATGGGTGTATGGTGAATTGAGGAGTGGCTGTGGCTAATGGTGCAGTAGACAGGATATAACATTTGAAAATGTATTTGCTGATCTTGACAAGTCGTGCGAAATTATCTAAATTCTTAAGGCATTGCATCCACGTTCTTGGGGCTATATTCCTGTTCCATGGTGATCTGTTTCCACTGTGTCTGGAGATTATTCCAAACCCCCTTGAGGATATGGGACATCGCTGCAATTTTCCACTTCCCCCTCCATGACTTCCAATGCAGCTTCTGGAAACAATGTGCTCATTCGCTTCCATTGTCAACCATTCCTATTTTTTTCCATGGTCATTTAAAAACTCCCAGCAGCTGCTCCAGCAACAATGCAACTTCCCCAATAAGAGGTGCAGTCAACGTAGGTTACTAACAATATTGTACCACTTGTGAATGCGATCAGCACGGGGAGGACTGGGTGAATGCAGAATTCATTGTAGTGAGCAGATAGTACAACGTGAGCTTGCTGCCTATATTTCATTCAGTGGGAGCAGATTCATCATGCATCAGGATCCATGTGCCTATGTATTGGCAGATATCTCATTTGACTCCCATATTCTGTATAATTAAAATTTTGGTTAAATTTAAAATATTTACAATAAATAGGAAACTTTAAAAATTGAGCTGAATGCAATTATTTCTCACTTAAGAGCTATAAGCATAAGGAACAGAAAACAGAAGACTACCAAAAGCACCATATGCAAATTTGGATGATGCACTCGAAAAGGAATGCCACAGATTCGAAATTCAGTGAAAAGCAAACAAACTTGGTGTTAGAACAGAAAAGGAACAAAAATGGAATGAGAATTTCCTGTACAAGGACTACCAGAATAAGCTAAGCACTTTCTTGGTTCAGTTTATTTGGTAATTCAATGTTGCTGTGAATTTAAGTTTATTCCCTTCAGTTTTAGGACTTGCTTAGTTCGGTTCAGCTTTGCTTAAGTTATGTTCACAAAAGATCAAATCCACTGCTTGCAGTCCCTGGAGATACAAACTTAAATTCACATGAACCAATTGTTTGGAATAATGGTAGCATGTCAGCTTGAGACAAAATAAGTTTAGTAAGGGAAATTCAGTAAATATTCACGTACGAAATGCCGAAATGACTTCCTTCATGGGAAATTAATGGCAGCACAGGGCTCAGTGGTTAGCACTGCTGCCTCACAGCGCCAGGGACCCCCGGTTCAATTCGAGCCTCAGGCAACTGTCTGTGTGGAGTTTGCACATTCTCCCCGTGTCTGCGTGGGTTGCCTCTGGGTGCTCCGGTTTCCTCCCACAATCCAAAGATGTGCAGGTTTGGTGAATCGGCCTTGCTAAATTACCCATAATATTAGCTGTATTAGTCAGGAGTAAACATAGGTGGGTGAATGGGTCTGGGTGGGTTGCTCTTCAGAAGGTCGGTGTGGACTTGTTGGGCTGAATGGCCTGTTTCCACACTGGAAGCATTCTAATTCTTAATGGGGTGTGGCAATTTGGTCAGCAAAGAAAGGTAACAAAAATCTGATTGAGAAAAAGTGGAAACTTGCTTAAATGACCATCTCGAGAGACATATCCAGTTAGAAAAGTGTACTATCAAAGTGATATTTCATAAGATGGTTACATTTTAACCTGTCTCTTTCAATTTAAGGTAAACAGGATGCCTTAGAAACATGGAATGGTGTAAAGTTGTATTAGGGTTTACCTGGCAATAGGCCAGCTGTTGGTTACCATAGAGACAGGGGATTCTGAAAAAGACTCACTGAATCCCAAATGCCATATTTCACACATGAACCTAAAGAAAGAGGCAACTGCGCTTACTTTGTGCAGACCATCAGACTCCCATCAGTCTGATTTTTAAAAATCCTGGACTGACAGGCTCCACTTGAGCTGCAGGAGGATTACCCCATCCTTCATGTTCCCTTTTATAGTGCTTCCCAATGTTTCCATTCAACCTTTTTCTTTGTTGTTAGGGTCCCCAAATTACACCAAGCTGATGGATTTGCAAATTGGCATGCCCTTGTTGCCCATACACTTGTACCCTGCTGAAGCCAAATAGTCTGTCATTTGTGAACAAAATCCTCCCTCAGCTTTCTACTCCCTGCTCCCCTGACACACTCCTTGAAAACTTAACCTTTTTATCACGAACAGCATTCTACTAGAATCATTCCCTCAGGGACTCAGTCAATGAACCTCACTTCTGCTTTTCTTGGGACTCAACAGACTTCATCCTGATAATTCCCTGCCCATCACATCAGCAAGGTCCAAACTCCCAGGACTGGTTATGATCGCCTCAGCAGACTGACTTGAAGAAGTAACTCATCTGAGAATGGCTCAGCTCCAGGACTAATGCCTGCACAGCACCCTGACTGACCTACCTGTGATCCCGGGGCTGGCTGCACTTGACCCTGGACTTTGGTAGGACCAAGTGCCTGACTGACAGTGACCAATCCCTGGAGTGGAATCGTCAAGTCCCTTGACTGGGTATAGTGGCTCCCTCCCACATGACCATAGCATCCTTGACCCAAATAAGGATTGTTCCCTTTTTACTTTAAGACACGATCATTTGCTTGAGATACATTGAGTGAGTTTGCCACTCCAGGAGTTGGCACATCCTTTAGGGTGCAGTATTGACATAGCATGGCTCATTCCTGACAAAGGGCTTTTGACCGAAATGTCGATTTTCCTGCTCCTCGGATGCTGCTTGACCTGCTGTGCTTTTCCAGCACCACTCTAATCTTGACTCTAATCTCCAGCATCTGCAGTCCTCATTTCACCATACAGCAATATGTCTACCCCCCCCTACTAGTCAATGCTCCCCCTGTAACAAGCTGCCTGCACCTCCCAGCGTACTGATATGTAATGCAGGCCACAGTGGCTGGCAGCTGGCGAGTTGGAACTGAAGAGGCTGTGTAGTGAAAAGCAATGAAAGCCACAAGCATTGACAATCCTCAGTCAAACGCAAAGTGAGTGATCTTTAAGAGAGGAAACTAAGAGACAGAAGATATATCATGTGTAAATGCATGTATGTTCCTGTATGCAAAGTGAACTGGCAGAAGAATTTGAATCATAGGTGTACCTGAGCTCCAAACTGAAGTCCTCAAGAAGAGGTGTGTCAGTCAATCCAGGAGCAGTCAAGGTAATGTGGTGAGGCTGGTGATTTGAAGATGCCCAATAGGGACTGAAGAATGATGAAGGATGATGTCCATGAAGTACACAGGGCAATGATGGTGAAGCTGGAGTTGTCTGAAGGCCAAGAGAAGCAAGCTTGCCATAGAGAGGAACAGACAGGAGATTCTGTGGTCGCACACAGACTCCCGGGATGGTGTGTTGCCTCCTGGGTGTCAGGGTCAGGGATGTCTCAGATTGCGTCAATAGGAATCTTAAGGGGGCGGGAGAGCAGCCAGAAGTCATAGTACATATTGGTACCAATGACATAGGTAGGGAAAGTGAGGAAGGCCTGAAAAGAGAATATAGGGAGTTAGGTTGGAAGCTAGAAGGCAGGATGACCAGAGTAATAATCTCAGGATTGCTACCAGTGCTACGTGCTAGTGAGGCTAGGAACAGAGAGTGAGTGCAGATGAACACATGGCTGTAGGGCTGGTGTAGGAGGAAGAGATTCGGATATACGGATCATTGGGATACCATCAGGGAAGGTGGGATCTGTACAAGAAAGACGGGTAGTACCCGAACTGGAGTGGAACCAATATCCTGAGCGGGCGGTTTGCTGGAGCTCTTCAAGAGGGTTTAAACTAGATTGGCAGGGGAGTGGGAACATGAGCTATGGAGCAGATGTTGGAGTAGGTAGTGAACAGCCAGATACAGTGTACAGAGAGTCTGTGAGGAGGGATAGGCACTTGATAGGGCAAACGTACAGTCAATGTGATGGATTGAAGTATGTTTATTTTAATGCAAGAAATATCCGGGATAAGGTTGATAAACTCAGAGTATGGATCAGTACTCAGAACTATGATGTTGTGGCCAATACAGAGACTTAGATATCACAGGGGCTGTAAATGGTTGTTGGATATTCCAGAGTTTAGATGTGGGTGTGGGGGGGGGAAGAGGGGGGCGAGGGGAGAGAGGAGGAGGAGGAGGAAGGTGAAAGAGGTGGGAGGAATGGCAATGCTACTTAGGGATATTATCACAGCTGCAGAAAGGCAGATCATTGAAGAGGGTTCATCTACAGAGTCAATTTTGGTGCAAGTCAGAAGCAGGAAAGGAGCAGTCACTTTATTGGGAGTTTTCCACAGGCCTCCCAAAAGCAACAGAGACACGGAGAAGCAGATTGGGAGGCAGATTTTGGAAAGGTGCAGAAGTAACAGGGTTATTGTCATTGGTGGTTTTAACTTCCCTAATATTGATTGGGGAATATTAGTTCAAATAGTTTGGATGGAGCAGTCTTTGTCAGGCGTGTCCAGGAAGGGTTCCTCACGCAATATGTAGACAGGCCAACTAGAGGGGAGGCCATGTCGGATTTGGTGCTTGGCAACGAACCACATCAGGTATCAGATCTCTCAGTGAGAGAGTAGTTTTGGTGATAGAGATCACAACTCCATGACCCTTACTACACTCATGGGGAGAGGTTTGAACAGACGGTATGGGAAAGTATTTAATTGGCGGAGGGGAGATTTCAATGCTATTAGGCAGGAACTGGGACGCCTGAACTGGGAACAGATGTTTTCCAGGAAATGCACAACAGAAAGGTAGAGCACTTGCTGATAGTGCTGGACAGGTTTGTCCCACTGGGGCAAGGAAGGGATAGTAGGGTGAAAAATCTTGGATGACAAGGGATATGAAACATCTAGTCAAGTGGAAGAAGGAAGCTTACTTAAAGTTGAGGAAGCTGCAAATGTGTTGCTGGAAAAGCGCAGCAGGTCAGGCAGCATCCAAGGAGCAGGGGATTCGACGTTTCGGGCATAAGCCCTTCTTCATTCCTGAAGAAGGGCTTATGCCCGAAACGTCGAATCTCCTGGTCCTTGGATGCTGCCTGACCTGCTGCGCTTTTCCAGCAACACATTTTCAGCTCTGATCTCCAGCATCTGCAGACCTCACTTTCTCCTTAAAGTTGAGGAAGCAAGGATCAGACAGGACTTTAGAGGGTAGGCATAAGTGAGGACTGCAGATGCTGGAGATCAGAGTCTAGATTAGAGTGGTGCTGGAAAAATGCAGCAGGTCAGGCAGCATCCGAGGAGCAGGAAAATCGACGTTTCGGGCAAAAGCCCCTCATCAGGAATGAGGGACTTTTGCCCAAAACATCGATTTTCCTGCTCCTCAGATGCTGCCTGACCTGCTATGCTTTTCCAGGGCTCAAGAGGGTTACAAGGTAGCTAGGAAGGAACTGAAGAATGGACTTAGGAGAGCTAGAAGTGGCATGAAAAAGCTTTGCGGTTAGGATTAAGGAAAACCCTAAGGCATTATACACTTACGTGAGGAAGAAGAGGATGGCCAGAATGAGGGTAGGGCCAATCAGAGATAATGGAGGGAATTTACGCCTGAAGTCAGAGGGGGTAGTGGAGGGGTCCTTAATGAATACTTTGCCTCAGTGTTCACTACTGACAGGGACCTTGACATTTCTGAAGACAGTGTGAAACAGGCTGGTTTGCGAGAACAGGTTGATGTTAGAAAGGAGGATGTGCTAAAAATTTTGAAAAACATAAGGAGAGGTAAGTCCCCTGGGCCAGATAGGCTATACTCAAGGTTACTACAGGAAGTGAGGGAAGAGATTACTGTGCCTTTGGCGATGATCTTTGCATCCTCACTGTCCACTGAGTAGTGCCAAATGGGTGGAGGGTGGCAAATGCTATTCCTTTGTTGAAAAAGGGGATAGGGATAATCCTGGGAATTACAGACCAGTCAGTCTTACATCAGTGGTCAGCAAAGTATTGGAGAGAATTCTGAGAGACATGATTTATGATTACTTGGAAAATCATAACTTGATTAGAGTTCGTCAGCATGGCTTTGAGAGGGGCAGAACATGCCTCACAAATTACTGAATTACTGAGGATGTGACAAAACACATTGAAGAAGATAGAGCAGTAGATGTGGTGTACATGGAGTTTAGCAACGCATTTGAAAAGGTTTCCCATGGTAGGCTCATTCAGAAATTAAGGAGACATCGGATACAGCAAAACCTGTCTGTCTGGATACAGAATTGGCTGGCCCATAGAAGACAGAAGGTGGCAGTAGATGGAAAGTATTCTGCCTGGAGCTCAGTACCCAGTGATATTCCACATTGAATGAGGAAGTGGAAGGGTGGGTTAGTAAGTTTGTTGATGACATGAAGCTTTGTGGAGTTATAGGTAGTGTGGAGGGTTGTTGTAGGTTGCAACAGGACATTGACAGGATACAGAACTGGACTGATAAGTGGCAGATGGAGTTCAATCAGAAAAGTGTGATAACGTTCACTTTGGAAGGTCAAATTTGAATGCAGAATACAGAGTTAAAGGCAGGATTCTTGGCAGTGTGACGGAACAGAGAGATCTTGGAGTCTGTGTCCATATATCCCTCAAAGTTGCCGCCAGGTTGATAGGGTTGTTAAGAAGGTATATGGTGAGTTGGCTTTCATTAGCAGGGGAACTCTGTAAAGTCCTGGTTAGACCACACTTGGAATAGTGTGTTCAGTTCTGGTCGCCTCATTATAGGAAAGATGTGGAAGCTTTAGTGAGGGTGCAGAGGACATTTACCAGAATGCTGCCTGGACCAGAGGGCATGTCTGATGAACAAAGGTTGAGCGGGTAGGAAGCTCATTGGAATGAAGAAGGATGAGAGGTGACTTGATAAAGGTATACAAGAAGTTGAGAGGCATAAATAGAGTGGATAGCCAGAAACTTTTTCCCATGGCAGAAATGTCTATTATGAGGGGCATAATTTTAAGGTAATTAGAGGAAGGTTTGGGGGGGATATCAGAAGTCGGATCTTGGTGGTTGCGTGGAATGCACTTCTAGCAGTGGTAGTAGAGTCAGATCCATTAGAGACTTTTAAGTGACGCTTGGATAGGCACATGGAAGTTAGTACAATGAAGGGTATGTAGGTTAGTCTGATCTTAACATAGGATAAAGGCCAGCACAACATCAAGGACTGAAGTACATGTACTGTGCTGCACTGTTCTATGCTTTATGAGGTAAGTGCTCTTTCATTTCAGGAATTGGCACTATCCATTTTGTCAGGAGGAAAGGAGAAGAGAGGAGAATTGAAAGCTGTACAGAAAAGAGGTGAGCTTCCTCATACAACAATACTTGGGAGAAGGTCATCTCTGCTCATTTGCTACAGCCAGAATTTAGCATTTAACCCCTTAGGGAAGAAAACGAGACATCATTCAGAATTTGAATATTCAGAATCTGATTTTTCCATTACTGCATTTTCCCACATTTCTTGCCATTGCCCATACTGCTCAATGAAACAGAAAATTCCTCCATGGAATTCTGCAGAGAACGTAAAGTATAAATGCAGTACAGTGTATAGGGCTTTGAAGTATGTTGCAACACTAATAAGAGATGTTTTTTCTGTAAGAAAAACAAAAATTGCTGGTAAAACCCAGCAGATCTGCTAATATTTGTGGGAAGAAAGCAGACTTAACGTTTTGAGAAAATATTAACTCCAGTTGCGTCCCACAGATGCTGCCAGACCTATTGTCATTCACCAGCAATTTCTATTTTTCAGCATCCTCAGCCTTAGCTGATGTTGATTTTAGTATGTTTGGTACAGTAGAAGTCTTAAAACTTGGAATCTTGTGTAGTCCCTTTAAATTGTTCACTGGAAATTGTAATCTTTTCTCTAAAGTAATCAGTCTATGGAGATGGTAACATCTTTGTTTAGCAAGTGACTAAAAACACTCTCCTCTGTCATTTTATGTTAAAAGGATAATTACTAGATTGATTAATGTTCACAGTTGATGTTATTTTCTTTCACATACCATATGCAAAACCAATCAATCTAAGACCATTAGCTATCGGGGCAGAATTTTATGATGAGCTTATATTCATTTGCATGTATTAACCCACGGACTAGACGATAAAATGAATAAAACTACAGAAAGTTGTTGATTATGAGAATTGGCTCATACAACATGAGGATTCATTGTTCCCACCCTTTGATTATCACATAGTATATTTAGATATTAGCAGCCTAGGTAAGTTCCTAGTTGTAAGGGATTTGATGTCCATTTATGTGAAAGACCGCTGATACTGAATGTGGAAGTCTATCTAATGCAAAGTCAAAATCTGTAACAGAACCATCACTATGGCATAGTTATTGTCCCAGCATAGAACTGCACTTTCATCCCAGGGTAAAATCACCCTTTATATAAGTGTTCTCAACAGCATCTGAAAACAAGTCACAGTAAACACAGTTCTATGTTAATCCGAGACTGTAATTAGTGTGACATCATTTTGACAGCAATCCAGGTCTCCAGAATTATCAAAATTACATGCTGCCAATTGCAGAATAATTAAATCTACAATTTACTTCTATGTATGTATATGTGTGTGTTTGCTGGAGTAGGAGGGGGTAGGGGGAGAAGAGAGAAATTAGGAGGTGCTTTTGCTGCTTTAATCAAGTTCAGTCCTTTTTGGTTAAACAAAAGACTTACTGATCAATTACTTCCATGTCACAGTTCAGCTTTTCCTGTATGTTTTTTGGCAAACTTTCTATGTTGCTGATTACAATCTTCCATGTTTTTCTGCTAATCCTTGTAAGTGAGAAAATAATATGGATGTACAGAAAGTGTTCAGATCATTTGCTGTATAACAAAGAAGGATAAATACCATCCGCCTAAACAGCATGTCATGAAATGGTTGAGAAATATTTCAACTAGCCCAACAGTCTTTTGAGGGAGTGAGTTCCAGATTCTCACAGTTTTATGTGAAATAAGTGTTTCATGGTTTTACGAGGGCTGAAGGCCCTATACTGAGCTGTATTATTCTATGTTCTATGAAGTAAGCGCCCTTTCATTCGGGAATCTGCACCATCCATTTTTTCAGAGAAGAGAGGAGAATTGAGAGCAGCACAGAAAATAGGTGAGCTTCCTCATGCAACAATGCTTGGGAGAAGGTCATCCCAGCTCATTAGCTACGGCCAGAATTCAGCATTTAAACCCTTAGGGAAGAAACTCAGACATTATTTGGAATTTGAATATTCAGAATCTGATTTTTCCATTACTGTATTTTTCCCACATTTCTTGCCATTGTCCATACTGCTCAATGAAACAAAAAATTCCACCTTGAAATTCTGCAGAGAATGTAGTATAAGGGTTTCAAGTGTGTTGTAACACTAATAAGGGATGTCTTTTCTGTAAAGAAAACTCTAATTTTACAATTATTAGACAATAGAGAATAGTGCAGGAGTAGGCCATTCAGTCCTTCGAGCCAGCACCACCATTCATTATGATCACAGCTGATCATCCACAATCAGTATCCTATTCCTGCCTTACCCCATGACCCTTGATTCCACCATCTTTAAGAGCTCTATCCATCTCTTTCTTGAAAATATCCAGAGACCTAGCCTCCATTGCCTTCTGGGGCAGAGCATTCCATATATCCACCACTCTCTGGGCGAATAAATTTCTCCTCAACTCTGTTCTAAACGGCCTATCCCTTATTTTTAAACTATGTCCTCAGGTTCTGTACTCACCCATTAGCGGAAACATGTTTACTGCTTCCAGAGTGTCCAATCCTTTAATAATCTTATATGTCTCGATCAGATACCCTCTCATCCTTCGAAATTCAAGTGTATACAAGTCCAGTCACGCCAATCTTTCAACATATGATAGTCCCGCCATTCCGGGAATTGACCTTGTGAACCTACGCTGTACTCCCTCAATAGCCAGAATGTCTTTCCTCAAATTTGGAGACCAAAACTGCACACAATACTCCAGGTGCGGTCTCACCAGGGCCCTGTACAGCTGCAGAAGGACCTCTTTGCTCCTATACTCAATTCCTCTTGTTAAGAAGACCAGAACGCCATTAGATTTCTTCACTGCCTGCTGTACCTGCATGCTTGCTTTCAATGACTGATATACAAGAACACCTAGATCTCGTTGTATTTCCCCTTTATCTAACTTGAGTCTATTTAGACAGTAATCTGCCTTCCTGTCCTTGCCACCAAAATGAATAACCACACATTTATCCACATTAAACTGCATCGGCCACGCATCCATCCACTCACCTAGTCTGTCTAAGTCACCTTGTATTCTCATAACATCCTCCTCACATTTCACCCTGCCACCCAGCCTTGTGTTATCAACAAATTTGCTGATATCACTTTTAGTGCCTTCATCTATATCATTAATGCATATTGTAAACAATTGTGGTCCCAACACCGAACCTTGTGGTACCCCACTGGTCACCGCCTGCCATTCCTGTCAGTCAGCCAATTTTCAAACCAAGTCAGTATTTTGCCCCCAATACCATGTGCCCTAAATTTTCTCACTAATCTCCTATGTGGGACTTAATCAAAGGCTTTCTGAAAGTCCAGGTACATTACATCCACTGGGTCTCCCTTGCCCATCTTCATAGTTACATCCTCAAAAATTTCCAGAAGATTAGTCAAGCGTGATTTGCCTTTCGTAAATCCATACCGACTCTGACCTATCCTGCAACTGCTATCCAAATGAGTCATAATTTCATCTTTTCTAATTGACTCCAGCATCTTTCCACCCACTGACGTCAGGCTAACTGGTCTATAGTTCTCCGTTTTCTCTCTCACTCCCTTCTTGAAAAGTGGTGGGGGGGTGGGGGGGGGGAAAGAGAAGTTAGCAAAGAGTACAATGGGTGAATGGGGATGGGGATAGAGGTGATAGGTCAGAGAGGAGGGTGGGGGAAGGTAGCAAAGAGTACAATGGGTGGATGGAGGTGGGGATGAAGGTGATTGGTCAGAAAGGAGGGTGGAGCGGATAGGTGGGAAGGGAGATTGGCAGGTAGGACAGGTCATGAGGACAGTGCTGAGCTGGAAGTTTGGAACTGGGATAAGGTGGGGGGAGGGGTAAATGAGGAAACTGATGAAGTCCACATTGATGCCCTGGGGTTGAAGTATTCCGAGGTGGAAGATGAGGCGTTCTTCCTTCAGGCGTCGGGTGGTGAGGGAGCGGCAGTGGAGGAGGCCCAGGACCTGCATGTCCTTGGTAGAGTGGGAGGGGGAGTTGAAATGTTGGGCCACAGGGCGGTGGGGTTGATTGGTGCGGGTGTCCCAGAGATGTTCCCTTAAGCGCTCTGCAAGCAGGCATCCAGTCTCTCCAATGTACAGGAGACTGCATCGGGAGCAACGGATGCAATAAATGATGTTGGTGCAGGTAAAACTTTGATGGATGTGGAAGGCTCCTTTGGGGCCTTGGATGGAGGTGAGGGAGGAGGTGTGGGCACAGGTTTTGCAATTCCTGCAGTGGCAGGGGAAAGTGCCAGGATGGGAGGGTGGTTTGTTGGGGGGACATGGACCTGACCAGGTAGTCACAGAGGGAACGGTCTTGTGGAAAGCGGAAAGGGGTGGGGAGTGAAATATATCCCTGGTGGTGGGGTCTGTTTGGAGGTGGCGGAAATGTCGGCGGATGATGTGGATTATGCGAAGATTGGTAAGGTGGAAAGTGAGGACCAGGGGTGTTCTGTCCTTGTTATGGTTGGAGGGGTAGGGTTTGAGGGCAGAGGGGCAGGATGTGGATGAGATACATTGGAGGGCATCTTCAACCATGTGGGAAGGGAAATTGTGGTCTCTAAAGAAGGAGGCCATCTGGTGTGTTCCCTCGTACCTCCATAGTTCCCTTTGCTCAACTGCAATGCTGACACTTCCGATTCTCCCTTCTCCCTCTCAAAGTGCACCTACCACCTAATGGCTCCTTTACTTCGAGGTCCCTGATCAAATCCGGTTCATTACACAAGACCAGATCCAGAATTGCCTTCTCCCTGGTAGGCTCCAGTACAAGCTGTTCTAAGAATCCATCTGGGAGGCACTCCATAAACTCCCTTTCTTGGGGTCCAGAACCATCCTGATTCTCACAGTCTACCTGCATGTTGAAATTCCCCATAATAACTGTAGTACTACCTTTGCGACAGGCCAATTTCAACTCACTCCCTACATCCAGACTACTGTTTGGGGGCCTGTAGATAACTCCTATTAGAGTCTTTCTACCCTTAGAATTTCTCAGCTCTATCCATACTGACTCTACATCTCCTGATTCTATGTCCCCCCTCGCAAGGGACTGATTATCATTCCTCACCAACAGGGCCACCCCACCCCCTCTGCCCGTCAGTCTGTCCTATCAAAAGCACATATAGCCCTGAATATTCATTTCCCAGGCCCTGTCCACTTGAAATAACGTCTCAATTATCCCCACAACATCGTACCTGCCAATTTCCAACTGAGCCTCAAGCTCATCCACCTTATTTCTTATGCTTCGTGCAATCATATATAATATTTTTAATTTGTTACCCTCCTTACCCTTCTGACCAATCACTATTTCACTTGACCATACTGTATGAACCCTTCTTGAGTTTTCTGCTCCATTGATTCTGTTGTTTTCCTTAAGTTCTCTTATTCTCACTTTCTCTTTAACTTCCTTCTTAAATTTCCATATTGTCCCTTCCCCCCTCCCCCCCCCCACTTCTTAGTTTAAACATGCCTGTGTTGCAGTGGCAAACCTGCCTGACAGAATGCTGGTCCTCCACCTATAAGGTGCAAACCGTCCCTGTTGTATAATTTATCCTTACCGCAAAACATACTCCAGTGATCCAAGAATTTAAATTCTTGCTTCCTGCACCAGTTCCTCAGCCACACATTCAAGTCCATTATCTCTCTGTTCCTGCCCTCTCCAGCCTGAGGCACTGGCAGCAAACTGGAGATAACCACCCTGGAAGTCCTGCTTTTCAGCCTTCTTGTGGGTTCTCTGAAGTCCCGCTGTAGAATGTTCCCCCTCTACTTCCCAATATCATTTGTGTGGACATGCACCACCACCTCTGGCTCTTCACCTTCGCCCTTGTACTCTGTCGGTCACGTCCTGGATCCTTGCACCAGGAAAACAACATATCATCCTCAAATCCTGCCTGCTGCCGCAGAAACCCCTTTCAGTCCCTCTCATTATGGAGTCCCCTAATACCACGGCTCTGCATGATGTCTGACTCCTTGGCTCTGCCTCCAGGCCAATTTTCGAATGGCTGACCTGTCCGCTTCTCGGACTGGCAGTGTCGTCTGTCTCAACAGTTTCCAAGAAATTCAACCTGCTCATGAGAGGTACTTCCCCCGGGGTCTCTTTTACTTGAATCATCTCTTCCTTCCTCATCGTCATCTCACTTCTACTCTTTTCTGGTATGCTCAGTGTAATGACCTCGCTGAAGGTCCGGTCCAGAAAATTCTCGTTCTCTCAGATGTGCCTGAGGTCATCTAGTTCTTTCTTCAGTGCTGCAATGTGCCCCTTCAGAAGCTGAATGTGTACACACTTTTCACAGCTTTAGGAGCCAGAGATACCATCAGTGTCCCTGATCTCCCACATCATGCATGCAGCACCCTGAAACAGCTTGGCAGTCATGTCTTCACCCTCTTCAGTGTGGCATAATCTCCTCACTCAGCCTCTTCACCAGAAGACTCCTGAGCCAAAGACTCGCACTTTTCTCACCAGACACTTCCTTCGACACCCTTTTTTTGCTGCAAGTTGATGGACTCTTACTTTAGGTCAGAGGAGGAGGGTGGTAGGGAGGCCCCATTGTGTAGGACCTGGGGCCTAGACCATACCTACTTAAATAGAACTCACTAACCTTCCCAACAACCTCTGTGCTCCGACCTCACTTCCGCCCAGCTCCCTCTGTTCTCTGCTGCTATTTTTTTTTATCTCAGCACTAGCTTTTACTGTCATAGAGTCATAGAGATGTACAGCATGGAAACAGATCCTTTGGTACAACTCATCCATGCTGACTAGATATCCTAAATTAATCCAGTCCCATTTGTAGCAGTTGTCCCATATCCCTCCAAACCTTTCCTATTTGGTGGCACGGTGGCTCTGTGGTTAGCACTGCTGTCTCACAGTGCCAGGGACTCAATTTCAGCCTGGGAGTTTGCACATTCTCCCTGTGTCTGCGTGGGTTTCCTCCGGGTGCTCCGGTTTCCTCCCACAGTCCAAAGATGTGCAGATCAGGTGAATTGGCCATGGTAAATTGCCCACAGTGTTAGGTGCATTAGTCAGAGGAAAATGTGTCTAGGTGGGTTACACTTTGGAGGGTTGGTATGGACTTGTTGGGCTGAAGGGTCTGTTTCCACACAGTTGGGAATCTAATCTATTCAGATCTCCATCCAGATACGTTTTCAATGTTGTAATAGTATCAGCCTCCACCACTTCCTCTGGCAGCTCATTCCATACACACACCACCCTCTACATGAAAAGGTTGCTCCTTAGGTCCCTTTCAAGTCTTTCCCCTCTAACCTGAAACCAATGCCTTCTAGTTCTGGACTCCCCTAACCCAGGGAAAAGACCTTGTTTATTTACCCTATTCTTGTTTCTATAAACCTCTAAAAGGAAGGTTATATTCTGCATTCCTTTATTCTCCTTCACAGCTCCAGTCTCAACATTATGAAAATATTTCAACTTTCTTCTCCCTCATCTATGAAACTGGATGCAAAGTACTCACTTAATAGGACTGACAAAATCTCACTGTGTATTGTATTCCATCAGCATTTGTCTTCATGAACCACATTCTGTTTTCGCACTCTCCTTCTGTTAAAATATTTATTAAACATTTGTCATTAACTTTAATATCCCTTTGAAGTTTTTTCATAACTTTGTTTGCATTCTTTACAATTTATTTGTTCACTTTGTGCTATTTGTAACCCTCCCAGTCTGCAGGATTTATATCATTCATTGTATTTGTATAAGCCTTTTCTTTAATCTTGATATTATCTGGTGCCTTGCTTGTTGCTTAATTATGTAAATGGTGAACTTTGCCTCTTAAGAGACAAGTATGGGCTAACCATATCTTTTCTGATCAAGATTTAGAGATGCCGGTGTTGGACTGGGGTGTACAAAGTTAAAAATCACACAACACCAGGTTGTAGTCCAACAGGTTTAATTGGAAGCACACTAGCTTTCGGAGTGATGCTCTGAACTATCACCTGATGAAGTCGCTCCGAAAGCTACTGTGCTTCCAATTAAACCTGTTGGACTATAACCTGGTGTTGTGTGTTTTTCTGATCAATGTAGCATCGCCTTATACAGAGAAATATTATTCACAGATTACATGATAAAAGCATTTTCTTTCCAATTCCCATACAAAACACTTTATGGACTTGGTAATTTGCAAAAAAATGTAAACTCTTCTAAAAAGAGACTTGAAATCAAAACATTTTATCTTGCATTCAACTGTCTAAATGGAGGGAAAAAAAACTACTCTAGAAGCAAGCAATAATTTACATGTTGTAGGAACAGGGTGCTGCTTACTGGGAAATATGATTGGCATGGACATACTACAGGAAGTGCCAAGTGACTTAGTTAACTGATTAAATTCAAAAGAGACAGGCCACTCCAAGTGACCTAGGCATTGCCTTGGGAATGCTCCAGAGTTTGGCCACCTTCAAAGTCTATAATTTAAAGAAAAGATGCAATGTGGGGACACAGCTCTTTTGTCTGTAAGGAACAAAGCCCTGTGTGAATATTTGTTACAATGGAAGTGGGTTGATGTACCCCATTTCACAGAAGATCCTTTAAAACACCATCTCACCCCTCTCTGTCAGACTCAAACCTATTCCAAGAGGTTCAAGGAATATTTGTTAACCTATTTCACTAGCTGAAGCTCCTGAGACATAGCAAACATTTTACAATTAAACAACAGCTGAAAATGTGTTGCTGGTTAAAGCACAGCAGGTTAGGCAGCATCTCAGGAATAGGGAATTTGACGTTTCGAGCATAAGCCCTTCATCAGGAATGAGAGAGAGTAGCCAAGCAGGCTAAGATAAAAGGTAGGGAGGAGCGATGGAGGTGGGATAGGTGGAAGGAGGTCAAGGTGAGGGTGATACACCGGAGTGGGGTGGGGGCGGAGAGGTCAGTAAGGAGATTGCAGGTTAGGTGGGCGGTGCTGAGTTGAGGGACCCGACTTAGACAAGGTGGGGGGGAGGGGAAATGAGGAAACTGGAGAAATCTGAGTCCCCCCACCTTGTCTCAGTCGGTTCCCTCAACTCAGCACCGCCCACCTAACCTGCAATCTCCTTACTGACCTCTCCGCCCCCACCCCACTCCGGCCTATCACCCTCACCTTGACCTCCTTCCACCTATCCCACCTCCATCGCCCCTCCCCCAAGTCCCTCCTCACTACCTTTTATCTTAGCCTGCTTGGCTACTCTCTCTCATTCCTGATGAAGGGCTTATGCTCGGAACGTCGAATTCCCTATTCCTGAGATGCTGCCTAACCTGCTGTGCTTTAACCAGCAACACATTTTCAGCTGTGATCTCCAGCATCTGCAGACCTCATTTTTTACTCTTACAATTAAACAACATGCAATCAAAGATGAAACAACATTAATTCAACGCTTTTCCTCCTTTTCTTTTGAAATGAAGGTGTTCCCATGTATGTCTTCCCTTGTGCTTCTAGCTGGATGTTGTTGTGGGTTTGGTAGGTGCTGTCTAGGGATCTTTGGTGAATTTCTGCAGGGAACCTTGTAAATAGTACATACTGCTGCTACTCAGCATTGGCGTTAAAGGGAGCAGATATTTGTGGATGTGATGCAATCAAGCGTACTGTTTCGTCCTGGATAGTGTCAAGCTGCATAAGTGTTGCTGGTGCTGCACCCATGCAGGCAAGTGAGGAATATTCCATTGCAATCCTGACTTGTGCCTTGTTGATGGTGGACAGACTTTGGGAAATCAAGCAGTGAGTTAATCACTGCCGTATTCCCAGCCTCTGACCTGCTCTTGTAGCCATTGTGTTTATGTGGTGAGTTCAGTTGAGTTTTTGGTCAATGGCGACCCCAATGATGCTGATAGTAAGGGATTCAGTGATGGTAACACCATTGAATGTTGAGAGGTGGTGGTTAGATTATCTCTCATTGGTGATGGTCATAGTCTAACATTTGTTTGGTGTGAATGTTACTTGCCACTTGTCAGTCCAAACCTGGATATTGTCCAGATCTTGTTGCATTTGAACATTGATTGCTTCAGTATTTTAGGAGTCATGAACAGTCCTGAACACCATACAATCATCAGCAAACCTCCCCACTCCTGACTTTATAGTGGAGAGAAGGTCATTGATGAAGCAGCTAAAGATGGTTGGAACTAGGACTCTTGCCTGAGGAACTCCTGCAGAGGTGTCATGAAGCTGCAATAACTTCACAACTTCCTATCTGCTAGTTATGACTCCAACCAGTGGAGAGTCCGAGCTTTGATGCTCATTGATTTTGTTATAATGTATGAAAATCTGAGTAGAATTGTCAATTAACACTATTAAGTCATATTCCCTCTACTGACTTTTGCATCAGTAGTGCAATCTTTTATGTTACATAAACGTACAGTTGGCTGATACTAACACTGGGATCATGAGCAATCAACAGTTACTATAAAAGTTTCATAAAAACCGAAAGAACTGCGGATGATTTAAATCAGAAATAAAAACAGAAATTGCCGAAAAAGCTCAGCAGGTCTGGCAGCATCTGTGGAGAGAAATCAGAGTTAACATTTCAGGTTGAGTGACCCTACCTCAGAACTATAAGTTTTGTCATGCTTGTCTATCACTGTCTTAATAAACAACTTAGATAGACTACAGCTTCATAATAATGACCATCTGTTGATCCAATGTACACAGGTCTTCCCTGAAAAACAAAATTTTCAGGATCCCCCTAACAGTGAATAAGGTTACCTCAGATTACAACGGGATCTTGATCAAATGGTCCAATGGGCGGAGAAGTGGCAGATGGAATTTAATTTATATACATGAGAGGTGCTGCATTTTGGGAAAGCAAATCAGAGCAGGACTTACACACTTAATGGAAAGGTCCTAGGGAGTATTGCTGAACAATGAGACCTTGGAGTGCAGGTTAATAGCTCCTTGAAAGTAGAGTCACAGGTAGATAGGATAGTGAAGGAGGCATTTAGTATGCTTTCCTTTATTGGTCAGAGTATTGAGTGCAGGAGTTGGGAGGTCATGTTGCGGCTGTACAGGGCATTGGTTGAGCCACTTTTGGAATTCTGGTTTCCTACCTATCGGAAGGATGTTGTGAAACTTGAAAGGGTTCAGAAACAATTGACAAGGATGTTCCCAGGGTTGGAGGATTTCAGCTATAGGGAGAGGTTGAATAGTCTAGTGCTGTTTTCCCTAGAGCGTCAGAGGCTGAGGGGTGATCTTATAGAGGTTTACAAAATTATGAGGGGCATGGATAGGATAAATAGACAAAGTCTTTTCCCTAGGGTGGGGGAGTCCAGAACTAGAGGGCATAGGTTTAGGGTGAGAGGGGAAAGATATAAAAGAGACCTAAGGGGCAACTTTTTCACGCAGATGGTTGTATGTGAATGGAATGAGCTGCCAGAGGAAGTGGTGGAGGCTGGTACGATTGCAACATTTAAAAGGCATTTGGATGGGTATATGAATAGGAAGGGTTTGGAGGGAAATGGGCCGGGTGCTGGCAGGTGGGACTAGATTGGGTTGGGATATCTGGTCGGCGTGGACGAGTTGGACCAAAGGCTCTGTCTCCGTGCTGTACATCTCGATGACTCGATAACTTTCTGCTTCTTACATTCTACTCAGGTTTCCTCTTTTGTATATTTTCTCTGTCACAGATGTCATTTTGCAGCTATATCTTCACAAATAGGATTCCAGCATGAGGGTCACAGTTTCAGGATGTGGGGTAGACTATTTAGGACTGAGAGAAGAAATTTGTTCACCCAGAGAGAGAAGGGGCCTGTGGAGCTCTTTGCCTAAAAAAGCTGTTGTGACAAAACACTGAATGTTTTCAAGAACGAGTTAGGTATAGCTCTTATGGCTAAAGAGATCAGAGGGTGTGGGGAAATAGCAGGAACACGGTGCTGAATTAGATGATCAACCAAGGTCGCACTGAATGGCAAACCAGTCTTGAAGTGCTGAATGACCAACTCCTGTTCCCATTTTTCATCTAAGCTTTACTGGGGACAAGGACATTGAAGATAAATGTTCGGAAGGGATGAAGCCACAGGAGTAATGTAGCAAATTGAAGGCCAATGAATACCCAGTTGGCAGTGTGTTAGTGCATTTGTGTGCAAGCATTTTCCAAGGATAGATGCAAAATGAAGTGAGATTGGAAGCTGTAGGTTGAGGGTCATCAAACTTTCCAAACAATGTTCAGGGACAGTCTTGCTTATAATCAGCACTGCAGAGCTAAGGGGAGGAGATGCGATGCAAATGGTTGACCTCGATGGGAGTATTTACATAGGGTGAGAAAGGTCGGGAGGGCAGAATCAAAGAAAAGAAGACAACTTGCTTTGAGACATAAATGGAGATCATGAAGAGTAATGATTCATGCAGTGCAGAGGCTGAGAAAAGGAAATAAGATGATATCTTAGTGCAAGCCTCTATTTGGAATAAGAAGGAAAAAAGTCAAATACTGAAAGATAGATAAGGGTCAGAAGAACACAGATGAATTGATGAGGCCAAGGTGATAAGGAAATAAATTAAATATGGAAAGAAAATGTTTCAATTACTGAACTCTATGTCCAGAAATGTTGTACTTTCCAAACTAAAACCAGACTGATCTGCTTCAATTTATGTAGAGATTGTGATTTTGAACTGAAGTCAAAGATGTGATAGAGATTGGATGGCAAGGACTGCATGGTGAGTCATCTTAATGCAATCCCTGGACTCAGATTACATGAGAAACCATCCTCCCTGCTAAAGGTCTATAATGCTGTGCTGGAACAGATACTTCTAAAATTTTATGGAAATTCAATCAGGAACTCAACACATTTTCAGCTTTGTGCAGAAAAGCATTTGTGCATCTTTAGTAATGAAAAGGGACAGCATTGACCCCCAGCTGAATTTTTTTTTATTAAAAACAATTTAGGTTTGCTTTAAACATCATTCCACTTCCAGGCACCTCTGTGGGTTTTTATTTAATCTCTAATTCAGTGATGCCAACTTGTTTCTGCTATACTGGGGGGGTGGTTTAATCATGGGAGCCTCTTAAAGCTCTGTCTGCCTCTTTGTAAAGCTGTCAATTTGATCAGGCAGGCATCTGCTTTCACCCTCTGCCAAGTATTTGTTACATAAACAGAACAGCCATAGTTTAAAGGCTAAAATGGAACATTCACAGGACTCCACAGAGCAATTCTATAAATGGTCATATTTAAAACAATCACCCCGAAATAACTTGTTACTTAGGGCTTATCCTGCGACCAAAGTTTTCATTAAAAGTGTCACACAACTCTTTTCATGCATAAGTACTGAATCATTTCAGAGGAGATTGTATTTTAAGGCTCTTGTGATTTGCAAAAGGTGACCTGAAGATTCGTTCAATTGATTCTGCAATTTGGTTTTGAAATGCTGGGTAGAATCTTACATCCCCTGCAGAGAATTGGCAAGTGAAAGGACCATAAGATGGCGACTGACCCTTTCCTGCCACTTATCCTCTTGCCCCTGTACCTGCTGCAATTTTACGAAAAATGGGATAGGGAGAGGATTTAGGTCACAGACCAATAACTATGCCAATTAAAGTTCCTTAAATGGTCAGTTAAGGCAGTTAAGGATCATTCCCTCCTTTGCTTCTCTCTCATTGGTGAGAGGCTGAGGTAGGGGATGAATCGGAAATGCGGCAAATAATATTGCTTGGGCTCTAGAGGGAAATTGGGGAGGTGGATGCACCTGTTGTCTTGACTCCGAATTTCACCAAACCCTCACGCCATTTCAAACTCCAGATAACCCCACTCTTACCCGCCTACCACTGACCTTTCCCAGTCCAGACCCCTTGTGCCAGTGCATGCCAGCCCGGATCTGATCATATCCCACTGCCCCACATACCTTGCATTCTGCTACAGGGAATGAATTGGAAGCTGAATGTAGTCCCAATGGTGGCCATCCTCCCACTGGCACCATGGGGACAGGGAAATTTGTTCTAAGAGCTGATGACCAGCCAGATGGTGAAATGAAACTTGGGAGGAACTCTCAACTCAAGAAAATGAATGTCTCAATGGACATTAAATGGCTGTAGGGTTATCAGCCTGGATGGGAATAAAAGATACAGCCACTTAAATATCTGCTTGTGGCATCTGCTTGCTGGATGCAAAATACAGCCCGTCATTGGCAGAGTGGTTATATCACTTCCATTGTGATTTACTCATCACAAATGAATGTATTTCAAATGTTTTATGTCATTATTTATGTTTTCACAAGCACAAGTATAAAGGTTTGTTCTTTCTCCCCATTAAAGTCAATCTCTTTAACAAACCTGCAGGATAAACTTACAGGAATGAGGTTATCTTTCATGTTTTCAGCTTCTAGAATTGTCAGTTCTTCAGGGCTCAACAGAAAAAGCCGTAGTTCACCGATAACGTCCTTTGCTATTTCAGGTACCGGTTTGTCCAGAACTACCTATGTTGGAAATTAAAAATGGCAAAAGAGGATATCCTTTAGCTTGATCTAGAACAAAGCAGACATGTTCTAACTTGATATCCTGGAGGTGTAATCGGCTGCCCTACCCAATTTTGCAAATAACATAGAATATTAGTGTAGTTTACACTTTGTCATGGATTTTAGAGGGGCAAAGGGGATTTTTATCTTGGCCTTAATGCTATAAAACAGTGATACCAGATTCAGGTTACATGGTGGGCCTGATTTAGTACCTTGGCACTTGGGCTTCCATCATATTCAATTGAAGATATTTCACGTAGAAAATGGATTGCATTTTTTGCCTATTTTGAAAAGGTAAACTAGTTGCAACATATGCCAATTTACAGATGTGCAACATTGCAGGCACAACCTACTAATTCTAGGTGTATCTGGCAGCAGCCCGAAATCAGTAATTACATTATGTAAATATGCAAAGATAGGTCCTAATCCTATTTCAAAACCTGTGCAAAACTAGGTGAAGCATGCATCTTGCAAGCATTTTATTTGGCTCTTAAGTCAAGAACACATGATAAGAAAAGTCTATTTAACACCCGTTCTACTGAGCATGGAGAACTAGATTTGCTTGCCCTGGCTTCAGTGCACTACTGTGGACCACTGCCAGTTTGTACTCAACCCTTCTTCATTTCACTGTCCTTGGTGCTTACAAATTAATAATTAGAAGGATATAGGCCAAGTGCAGGGAAATGGGGTTAGCGTAGATGTACATTTTGGTCAGCATGGACCAGTCTCCACACTGCTGGATTAACAATATTGTGAGCAACTAGCAGCAACAGTTCGAGTAAGGCACCACTTTGACTCACTATATTGCAGCTGAACTCAATTCTCTGAAAGGAGTAGAGTCCTATGTGCACACAATCCCATCCCATTTCCCAGTCCTCTCTTCTACATCTACTGAACTTCAAACTGCATAATACATTGTTTTCCTCTGACTTCCTTAGGGGCACGGATAGGATAAATAGACAAATCCTTTTCCCTGGGTTGGGGGAGTTCCAGAACTAGACGGCATAGGTTTAGGTGAGAGGGGAAAGATATAAACAAGACCTAAGGGGCTACTTTTTCATGCAGAGGGTGGTACGTGTATGGAATGAGCTACCAGAAAAAGTGGTGGAGTCTAGTACAATTGCAACATTTAAAAGGCATTTGGATGGGTATATGAATAGGAAGAGTTTGGAGGGATGTGGGCCAGGTGCTGGCAGGTGGGACTAGATTGGGTTGGGATATCTGGTCGGCATGGACGGGTTGGACAGCTCTACGATTCTATGACCCTTGCTTCAGTTTCTCAAATCCCAATTCCTTAACCTCCTCCTTTCTCTTCAGACCCCATTCCCAACCCCTAATTCCAAGCCTAAAACCTCCAGGCATCTCCTAACATTTGTTCACCAGTCTCCTCCTCACTGTTATGCCCTAGTCCTGCTATACTCTCCCTGTCAATCCTTCCCCAACACCAGTCCCCTGTCACCTCAATTTTTGCTCCCTTTATCCTGATCCCCCAGCAACAATGAACTACCACACTCCAACACCCCACTACCACTTCCTCATTCTTCCTCTGTGGTTCAATCCCTTGAATTCTTCCCCCTCGGAATTCTAACAACCTACCCTATTGTTTCTGGTCACTCTGTCCTCTCGCCACCTCAACCAGTTCTGTCTCCAACCATTGCTGACCGAGTGTCAGTTTTGTGCTCATGGAAATGAGGAGAGCAGTGACAGTATGAAGTCAGGAAAAAGGTATTCCAATATTACAAATGATATTTAAAAAACAAAGTTCTTGTTACCTAATAGAAGGTGTGTCGAGGAGACTTGGGACAGCAGAATACGAACCATACGTTTAACTCCCCATTCTATATAGTAATTTTGTACAAGTACACAAGTATTTGATGGATTAGAGTTTCACACCTCTCTCTGAAAAGTTCAGATAAATGCATTCAGATGTTAACACTTTGAAACGTGCTACCTTTAACCCTTGCACTAATTTTAGTTTACATTGTGAAAATATACACATATAAAAAAGTACAGTAATTTAGATTTGAATGTCACACACTAGATCTATAATACACAGAGATTTATTTTCACAGGACACACTTTAGTGATGGTATCAATGGATTTAAGCCAGATTTCACACGTCTAGACTTACTGAGTTAACATGAGCCCATTCTCTGACAAAGTTAATTAAATCCGGTTCATCGATAGTCAGCATGTCGCTCTGCAGAATAGCAAGCAAGGCAAGGTCAGAAAGTTCATGGAAGCCTCGGGTCTTCACAATACTCTGAGGATAGACCAGATGATTCATCTTATTAAAATGGGCTGTATAATTCCAAAGAAAATAATATATTTGAACACACTGATTGCCTGGTTCATTTTATATGAATGTTAAGGGTTGTATATCCAAAAGAATTGTTCATGTTTGGAATAGTTTACAGTTTGACTTCCTCAATTGCATCGAGTCATTGGACACTTTCATCTGATCAACTTTTCTCTGCTGAACATATGGTTTGTTGAAAAAGTGTCAATGCTCTATTTAAAATCCCCTTATCTTCACACACAACTTCTCTCAGCCACTATAGACCCAAGTCAACATTAGTCAAAGCATTCTGCTCAGAGGTTTGGAGAAAACACTGCTTTTGGTTCACACGTTCCCATAAACATGCCCATGACTAAACTCAATGTGGAGTTTGAGTCTATTCGAGTAACCACGCTTTCCCTACATTGTACTGGTGGCTAATATTCAGAAAAGTTACATTGGCTGTGAAGTATTTTGGGATGCATGATAGGCAAGTTCTTTCTTTCAACTTTGTCCTCTGTCATTTATTCTTCAGAATGTACAAGGTGATCAGGCATTCAATTACCCAGGCTCATCTAGCTAAGATCAAATTTTTCTTCAGCTTTACAAACATGTGCACTATTCATTTCAGCTCCCTAGATGGCAATCTAGAGTAGCAGTCCTGACCGCTTTCACACTCCATACTTTATAAATGGTCAGGCTAATTACTAAAACCAAAACGCACAACGAAACTAACTAAGCATTAAACTGGAAGCTTGGTTTATACTACACACTATAACTCTTCAGCAACCTATAACATTAAGATGTCTCTGATGTCAATGCCAGAAGTATAGTTCCAAAGATGTGGCTGCAATGTTGAAAGGATATCATGGAGAGGACCCTGAGGACCATCACTTCACTCCCTCACTCTTGCACAGAGCAGTAGGGGTAATGAACTGCAGTGTCAGGAGAGTGGCACTGACTCCATAAAATAAGCTCCTGTTAATTTTTCCCAGGATGAAACATGTTCCCAACATAGTGCACCAACGACAGGCCTAACAAAACTTTATAAACTTTATACAACAGAAAAAATTTCCAAGGAGAAGGCACAGAAGTTAGCCAGCTAATAGGAGAAACCAGTAACCAAACGTGGGTGAAGCCAATGCAAGGTAGTGCCAATGATTGGTCGGTAATACATGTCACATGGGGAATCGGGTATTGGTGCAAACCCATTTCACAAAATGGATTCCTATAACTAGCACAGGACTCATTTATATTCAGGTAGCCCCCACTATCCGAAAGTAGAGCACTTCCAGGGAACCTTTCATAAGCTAAAAATCGTGTAAAGCGAAGGTGTGACTTAAATGGGAAAGAGTATCACCATTTCTCGTAAAAGCGACAATCCTCTTCAGATTCACGAAAACAGGTACTAATGTAGCTCTTTAATAAAAGCAAAATTGCGTAAAGCAAATGTTTGAAAAGTAGGGGATACCTGTATTTTACGTCATATTTGTGATTTAAGATGGTAGGTGGTAGACTTTTGGTATAGGGTAGGAACATATACCCAAAAGCAGAGCAGAGTGATCAGGTTCCTAGCCCTATGTTCAACAATTTGTACTTACATCACAACTTTAACATAATGAATCATTCCCAGGCACTTCTGTCTATCTATCTTTTCCCCAGTTCCTAAGGGTTGGACCATGGATTTTAAGGGCAAGGTGTTCGACAGGCTGCCATTTCATTCTGCAGGTTGGCAGACCAATGGACTCTCCTGCCCCTACTGGTTGCCATAGATCTAATGGAAGGATTTAAAGGGAGATAATCAACATGTTTACCGTATTTCAGTGTGCTTTCAATGCCTATCAAGTCATAGCATCAAATCCAGAACTTCCATCCCAGAGGCAGCAATACCACCACTGTGCCAAGATCGTCTGCCCAACACATTTTTCAACAGCATTATAATACAAAATATGATGTCATGCCACACAGTAAAACATCAGGTCAAGTGAAAGAACTTGCTCAAATAGGTGAAGTTTAAGAAGTGCCTTAAAGGAGAATGCAACCCAGAGAGGGATAGGGAGCTTGGGGACTAGGCAAAATGAAGGTACAACCAACAAAGCTGCAGCAATTAAAATTGGGGATGCGCAAGAAACAGAGCTGCAGGAGTGTAGATTTCTTTAAGCACTGTGGAGCTGGACGAGATTGCAGAGAGAAGTCTGGCAAGGCTATGAAGAGATTTGTAAGAAGGATGCGAATTTTAAACTCAAGATATTGCTAGACTGGGAGCCAATGTAAATCAGCAATCAGAGGGTGGTCAGGGGAACCAGACTTGCTCTGGGTTAAGAAACTAATAATAGAGTTTAACATTATCTCAAGTTTCGAGAGGGTAAAATTTGGGGAAGTCCTTACCAAAGCTGGCTGATACATTTACAGTCTTACTATTCAGCTTCAAATAGGTAATGATTTCAAACCAGGAAAGAAGTGTGATATCTAAAATATTTGTTATTTCTAAAAATACTTTTAAAATCGGAAAGTTGACAAGAGGACAAATGACAATAAGATGAACTGAGAAAGGTTAACTGAATCTGTTCCTATGGCAGCTTCCCCTTTTAAACTCCTATTTTACTTCATGTGACAAAGGTCACAAAAGATCAGTGTGACCGAGTTATTCTTAGTGCAATAATCAGGCAAGCGGAAGCAATTAGTCACATCCAGTAGCTCAGGCATGCAGTTGGAAATAACACAAGTTTAACCAGAATGACTTGCTGACATAATGATCCCAGCCTTTCCATTCCATGGATCATTCAGGATTAGTGTAGCAGCAGAAAGTTCACTTTGCAATCTCTCTATGCACTTTTGTGCCTGTGTTTATTTCATTTGGCTTGTGTCTGGAAGGGCCGCACCCCTTATCCTGGCAGCAGAACTGCAAATTTACATTCTTGTGGGTGTTTGATTCTGCTACAAGGATAAGAAAGCCAGGATTGACAGTGGAAATGACGGGCCTGGTTCTCAAATGCAGCTTTTCAGTGATCTTTGCTGAACAAATGTTAACATAAAAATACTTCAGTCACTCCAGCTCAAGTATGCATGCATCATAATTTGTTGCCATTTACTGGGACAATGGTCAGGAAACATCTCATCAAGATGCTACAGCCATCACAAATGCGAATCAGATTTGGAGAACCAGATGGTCTCTTCCTGCTGCCCAATTCTGTGTATTTGTTAACTCAAATAAGCTTTGTTTGAAAGCTTTGATATAACAAAAATTACTTGATTGCACTTTGCACCTGGAGAATTTTGCAAAACCACACAATCCAAATATTTTTACACTCTTTAATAAAACATAAGAACATTAAAACTTATAAGAAGTCTCTTCTGAGATGGTTCAGAGTTTAGTAGCAGACGTGACATTTCAAGCCCTGGCCAATAGAAAACGTTCCAGTTGGGAGTCAGCTTCAATAACAGAAAATCTGTCAGGATTTCCAGTCTGCGACTTCCTGCTGGAAGTGCATGTGTAAGTATCTCGGTGACAGCAGCAACATGATTCAGCTGTGACACACTGTGAAATAGCCTGCTGACAATCCAAGCTCGATTTTGACTCCACCGTCAATCAAGCAGGTAGGATCTAGCCCACAGCAACATGAGACCGGAGCGACCTTGGCTCTCTGGTGGCACCATGGCTCAGTGGTTAGTACTGCTGCCTCGCAGCATCAGAGATCTGGGTTCGATTCCAGCCTCAGGCACCTTTGTACGTTCTCCCATCATCTGCATGGGTTTCCTCTGGGTGCTCCAGTTTCCTCCCACAGTGCATACATGCGCAGGTTAGGTGGATTGGCCATTCTAAATTGCCCAGTAGTGCCCAGGATTGTGCAGGCTAGGTAGATTAGCCATGGGAAATGCAGGGTTACAGGGATGGGTGTGGGTCTGGTGGGATGCTTTCCGGACCGGCAGTGTGGGCTTGATGGGCTGAGTGGCGTGCTTCCACACTGTAGGGATTCTATGACTCTAGCTGTATTTGGCATGCTGGTTTCACTCAGATGGTAAGATGCCATCTAAAGTACATAGAACAAAAATCAGTCAAGCGAGTGGAGTGGTGGGAACGGGGAAGAAACCCTGGACATGAAAGACTCTGAACTTCTTCTCCTTTCCCACCGGGTGAGAAAAAACATAAAACTAACTCATCTGCCTGGGCTTATTTCAGTCTCAGTTCCTCTTGCCACTACTTGGTATTTAGACAAGCTACAATGGTGTCTGCAAAAACCCTTGGTTTTTTTCATTTGTTCATGGAATGTGTGCCTCACTGGCCAGGCCATCATTTATAGCCGAATGGGCAGTTGACCACATTACTATGGGTCTGGAGTCATATGCAGGCCAGACCAAGTAAGGATGACAGATTTCTTTGCCTGGAAGACATTAGTGAACCAGATGGATTTATTTTTTACAATCAACAACAATTACATCGTTGTCATTTGGCCAGCTTTTTATTGAATTCAAATTTCCCCATCTGCCATGGTGGCATTTGAACCTATGTCCCCAAAACATTATCCTGGGCACTAGCCCAGTGACACTCCACTACGCCAACCCCTCCCTACCTGTAACAAAATTGTAGTGACACCATTGTAGGCAAATCTGCATAATTAAAGGAGAGTCCATTATCATCTGATGGCTACCTCTCAGGAGCAGATTGAAATTCCTGCATAAGGTATAAGGATCAAGAAAGGTGAGGAACACAGTCATTTGGACTTTCTATACACCAGACAAAGAGATTAGAACAAGCCTTGTTTAAATTTAAGGCTCAAGGAATACAAGATTAGAATGGCTCCAATGACACCAAAGCTCAATAGCCAGTCAGCATGGAGGACAAGAGAAGAAAATTGGTAAGGAAAAGCTTTTATTGAAAAGAAGCTCTCACATATGTATCTTGCTGAATATACACAGCTTGTGGCATAGTCAAAATGTACACTTCATTGCAACTTTCCAAACAGAATATTTCAGGATGGTGATCAAGATGGGCTGCAACAAATATCAAAGTTAATAGAGGAAGTCCAAAGGTAAGTTTAAAGGGATTTTAAAGATTGGGAAGCAAAAGTTAAGGTTTATGAAGAGAATTCTAAATTGTAGGGATGGAATGGTTGCGAGATTTGCTAGTGATACAGCAAAATATTAGTGAGGAATTTTTTTTTTTAAAGTATGAGTTGTTGAAGAAGAAATTTGAAAAAAAGGATTTAAATCTCTAATATGGATGCCAACCCATACATCTAGATTGTGATGCACATAGAGGGGAAAGGGAGTTACAAGTGATCCCTGCACCTACTCATTGCCATCAAACAGAAGACGGCTCTGATGGTGCAGTGCTAGCATCCTTACCCCAATACCAGAGGTGAGTAGTAACATCTCTGACCAGTCTGAAAGTTTTCTCTGTTTAACAAAAAGGTAAAATCATTATAGTCCTACCAGATAACTCACATTAGAGGGAGATGACAGGTGGTGGTTTAACCTGAGGGTCACTACACTTCAGCTGAAAAGAGATTCTGAAGGAGAGTACTTCATGGTAACTTCTGCCAATGTGAGAACTGAGCCCATGCTGTTAGCATTATTCTACATCGCAAACCAGCCATCCAGTCAACTGAGTGAATCAAACTCAGTCCTGATTAATAAATTGTTTAAAAAAAATGGAATTGAGGGAACAGGACTCCAACATATCTATTAGTATCAGTACAACTGATAAACCTGCACACAATCTATCACTTATCTGCTGTTAAAACATTACAACTCTACCCTCATCTTGGAAAAAGCAGCGCCTAAGTTTCATGACTGTCAGAAATAGACTTCTGTACTGGGCGAAAGTGAGTACTGCAGATGCTAGAGATGAGTCAACAGCGTGGTGTTGGAAAAGCACAGTGAGTCAGGCAGCATCCAAGGAGCAGAAAGATTTATGTTATGGGCAAAAGCCCTTCATCGGAATAGACTTCTGTACAGGTTGTTCTACTATAACACGTTTTGTTAATATGAATTCAATGTAATGCGATTGACAAATTGGGGACACTGTTTCTAAAGCATGAACTTTTTATACATGTGTTGACTGCAATGCGATTACATCACCAACACATTAAGTGCTGTTTTTAAAGTATGGTTTTCTATAATGCGGGGTTGCACAAAAACACAATCATCATGTTATAGAAGAACTACCGGTGATTTTTAAAAAATAAATCTTGCTGCTGTGGCAACATATATCAATCGGCAACATATTTATTTCTAATTGTCACAGCTAATTCTCACAGTTAGTGGACCACACAATTGATGGATATTTTGATCTGCATGAGTGGGTTCAGTGGCCTGAGCTTGGTTTCAATAGATTTCATTTGACAGCAGAGTCTAAAAAAGAAGTCATCAGATACATTAGCCATTTTCAAGTACTCACTTTGGTGTGTCCCTCAATGAAAGCTAGGCATTTGTCTTTCATGTTGGTCTGTCTGTATGTCACTGCAGCCTGGGGAGATACAAAATAATGATTATTTTACAGTTTGATTGCTTGAGACAATTGTCTATTCATGCAGGTGGAAGGTGACTCAGGATTTCATTCTTAACCTCAAACGCCCCACCCTTTATGAGACCTTATAGTACAGAAGCAGAATTTAGTCATTTGGCCCATCGAGCGTGACCTGCCAGTTGATCAATCTGGCGTGTTTCTCAACCCCATTCTCCTGTCTGCTGCCTTGATCCCCTTACTAATCAAGAACCTATCTATCTCCATCACTCAATAGCTTGGCCTGCACTGTCCTCTGCAGCAGTAAGTTCTACAAACTTACCACCCTCTGGCTGAAGGCATTTCTCCTCACCTCAGTTCTAAAACGTTAGCTCTTCACTGTGAGGCAGTGCCCTTGGGTCCTAGTCTCTTCGACTACTGGAAACATCTTCTCCACGTCCACTCTAGCCAGGCCTCTCAGTTTTCAATAAGTCTCAATCAGACTATCCCATCATCCTTCTAAACTCCATCAAGTACAGACCCAGGGTCCTCAATCTCTCCTCACACTACAAGTCATTTGATCTCGGGGATCATTCTTGAGAACCTCCCCTGGACCCCTCCAATACCAGCACATCCTTCCTTAGATACAGAACCTAAAACTGCTCACAATATCCCAAATGATCAGAACCTTATACAGCCTCAGTGATACATCGCTACTGTTGTATTCTAAACCTGCTGAAATGAATGCTAACATTGCATTTGTCTTCCTAACTGCCAACTGAACCTGCATGTTAACATTAAGAGAATCCTGAACTAAAACTCCCTCTGTGCTTCAGATTTCTCCATTTAAAAAACAGTCTATGCCTCTATTCTTCCTACCAAAGTCATAAACTTACACTTTCCCACATTGTATTTCATCTGCCACTTCTTTGCTTATTCTCTTAGCTTGTCCAAGTCCATCTTCAGACTCCTGATTCCTCAGCACTACCTGTCTCTCCAATATGTTTCTGTCATCTGCAAACCTAGCAACAATGCCCTCAGTTCCTTCATCTAGATCATTCATGTATTACATGAATAGTTGTGATCTCAACACTACCCCCTGCAGAATTCCACTCCTCACCGTTGCTATCCTGAAAAAGACCCCTTTTGTCCCCACTCCATGCCTTTTGTCAGTCAACCAATTGGCTACTCTTATACTGTATTCTGCTCACTTTGTTAAACAGTTAGATTTACCCCAGAGAAGCAAACAGTGAGGGGAATAGAGAGCTGGTGACCCAGTAAGTGCTTACATATTCAGGAAAGGAAAAGAGAAAGAAGCACTGTTGTTACCTATCGAAGCATTAAGTTTCAACTCAGTACAGTTAAGCAGCGGACTCATTTCCCCAGATTTTGTTTTGGCACAGGGACAAAAGTAACTTGCCCAAAATTGGGCACATTTAAAAAGTAACAATGGGAGCAGCAATTGGAGAGCTGGAGAAGCAGACAAAGAGTTAGGGAGGGACTTGAAAGCGAGGTGAGAATTTTAAAATTGAAACAATGATAGGCCGGAATATAGGTCAGCAAGCACAGAGGTGATGAGTGAATAGGAGTGATGAGAATTAGAATGTAATCAGTACAGTTTGAATGAGTCGAAGTTTAGTGAAGATGAAAGGTGTAATTTTACAGGAGAGTATATGCACAGCAACTTTGAATGCAGTAAACTACTGAACTAAGCTGCATTAAGTGACAACATGATAATTAGAGATTTGACTTCTCCCAGTAAGAAAAGTGAGCTATTATGAAAGGTATTTTCCTCTCTCAGCCATTTTTTGCTTTTAGACTCAGCCAAGACTAAGTGCAACTATCATTATTCTCAGCAGCACGCTGTTTCTACTCAATTACTCGCAATGGAAGATATGGCCAGAGTGTTATCTTCTCACTGAAAAGTTACATAATCTCCAGAAAAAAGCTCCATAAGGAAGTTTAAGCAACATTAAAATTAAAATTTATTTATATTTAATAAAGTATTTTGCTGCTTTAATTCGATATTTCTTTGGGCATTGTCTTCATTGTGCTTAAATCTCAGAGTCTTGATTCTTAACCTTTAAAGATAGTAGCATAATTTTTAAGTGTATGATCTATTTATAACTATTAAATGGGTCAATGGTCAATTGAGTTTCACTCAGTTTTGATGAACTGTGAAGGTGTGGGTGATCCATTATCATTTTGATCAGAATCTAGTCTGAGTCAGATCAAATGACCTGCACGAGTGGTATAAACCACACACAATCTGAAGGTCAGAACTTGTTCAGTCATATTCTCTTCCATGTGAAGTTCATTTCATAAATAGGAGATAAAGACAAGTGCAATACTTCAGTCTCAAGTAATGCTACCTTTAGAGATTTCATGCATGAACAATTTTAAGTGTACAAAACTCCAATGCCTTAAAACGTCCCAAGAACTTATTCAGCAAAATGAAGAATGACTTAAATGGAAACAGGAAAAATGTAAATGTACATAAATAGACAGCTGAATAAACATAAAGACAGTTAGACATGAATAGAAACATGAACCGATATAGATGTTGACCAAGGGAAATATAACAAGAGACAGATTTACAAATGAATACATCCTAGCTAATATATATGTAAGGAAGGCATGGATTTTGTAGTCATCAGTCCAGTTCACTTTCACCCACAAAACATTATTGAGAGTTTGATCCATGTGTGGTAGAATTGCTGCATTGTTGTAAGAGCCCAATAGTTCATTTGTTTCTTTCGTATCAGAGGACCTTTTGCCTCCATGTGCATCTTGCCTAACATATTTCTTAATGAGCAAGTCACTCAAGTTCTAAAATAGCTCTGTAGGTCCCAAGCCAAAGCAAATACCATTTCATTTCAGTTTGTATTTAGTTTTCACCATTTTAAAGCAGAAGAACAGATTAACTTGGATAAGCAGACTTTATGGGATAAAACGATTATCTGGTCAATATCAAATTGCTGTTTGTGGACCTTTTTTACACTCAGTATGGCTGTGCTGTATCCAAAATGGCAACACTTGCCATAGCGCAAAAATATTTAATTGACTGTCTCAAAATGCTTTATATTCAGAGGTGATAAACAAAGTTATATAAATACAAGTTTTTCTTTAAGTTTCCTCTGGCAAAGAGATCAAACTTGAGGCATTGCATGTGTGTGTTGCAATGAAGTCCATTTTTTATATCCATGTTGTACTATGTAAGCCAGCTGATTATGAAAATTGCAACACAAAAGGAACTCGGTAATTCAATTTTGCCTATCAACCGGTGTGGTACTTGCTGCAAGATTTTCAAAAGGCCACTCAAGAAGGTTCATGGAGGACTCAAGAACAGATAAACAGATTCATTTGGAGTTAAAAGCAAATTACTGCGGATGCTGGAATCTGAAACCAAAAGAGAAAATGCTGGAAAATCTCAGCAAGTCTGGCAGCATCTGTAAGGAGAGAACAGAGCTGACATTTCAAGTCTAACTGACCCTTTGTCGAAGCTCACAAAGGGTCAGTTAGACTCAAAACATCTTTTCTCTCCTGACAGATGCTGCCAGACCTGCTGAGATTTTCCAGCATTTTCTCTTTTGGTTTCATTTGGAGTTAGTCTGTTAGACAGAGAGCGAGAGAGAGAGCGAGAGAGAGAGAGATGGGGGAAATGAGAAGCAGTCACCATGCAGGAGGTGCACTGGTGGCTGTGCTGCTGAAAAGGTGACTGAAGGCCATTGGTTATGTGTACTTGGAGCTCAGGAAGATGCCCTAAGAGCCTTTTGATAGTTCCATGTAATTAGGACTCAGGACAAGAAGCCCTCGGAGCTGTTAGGTGTAGTTAATTGATACAGTTAGGACTCAGAAAAAGTCCTGAGAAGCGGTAGATGCAGCTAAGTGTTGGAGTTAGAATTCAAGAGAAGCCCTTGTGTGCAGGTGATAGAGGTTGGAGACTTGGATGAAGCAGAGAATGGGATGGAACAAGCCCAAAAGACAAGCAGCAGTTGTTCAAGAAGCATTAGAAGTGGGATAAATCCAGGGTGAATACCAGCTTGTGGGAGCTAGCTGTCAACAAAAAAGCTGGAGTTGGCAGTGAAGTGTGCTGGAATGAATATGCAGGATCCAGGAAAGTGGAGTCCCAGGAAATGAGGGTGAACTAAAAAAATGTGAACAATCACTGAGACAGATCATAACAGACTGGTTTTTGGAGAGATTCCAAAGAATGGTCTCTGAAAGAGAAGAATTGGAATTGTTTGTAAGGTATAGTAACTTATGGCCCAGGGTGTTGGTATTGCTGTGCGCAATGGGGGAGGGTGGTTGCTGTGAAATTCATAGAATCCGTCTTGACTGTATTTGTCAGTTGATATGCTTGGTGAAATGTTCAACCACAGTTGATCTGTTATCCATACCTTCAGGTTCATTCCAGCATTAGAATTTCATTTGTAAATATATTTTACATTCCGTTGCTGTTCTAATTTAGTTTAGTGAAGTGTGGTGTTTATTTTGTGCCTCCGTTTTGTTAGTAAGTATCTGGCATCTCAATCTTTGGTCCCTAGCCAGACTGTAACATAATTCTGGGTGGTCTAGTCTTGGACCTTAGCAGTGTTAAAATGCTATTCAACTGAAAATTTATACATGGGAATTGAGGTATATTATTAATTAAGATGTACCTCCTTTAGTAGATTTTAATTTTCAAATGGATTTCAAGTGTGTTATGTTAATTAATGGGTTAGGGCTCATTTGTTTAGGGTACAATAATAATACTTTTGAGCAGCAAATTATAAATTGATCATTTAGATTGCCGCTTGAAACCAACTTAGCAACTTTCAGAATCAACTTGCTTGCATCTTTCACAAAAATGAGAATTGCTGGAAAAGCTCAGCAGGTCTGGCAGTATCTGTGGAGAGAAATCAGAGTTAATGTTTCAGGTCAAGTGACCCTTCCTCAGAATTCCTGCATCTGCATTCTTCAGAATATCCTTTAAGAACTCCCATAACGTTTTGTCATTCTATAGATATTAATGGGGTTTGGAAGGTTGATTAGCAAACAGTCCACGGTACCATCATCAGGAAACCATAGAGGCCTTTTAAATGCTGTAATTGTAGCAGCCTCACCACTTGCTCTGGCAGCTCATTCCATACACGTACCACCCTCTATTTGAAAAAAAACTACACCACCAGTCCTTTTTAAATGCTTCCCCTCTCACCTTAAACATATGTCCTCTAGTTTTGGACTCACCCATCTTAGGAAATAGACCTTAGTGATTCACTCTTTCCATACCCCTCATGATTTTATAAACTTCCATAAGGTCAGCCCTCAGCCCCCAATGCTCCCAGGAAAAAAGCCCCAGCCTAACTGGCCTCTTCCCATAATAACTTGAGGGGGTGCAGAACTCCTAGAGAAGGATGAACAGAATTGTACATGGTATTCTGAAATTGATCTCACCAGTGTCCTGTACAGCTGTAACATGATGTCGCAACTCCAATCTCAATGTTCTAACCAACGAAGGCTGTGGAAGAAGTAAATAGGAACGTAGTAGGGAAGATCATAGGCTGGGCATAGACACAGTTTTCTACAGCCAAGAATGAGTTTGGAGGATATGTGGTCTGCCCAGTACTAGGGTTCTAAACATCTTCTCAGGGGTGGAGAGATACTCGCAGTGAGAAGGGGCATGATCTGGTTGTCATGGTCAATATGGGTACAAATGACAAAGAGAACTAGGATAGAGGGTCTGCATAGGGATTGTGGACAGCAATGAGTTAACTTATAATGTATAAGTTCAAAGCTGATAATTTCTAGACCACAACCTGAACCATCAGCAAAGTGACAGAGGATAATTAAAGCAAGAGAAATCAATGTGCAGCTTGTAGTCTGGTGTGGGAGGAAAAAAAGCTTCAATTCTGATAATAGGACTTGGGAAAGTGGCAGCTGTTTCCACTGGGACAGTCTTCACCTGAACCTGCTAGGACCAGACATTCTTCTGGGGAGAAGAGCCGCAGGTTATGGTCCACACCAGTGTCAGTTAGATAGATAGGAAGGGGGATGTGGTCCTGCAATCAGAATTTAGAAAGCTGGCTAGAAATGAGTAACAGAGGAGCCGAGAGAGTGAAATGTTTGCACAGGTGGAAAAGGTACCAACTCACCATATAACCTATTCCCTTGTTCTTGATTATTTCGATACTTTGAGTTTACTCAATTTTCACTGACACAGTTGTGTATACCTTTATATAATACCTAAGATGTAGGAGACCATATCTCAGCGACTGAAATAAATTTGTGTGATGGTCAAAGAGGCAAAAGGCAGATGTTCTAACAATATTCACCAGTTATTATCATCAGACCTAGAAGATTTTCATCCAATTTGTCTGAGCTGGAGTTGCACATAAATCCCAAGTACAAAAGAGAGCTCCAGTATACTGAATTACCCAAAATATAAATATTTTCTGCTCTATCCACAATTTTGCTGCATTTAAGTGTATAAGAAGTGAAATTCATTTGTAGAACCAATATTATTTTAAGTTTAATTGAATCACTCAATTAATATCTAATTAAATGCATTTGGACTGTTTGTTTCATTTTGGGAACGTGGTCTTTTAAATTATAGCGAGAATTTCCTCATTTTTTTCCACCCATAAATTGTAGCAAACGTCAAAAACCTTGTGTATTTACTGCATTTAAACTTCATAGTATATACTTGAAAGATCTTGCTTTTGTGGTGTTTTTTAAAATTTCTGTGAAAGGGAGGAGACAGACAGTCTTAGGTCTATTGTGAATGTCAGACAGAAATAGCCTCAAGCTGCAACAGACACTGGCAGGTGTCCACAAAACCAAAATTGTGTAAATGTAATTAGAAAATTCAGTGTTCACTGACAATAAACCACAAGAATGTAAGAACCTATTTAAACATGTGCCCTCAGGAATGTGTAAACCTATACTTTAACTGCCTTCCCCACACATTATTAAAAAGACAAAGCAAGTTATAGACCTGTTGAGTGAATGCATGCACATTTAGTAAATTACACTTCAGGTATGTTGCCTCCTCATATTTCCATTACCCATACTATTTGTAATTGTACAGGATAGCCAAATGATCAGTTGCCCAGGCAACAGCAGCTCAAAAAGAGATTTTCCATCGTTTGTTGTTGCAATATTCTACAGCTCAGTGTCTCCCTGACATACGCCAATTGAGCTTTGGAAATTATCATGTGAGGATCTGTATTTACAGCAGCATCTTGCCATTCTAGTACACCATGCTATTGATTGAAAAGAGATTTTGATCATCAATCCCTACTCAATAAATGCCCATTCAGAACTGTTCCAGTTCGAGTATAAGAACGTATGTCCACATTTTCCTATCTCAATTTCTCTTCCCTTGAAAAGTCTAACTCTTCGAATGGTATAGGTCCATAGGCACCAGGCACCCTCTTGCTGAGTGCATGAACTTAGCTTCTCTATGTGGAGTTTGTCATATTTTGGAATATTTGACATTTAGAATATTTAGGACACTTTTTCCTGGAAAACATTGCGGTATATTTAATGATTCGGGCATAATTTTAAAATCAATTTGCATGACCCAGACAGAGGTATTACTGAAGCCAAGCAAGCCACTTTGAGGGACACTGAGGTTAGCATGATGGCTCAGTAGCTAACACTGCTGCCTCACGGGGACCTCATTCAATTCAAGCCTCACGTGACTGTGTGGAGTTTGCACATTCTCTCCATGTCTGCTTGGGTTTCCGTGAGTGCTCTAGTTTCCTCCCACAGTCCAAAGATGTGCAAATTAGGTGGATTGGCCATGGGAAATGGAAGGTTACAGAGAGAAGATCAGGTCTGTTTGGTCATTGGAGGGTCTGTGTAGAATTGATGGGCCAAATGGTCTCTTTCCACACTTGTAGGGATCCTTCTATTCCAAACAGATAAAGTGAAACTCTATTGCTTCTTCTGAGGTTCATCATCTGAGTTAATCAGATATATTAGCTGGTGGTCAACAAATATCCCATAGAAGAGGGGACAGCAAAAAAAAAACAGGAAATATGACCAGGGGTAGGATATAGATTTCTTGAAGCCTACTCTATCAATCAACAACATCATAGCTGTTCATCTATACGCTCTATTGACAAATCCTAGAAACATTAAATATCTTTAGGGAGTGTACCACCCAGCGTATTCCCAATGCCCCTCCCCCAAGTCCATCCTCCCTACCTTTTATCTTAGCCTGCTTGGCACACCCTTCTCATTCCTGAAGAAGGGCTTATGCCCGAAATGTCGATTCTCCTGTTCCTTTGATGCTGCCTGACCTGCTGCGCTTTTCCCAGCAACACATTTTTAAGGAGTGTACTCCTGCCAGGATATCTGTTTTACTGATGGCAGTAGTTCACAGACATACTGGCAAGTCACTATATGTGAAGGTGTCAAAAATATTGATTCTCTACTTCCTGGAATTAGAATGAACAGAAACATGGAACAAATCCCTTGTTCAAGCAACATTAGGTTTTCAACAAAGAATTGTGAGATATAGACTTTAGTTTGGTTTTGGAAACCAAAAATGTAGATCAGTTTTTATGGCAAGATGTTGCCTGGAAAGAAAATTAAGGAAGTGAGCCCATGGAAAGGACTGGGCATTTACCTTATTATTTCTTCCACTTGCAAGTGGAGAAATCAGATTACAGAAAATATCAGTATTTAGCTATGCTTCTGCCTCTTGTGGGTGGATTTAGCAAGTCTGTCTCCATCTGCCTTCTTAAAGTTTGAGAAGTGTATGATACTTGAGGCAGGAGGCAAATCAAATCACTAGAGGGACCGATGTTTACCGCTGCCCAATCCCACCAAATCTTATCATTGTTCGAGCAAGAGAGTATCACAAAATTCCTAAACTTGGTCAAAACAGCCAATCTGAATCTTCCCAAATAGTATTCACATATATATTTTCCAGCAGGGAAAAAGTATGCCATTTAGCTTCTCAAAACTGCACTTCACTGATCTGTACCTCAACTTACCTCCCTTTATTACATATTTCTTGATATTGATCTCAGTCTTGAACATTTAAATACGGTCAGCAATCACAGTGTTTCAGGGTAGCAACTTCCAGAATGACACACTGACCAGGTGAAAAATGCTCTCGGATTTTATGCCTATACAGCCTAGCCTGATTTTAAGAGTATGCCAGTTTGTTCTGGATTCCCCTACCATTGGAAACAAATTATCTGTTCACTCTATCAAACATTTTTCATCATTTTAAAACCCTCAAGTAGATCATCTCTTAAATTCAAACAAATACCAGCCAAATGTATGCAGCCTGGCCTCATCTCTTAACTCTTTAAAGCCCAAATATAATTGCAGAGAATCTTCAATATTTCTCTTCCTGGGGTAAAATACCTTCCCTGAGGTTCAGTACACACTGAACAGTGTAAAGCTGACTAAGCTTATGTGCAAGCAGAGCATCACTTCCTCACTTTTAAAATATAACTCCCTTGAGCTAATTGGCAGTATTCCATTGGACATTTCAATTAATGCTTGTACTGTTCATAAGGTGCTGAGGTTATGTGTACAAGGGTACCCTGGCCAATTTACTCCTACCCAACTCCGAGCTTCTCACCATTTAAAACATACTCTGATTTGTCCTTCTCAGATTCATAGTTGACGATCTCATTGAACTTTCCCCTGCTGTTTCCCCATGTCACTTTATGGTCATGTTCCTGTGATTTTTCATCAGCTGTTTTGATTTTGCCCCCTAGACCCATGGGCATTGAAGGCAATTGTAAAGCCAAGGGGATATCAGAGAATTCAGCTCAAACTGGGTATCATAGAACATAGAATCAAGCCTGGACCTTTTATTTACACTGACAGTGGGCTGTAATATTCCACTGCAAGCTGTTGGGAGGCTCTCACTTCATAGACTGAAGCAAAATCAAACACCTCACTGCCACCCACAAGGCACAAGTGTGATGTACGATGAAATATTTTCCACTTGCTTGGTCGGGAGCAGCTGTAACAACATTCAAGAAACTCAACATGATTCAGGATAAAGCAGTTGCCAGCTCATTACTTCATCCTCGAGCTTAAACATCCTCCCTGCCTATCATCATGTGCTGCAGCTTGACCCTGGAGTCAGTTAGCTTGTGATATAAAATAATGCCAACAGAAGTTTCCTCCGGGTGCTCCGGTTTCCTCCCACAGTCCAAAGATGTGCAGGTCAGGTGAATTGGCCACGCTAAACTGCCCATAGTGTTAGGTGCATTAGACAGAGGGAAATGGGACAGGGTGGGTTATTCTTCGGACATGTTGGGCCAAAGGCCTGTTTCCACACTGTAGGGAATCTAATCTAATCTAATCTAATCAGAGTGAGTTCAATTCCTGCACTGGCTGAGATTATCATGAAAGGGTCTCCTTCTGAACCTCTCCCCTTGCCTTTAGTGTGGTGAGTCTTAAGTTAAACCACCCCCAGTCATCTCTCTCTAATGACAGAAAGCAGCTTCATGATCTGGTAGGACTATGGTCACTTTACCTTTTACGTTTATTACAGGTGCAATGTGTACCATCTACAGGATGCATTGCAGTCACTTGCACATCTCCTTCAGCAATATCCCACAGCCATAACCACACAGAAGAATGAGATTAGCACATACAAGTGACTGTTATGAAGACCCCAACTCCCCCCACCCCAAACAAGCATCCATAGAGTCATAGAGATGTACAGCAAGGAAACAGACCCTTTGATCCAACTCGTCCATGCCGACCAGATATCCCAACCCAATCTAGTCCCACCTGCCAGCACCCGGCCCATATCCCTCCAAACCCTTCCTATTCATATACCCATCTAGATGTCTTTTAAATGTTGCAATTGTACCAACCTCCACCACTTTCTCTAGCAGCTCATTCCATACATGTACTACCCCGTGTGTGAAAAAAATTGCCCTTAGTCTCTTTTATATGTTTCTCCTCTCACCCTAAACCTATGCCCTCTAGTTCTGGACTCCCCACCCCCAGGGTAAAGACTTTGTCTATTGACCTGATCCATGCCCTTCATGATTTTATAAACGTCTGTAAGGTCACCCCTCAGCTTCCGACGCTCCAGGTAAAACAGCCCTAGCCTATTCAGCCTCTCCCTATAGTTCAAATCCTCCAACCCTGGCAACTTGTAAATCTTTTCTGAACCCTTTCAAGTTTCACAATATCCTTCTGATAGGAAGGAGACCAGAATTGTACACAATATTCCAAGAGTGATCTAACCAATGTACTGTACAGCCACAACATGATCTCCCAACTCCTGTACTCAATACTCTGACTTAAACAAATAATTCCTGATCATGGCAAACATCATGGGAGTATGCTCAGCACATGAACTGCATTAACTGCAAAAGATAACAACCATCTTTTCACAGACAATTGGTGATGATACACCCTATATATTGCCCATATCCCTAGAATAATAAGAAAATGACATCTTTGAGTGCTTATGATGCAATGGTAATGTCCTTATGTCTGAGCCAGGAGGCTGGGTTCCAAACCCACCTGCTCCAGAGGTATGTAATAACATTTCTAAACATGTTGTTTGCAAACTAAAAGAAAATAATCTCGGAGTGACTCATTACATCTCAGGCTGACATTAACTGAAATAATGACAAAATGTAGTGTTTTTGCCTCACTAAATGTTAAATGAAGAAAAGATAGTTTTTGAAAACATTTTTTTTTAAAGGAATTGAGTGTCTAATCATTTTTCTTTCCTGAACAAGTAAATTGCCTTGACATTGTCAGAATTTAGTGGTGCCAGATCACCAGATGCTCCATACTTGAGACTTTTTTTTAATGTTGGCTGCAACCCTGGTTTCCATGGTGAATTCTCAGAATAAGACAAGTGTTGTCTCACTGCATTACATTATAATTTTTATCTTCCCAGGAGTAAAGAGCACAATTTCTGTTGAGACAAGACAAACATTGTGGACAATACAGTCAATAGTGGATATGAGTTTAAGTTCTGGGTTCTCAATCTTTTTACCAGTGCATCCCCTCAGAATGTGATAAAGTTCACTCACATCTTCAACTAAATTTCCAAAAAATAATATGCTGAATGTTTCTACTACTGAATGTGAATAATATTCAATGACAAACCTGTTACCGCCCTTTATATGATTACCCAGTTACATATTTTTATAAAGAGCATTGAAATGCTCCAGAAAGGAACTATTTGTATAGACAATTATAATAATTCTATCAATCTAAAAATAATTCTCCAAAATATCTGGAGTCAAGCACTATTTGAGTACCATTAAGTGCCAGAGATAAAATCAAGCACCATAACGTTAATGTTAATTTATATCACCAGAATGTTAGTTTTTATAGTAATGGCAGAAAAAGCTGTTCAAATGTTTCATAATGCATTTGTAGCTTTTGTACAGCCAGTGATACATGAGGCATACAAAACATATCAAAACTCACTAGCAAACCATGTGCTAATTGCTAGCTTTTCCTGGAAATGGTCACTAGCCTGTCAAAGACCATTGGGCGGGCGGGGGGGGGGGGGGGGGGGGGGGGGGCATTGCTCTGCATCAAGCTTGGAAGAGCAGGAAATCGTCCTGTTCTTATCTTCTGTCATAGGCATAGTAGAGGAGCTTACAGGTCGACAATCTTTATGGCCATATTCTGAATATTCTTTCCTTCGACATTAAGTTCTGGAATGGGACTAAAACCAGAGCTTTTAGCTCAGAGTCAGGGACACTATCCACTATAAGGTCTCTATTTATAATTCATTTAGTGCCTATTAATTTGAGGTTACCAATTTTAAAAATATTTGTTCAATTTGATGATCATATAGATTCAACATGATCTATACATTTCCTATAAGACTGTTGAGTAGGAATTGTGGTTTCAGGCATGATGTTCTCACAACACGGTGGCACAGTGGTTAGCACTGCTGCCTCACAGCGCCTGTAGACCCGGGTTCAATTCCCGACTCAGGCGACTGACTGTGTGGAGTTTGCAGGTTCTCCCCGTGTCTGCGTGGGTTTCCTCCGGGTGCTCCGGTTTCCTCCCACAGTCACAAAGATGTGCGGGTCAGGTGAATTGGCCATACTAAATTGCCCATAGTGTTAGGTAAGGGGTAAATGTAGGGGTATGGGTGGGTTGCGCTTCGGCGGGTCGGTGTGGACTTGTTGGGCCGAAGGGCCTGTTTCCACACTGTAAGTCTAATCTAATCTAAACTGTTATCACACTATAAATGATATTTATACTGTGATGTTTTCATTTCTTACTGTAAAATGTCAAACCACAAAAGCAAACTACACTGTTTTTCAACTAGTGCCATGGGCTATTTTAAATCTATCTGACAGGGCAGACAGAACTTCCAAAATGGTTGCTAAATTTGTTTAATACATAAAGATAGGTAGAAATGTAAGTTGTGAAGGTGGCACAAGAAGGCTACAAGAATATAGCTAGGTTAAGTGAGCAGACAAAGATCTGGAAACTGCAGTATTATGTAAGTCAATTTCATATTTCTATTTTGGCAGAAAGGGAAAAACAACCAAAATAGCAAGAAACTGAAGAGCTCTGATTCACCGAGGATTCTTGGTGTACTAGTACTTGAATTACAAAAGGCAACTTTACAAGTACAAATAATTAGGAAAGTGAACAAAATGTTATTATTTATTGTGAGGGGAATTTAACATTAAAGGAATGAGGTCAACTTTCAATTATGCAGGGCACTATGAGAACATATCTGGAATATTTGTATGTAGTTTTGGTCACTTAATTTAAGGAAGGATATAAAAATGCAAAGGAAGCACTTTAATGAACATTTATGAGACTGATACCTGAAATGGCAGATTATCTTAAGAGGCAAGGTTGGACAAGCTGGAGTCTTAAACAAAGTAAAAGGCAACTTGAATAAAACATAAAAGATCCTGAGGGATCTTGACAGGGTAGATGTAGAGATGATATTTCCTCTTATGGGAGAAGCCAAATACTACTTTAAAAAGTAAGGAGTCACCCATTTAAAACAGAGGTAGACAAGTTTTGTTTTCTCTCAAGGGTCATGAGTCTTTAGTAGTTTATTTCTGAAAGGATGGCAGAAACAGAGTCTTTGAATATAACTCTCACAACAGTACTGATTTCAGTGTCTAATAGTAAGAACCATGTTGGTTATTGATGGGACACATTACCAGGAGCCAATATCACAAAACTAGCCGATACCTTGTAATGAGGTGATGCATTGTGGTGCGAGCATGCTCTGGAAGTCATTGGCAACTCTGGATAAAAGCCCAAAATAAGAGAGCATGAATACTGTATGAATTGATCTGAAGGATTATTAGCTGCCATTTCTGTCAACTCCAGCAGAATACCACTACCAGACATACATTCCCATTCCCTCCCTTGTCTGCCTTCTGCAGGGACCACTTCATCCGGGATATCCTGGTCCATTCTTCTTTCACTCCCAACATGTCCTCACACCTCCATGGCATCTTCCCATGCAATCACAGAAGATGCCATATCTGCCTGTTTACTTCCTCCCTCCTCACTATCCGAAGCCCCAAACACACCTTCCTGTTGAAACATCTGCACTTCACTCAGCCTAGACTATACATTTGTGGCTTACAGTGTGAGCTCCTCTACAATGGGGAGATGAAGCGCAGACTGGGTGACCGCTTTACAGAACAACTATATTCTATCGGAAAAAATGACCCTGAGCTTCTGGTGCCTGCCATTTCAACACACCATCCTGTTGCCTGGCCAAAATTTCTATCTCAGGCTTGCTAGAGTGCTCCAGTGAAGCTCAGTGCAAGCTGGAAGAACAGCACCTCATTTTCTGCTTGGGAACTTTGCAAACTGCAGGACTCAATATTGTGTTCAATCATTTTAGGGCCTAAGCACCTTCCCCCATGTCCTTATCGAAACCCCCACATACCAAGAATTGTCATCACATAGGCTGCTTCTACTAACAACCACTGTCAGCCACTAATGGGCCCCATTAGTAGCTATTCATAAGAGCATAAGACATAGGAGCAGAAAATTAGGCCATTTGACTCATCAAGTGTGCTCCACCATTCAATCATGGCTGATAGGTTTTCCAACCCAAATTTCCTGCTTTTACTCTGTAACGTTTGATCCCAAGGCTGACCTTTACTCATTCCTTTGTCTGACTGACTACTTTTGTGTCACTCTCTCTCTCTCCTCCTCCCCACTTCTCTAGCACATATGCCAACCTTTCCTAATTAAAATCAGTTCTGAAAAAGTGTCATTGGACCCGAAACATTAACTCTGATTTTTCTCTGCATGCGCTGCCAGAGGTGCTGCATTTTTCCAGCAGTTTCTGATTTTCAGCAGCTGCAGTCCTTTGAGTTTTCTTTTGTGTAGCATGAATACTTTACTGGAAGGTATGTTGGAAGTGATGAAACAGAGGAGAAGTAACATGTCCCTGCAGGGGGCCAGGTGGGCCTCCGCATACACGTTTACATGGCAGTGGGGTCAAAAGCTGTGGAAGTCACTGCTTGGATTATAGCCTTGAGGAGCTGGATTCAATCAAACAAGAAATTCAATGGTGTCAAAAGTATAGTGACAGCACATTCAAATATCACATCCTACCAACCATGTAAATAGCCTCAAATCCTGCTCAAATTACCACACTCCTTTTATTCACCAACTATCAATGCCTTTCAATCAAGACTCACAATAATATGTTCCACTGCACCCTCACATACCTAGAACAGCTGCGAGCCTCACACCCACATCTCACTTGCTAGCTATTCAACCACAGAAGCCACATCAGCCAAGCACATTATCTGACATTCAATGACACACTGTCTCCCCTCTTGCAGGAGAAGGGAGCGTGGGTAGGCCATTCAGATCATTAGAACTTTAATTACGGCACACTTGGAATGTTGCATGCAGTTCTGGTCACCATGCTACCAGAAGGATGTGAATGTTTGGGCAAGGGTACAGAAAAGGCTCACCAGGATGTTGCCTAGTACGGGGGATTTTAGGTATGAAGAAACGTTTGCTTGACCGGGTTTGATTTCACTGGAAAGTAGGAGGTTGAGGAGAGACCTAATAGAAGTTTGTAAGATTGTGAATGGCACAGATAGAGTGTGGAGGGGTCAATTACTAGGAGACACAGGTGCAACGGGGAAAGTTTAAAAGAGATGTGAACGCAAGGATTTCGCACAAAGGGTGATGAGAACGTGCTGCCAGAGGTGGTGGTGGAAACAAACACAATAGCAGCACTCAAGAAGCACCTGGATGAATACATGAACAGGAAGGGAAAAGAGGGATACGGATCCTGTAAGTGAAAACAGTTTTAGTATGGAAGGGAAAAATGTAGTGGCTTGGAGGGCTGAAGGGCCTGTCACTGTGCTGTATTGTTCTTTGAGTCTGCTCCACCATCTTAAGATCAAGGTCAGGCTGATTGTGGACTTTCATGCCTCTCTCTCATGATTCACAACACTTTTATTGATTAAGAATCTAACTCTGCCTTGACTACGATCAATGACCAAATCTTAACTGCTCTCTGCAGAAGACTAATGATCTTGTGAGAGACAAAAACTCCTCATTTTGGTCTTAATTGGGAGGCTCTCATTTTTAAGCCATGTCCTCTGGTAGTAGACTTTCCTACAAAAGCAATCATCTTCTCAGCATCTACCCTATCCAGTCCCCTCAGAATCTTTACTGTTTCAATCAGATTACCTCTTGCTCTTCTAAACTCCATGAAGTATAGCTCAATCCTAGAAAACATTCCCTCAAATGACAAACAATCAGCCTAATGAGCCTTTCTGAACTTTTTTTACTGAAAAAATATACTTTATCCACACTATTTCTATTGCAAATATATACCTCCTGTAGTAAGGAGACTGGAACTGTATACAGTACTCTAGGTGTTGTCTCATTAACTACCTGCATAGTTGTACTGAGATTTTCTACTTTTATATAGTAAATTCTTGTTTTAAGTCACTCCCCTTGACATTGTTTTAAAGTTGTTTATTCTGTCTGGTCTGTGGGCAGCATGGCGACTCAGTGGTTAGCACTACTGCCTCACAGCACCAGGGACCTGGGTTCGATTCCACCCTCGGGTGAATGTGTGCGGAGTTTGCACATTCTCCTCATGGGTTTCCTCCAGGTGTGCTCCGGTTTCTTCCCACAGTCCAAAGATATGCGGGTTTGGTGAACTGGCCATGCTGAATTGTTCAGTGCCCAGGGATGACTAGGCCAGATGGAGTAGCCTTGGAAAATGCAGGGTTACAAGGGTTGGTGGGGGGTTTGAGTTTGGGATGCTCTTTGGAAGTTTGCTGTGGACTTGATGGACCAAATGGCCTGCTTCCACATTGTAGGGCTTCTATGATTCATCCAATTTGTGTTGGTTATTTACATGTTGTGTCAATGTTGTGCATCAGCGTGATGATGACTTGTAACATGTGTATAAGTTTGCGAGCAGAATCCTACTGAAGGGTATCTGAGGAAATTCAGAAGAAGAATACTGGAAACCTATCTGAGAGAGATTGAAAGGCTTGGGTAGCCATCTGTGACACAGGATTAAACGGTTTATTCAAAAGGGGAGTTGAACTTGCAGAGATAAATGGAGATGGGGAAACATAATGCAGCATTTCATGACAGGAAAATTATCAAGTGAAATATTTTTAACGCATTTAACTGTAAAACTGGAGAGCTGGCTAAAGACAGGCTTGAGGGGGACAAGATTTCTGAATTTCACAGAAAATATGGCAGAGACTTTCTGTGGAGTTTCAGGAGATGGTGAAAGAACTTAAAGGCCTCACCTCAGGTTTTAATTATCAAATAATCAAATTATACAGTCCAGAAAGAAGCCAGTCAGACTATCATGTCTGTATTGGTTCTTTGAAATAGCTATCCAACAGAATATACTTTCACTCACTAGCTCTTTCCCCACAGCTTTCCAATGTTTTCCTTTCAACTTACACAGTATTTTTCAATGTTCAGTAACTTATTTTGTTGTGCATGTTATTTTATGTGGTAATGTATAGTGCTGCAAACACATGAAACAGTACTTCAACTTATTCATTAGGTTTTCCAAGTGAGAAATGCCCAAAGAAACTTAATTCCAACTTGAACAGTTTTCTATTGTGAACCCACAATTCACTTGAAATTATTCCACTTAAAGTCAAGTTTTCTGGACTTGCTGTTTAGTGCATCCCCATTATAATAAAGGCCAACATTCCACTTGCCTTCCTAATCACTTGCTGTACCTGAATTCTAATGTTTTCATGATTTGTGTATAATGTCACCCAAATCCCTCTGCAGTGAAGAATTCTGCAGTCTTTCTTTATTAAAATAATAATCCACTCTTTGATTCTTCTTGTCAAAGTGAGCAATCTCCCACCTTCCCACTTATAGTCAATCTGCCAATTCTTTTCCCCCATTCATTTGAATTATATATATATCCTTTTGCAGACTCTACATCTTCATCACAACTTATTTTCATACCCATCTTTATATAGTCAGCAAACTTGGCTGCAATACAGTCAATCATCATCCATTTCATTAATTTTATATCGTAAATAGAGTTACAGAAAGCACTGAAACAAACCCTTTGGTCCCACTTGTCCATGCCAAACAGATTTCCTAAACTGATCTAGTCCCATTTGTCAGCATTTGGCCCATATCATTCCATACCCTTTCTATTCATGTACCCATCTAGATACCATTTAAATATTGTAATTGTACCAGCCTTCACCACTTCCTCTCCCAGCTCGTTCCATATATGCACCATCCTCCAGGTGAAAAAGTTATCCCTCAGGTCCCTTTTAAATTTTTCCCCTCTCACCTTAACCCTATGTACTCTAGTTTTGGATTTGAGACCCCAGCACTGACTTCTGTGACACCCCATTAATTACAGCTTATCAATCTAAAAATAACCCATTTTCGCCCATCCTGTCAATTAGCCAATCGTCTATATTAATATATCACATTTGTGTAGTAAGCTTGACATGGCACCTTATCAAAGGCCTTTTGGAAATCTAAATACATTACATCTATTGGTCTACATTTACCTGGCCTGTTTGTTACATTCATAAAGAATTCTAATAAATTTGATAGGTATGATTTCACAAAACTGTGCTGACTCTGCCTGACTGCATTATGATTTTGTAAGTGTCCTGACATTCCTTCCTTCGTAATAGACTCTAACATTTTCCCAATGGCAGATGTTAGACAAATTGTTACTTGCTTTCTGTCTCCCTTCTTTCTTAAATACTGGCATTACATTTGTGGTTTACCAACCAGCTGGGACTTTCCCAGAATCTAAGCAATTTTGGAAGATTACAAGTATTGTATCCATTACAGCCAATTCATGCAAGACCCTAAAATGCAGGCCATCAGGTCCAGAGAACTTGTCAGCTTTTTCATCTCATATTTTCCTTGGGGGGGTTCCTCTAGCAAACATGACATTTTTAAATTTCTCCCTCCTTTTTGCCCTCACTTTTCTGTCTTTCTTGGGATAATTTTTGTGTCTTCTACAAAATACTTATTCAACATTTCTGCAATTTGCTTGTTTTCTTTTATTAATTTCCCAGGCTCACCCTCCGAGAGAAGAATACTCACTTTAACTACTCTTTTCCATTTTATATATTTGCAGAAACCTCTACTGCCTCGAATGGAGGGGCACATGTACAGTTGGTTGAAGCTGCTGGGTGGGGTGCTGGGAGGGATGTAGTTCGGGGATCACAACAGTCATTGGTGGGAAAGGGTTATCAAGCTTTTGTTAAGTGTTAGTTTCCATATTTGAATAAGAAAATGCAAAAAGAAGTGAAAGAAAAAGTGAAAACCTTATCTTGTGGTCAGAACTGATCCCAGAGCCTTGTTTTAATGAGCACAGCTGGCAAAGTTGTGAATGAGGAATCCTTCATATAGTGTGAGCCTCAAACAGGCACTGGCTTCCTTATATGCATATGCAAAAAGCATTTATTGCCCACCTTAGGCATGAGTGGAGAAGATCTTCTTTTTGCATCACTGGTATCATTGATGGCGCACATCTAGATGAAAATGAGTCCACCCTTTCTGCTTGCCATATTTAAAACTTAATAGGCCAGTTAGCGACCAATCATACCTTGATTCAAAAGCTAGAAAATAAGACTTGTAGTTGATGTTCCCACGCACATCATTTTTGGGCAGTACACTAAACAATTCAGGTTGTCACGAAAAGAGAGAAGAAGAAAATCCACAGAAGGAATGTAGGCACAGTCAGAAAATTTGAAGAACTCCAGATGCTGAAAAAACAGAAATTACCAGAAAAACTCAGCAGGTCTGGCAGCAACAGTGGAGAGAAAACAAAATCAATGTTTTGGGTCCAGTGACCCTTCTTCAAAACTGATGGTAGCTAAGAAATGGTTGATATTTCAGCAGAAGTAGGGATGGGGAGTAAATGATAGATGGAGACAGAGCCCAAAGACAGAGAGAAAACTGTAGGACAAAAGAATGGATAAGATCAGTCTGGGGGGAACTTAGCTGCTAATGGGGATTATTAGAAGATGACAATGAGTTGTGTGTGGTCGCAGCCCATGTGATGACAAAGCCTGATGTGTGGGGAATGGGGTAAGGAAGAAGGTGCCTCAAGCCCTAAAAATTGTTGAACTGTGGCACGGTGGCTCAGTGGTTAGCACTGCTGACTTGCAGCACCAGCGTCCCAGGTTCGATTCCAGCCTTGGACAACTGTGTTTGTGTGGAGTTTGCACATTCTTCCCATGTTTCCTCCGGGTGCTCAGGTTTCCTCCCACAATCCAAAGGTGTACAAGTCAGCTGATTTGGCCATGCTAAATTGCCCATAATGCTAGATGACATTAGTCAGAGGGAGATAGGTCTGACTCCCTATCTATACCCAAATAGGTCTGGGTGGGTTACTCTTCGGAGGGTCGGTGTGGACTGATTGGGCCAAAGGGTCTGTTTCCACACTGTAAGGAATCTAATTTAAACTATATCAAGTCCAGAAGGTTCCCAAGCAGAAAACGACGTGTAGTTCTTCCAGCTTGCACTGAGCTCTGCTGGAGCACAACAGCACACTTGAGTCAGAGATATTGGCCAGGGTACACGGCGGTGTGTTTAAGTGGTAGGCAATTGGAAGATCTGGGTCTTTTTCGTAGACAGAATGTAACAGTGTGGGTGAGAGATTACTTAAACTGTCTTATGATTGAGTTCAAACATTATGACATATAGATAGGAAAGTGCTGCCCACTGCCCAGGTACCGTCACCATTTTACGACTGTAATGGAACTTTACACCTACTTATCAGAAGGCACTGTACTCAAAACATTTGCTGTAATGTAAAACTAGATGACAAAGGGAAAGTGAGAAACAGTACTTAATATGCAAATGTATTCCTCTGTGATACTGAGGATTAGTTGACAATTCAGGAGTGTACACTTCTGTTTTTAAGTCAAAAGACAACTCAAACTAGTAATTCAGAGTATGTTTACAGTAGACTCCACTGAAGGGACAGTCCCAACAAACAGCCTGCCGAGAGTGCAAGCTGAGAGCTTACTATTTGTGTTTGTGCTTCCAGCTTGTTGCTAAAACAGAAGTGTCAAATGTATGACGTCAGTCCACGGATCATATCTCATTTCTGTCTAGTAACAGGAATATATGAGCACAGGGATATAGGCTTGTACCATAAATTTATAAATATACATACGCTGAGTAACTGTAATCTTTCATTCCTGAAGAAGGGCTCATGCCCGAAACATCGATTCTCCTGCTCCTTCGATGCTGCCTGACCTGCTGCGCTTTTCCAGCAACACATTTTCAGCTCTGATCTCCAGCATTTGCAGTCCTCACTTTCTCCTAACTGTAATCTTTATCAGTATTATAATTATTTTTAAGTGAAGTTTTAATCGAGGACTCATTCTAATTCCACACACTCCCTTCAATGGTCATCTCACAGCTCTCACTTCCTTATTTAATCACACCTCCAATCTAGACCCCAGTCCCATCCCTACTACAGTACATTCATTCTCTAATTTAGGAGATACATTCATCCTAAACTAAGTAGTAAATCTTGTAACTTTAGCATACGTCTGTTATCAAATGCATGCCCTACCATTCAATGAATAATAATATCGTGGTTATTTGGATGCTGACTGCTTTAGACATCTTTTATCCAATAACTTATTTCAGATCAAATTACATTGCAACGGAATGTTTTTTAAACAGAGGACTATTTCATGATGACAGCTTCACCACAGGCAGAGATTAGAGCAACACTTGAGTAGAAGTGCTTGAAGAGGAGAAATACAAAAGGATTGATGGGGTGGGAATGGGAATGGGAATATTGGAATGAATGACAGCTCCTGCACAACATCAAATGACTTCCTCTTTTGCAGTAGTTTCTAAAATTCCATGAAAAGGTTTATTTTATTTTATTAATTCACATCATGTAGGCTTCAAGACTAGGGAAGCATTTATTGCCTGTCCATAATTGCCCCTGAAAAGGTGATGATGAACTACCTTCTAGAAGCCTTGCACTCCATGTGATGCAGGTACACTGATAATTAGAAAGAGATTTCCTGGATTTTGACTCAGCAATACTGAAGAAACATTGATACATTTCCAAGTCAGGACAGTGTATACCTTGAAGGGAAAGTTGCAGGCTGTGCTCCCTCTAATTTTCGTCCTTCAGTGTGGACCTCAGAGGTCCATACATAGTAGTGACTTTGGAAACCAGAAATCAATGCTGGGAACTGACCAGTGTGTGTACGGTCTTGGAATGGCCAGGGAGTGTTGCTCACAGTTGGTGGGATTCCCATCGATCTGTCTTGTTTTTCTAGTAGGTAGAGGTTGCAGATTTGGAAAGTGCTATCAAAGGAGCCTTGTGAGTTGTTGCAGTGCATCTTTTATATATCACACACTGCTGCAAATGTGCATTAATGGTGGAGGAAATGTATGTTAAAGGTGTTGGCTAGAGCGTCGATCAAGCTTCTTAAATGTTATTAGAACTGCATTCTTCCAGTCAAATGGACAGTATTCCATCATACTCCTGCTTTGTACCTTGTATATGGTGGACAGATGTGTAGGAGTCAGTAACATTGGGACACCCTAGTCAATTCCTCCTCCATAGCCAACACTTCCTCACATCCCCACGGCACCTTTCCATGCAATAGCAAAAGGTGTAACACCTGCCTGTTTATTTCCCCCATATTCATTGTCTGGGGCCCCAGACATACCTTCCAAGTGAAGCGGCACTTTTGCTGCACTTCATTCAACCTAGTCCACTGCATTGACTGCTCACAAAGTGGTCTCCACATACATTGGGGAAATGAAATGCAGAGTGGGTGATCACTTTGCAGAACACCTACGTTCTGTCCATAAAAATGACCCTGAGCTTCCAGTTGCCTACCACTTCAGCACATCACTGTGCTCCCACGCCATCATATCTGACTCAGGCCTACTGCAGTATTCCAGTGAGCCTCAGTTCAAGTTTGAAGAACAACATCACATTTTCACCTTGGGAAGCCTGCAGCATCTAGGGCACAGCATTGAGTTCAATAACTCTAGAGCCTGATTCCATCCTTCCATGTGTTTTACCCACTGCACACTGTGGTCCTGTCATGATATGTGTTGCTTTCAGCACAGCCAGCCCATGTTCTCCTATTTCTCATTATCATTTATTCAACCTACTATCAAAAATCCCTTCATCTGCCTGTCCTTTTCATCTATTTAGGCTCTGTCGCAAACCACCTGCTCATTTCTCCCCTAAACGCCCCCCCTCAACCCAAACCTCACCTTCAGCATAAATATCACTTTTTTCTCCCCACTATCTGTTTTGATGAAGGATCAATGGACTCAAAATGTTAAGTCTGTTATCTCCCCACAGATGCTGACAGAGCTATACAGTTTCACCAGCAATTTCTGTTTTTGTTTCAGATTATCCACAGTTCTTTATTTTATTTCAGTTTCTAAGGATGTTTGAAAAGTACTAAACATTATGCAATAATCAGTGAATATCCTTACACTTATGACAGACAGAAAGACATTGGTTATTAAATTACTGATGGACCAAAGTCCCTTCCACCTCGAATTTCTCTTCTGCAAATCCTTTCTCTGTCCTTGGTTTCTCCTGGTCACCTGCTGGAAGTGTCCTCCTAGTTCTCAGAACCTCTCTCACAATAGCTGTTTGCTCCAAAATCACAAGCAAAGAAGTCCAGCCACAGAGAAGCTGTACCTCTGTGGTAAATGCAATAACATTTGCAGGAGCCACATGATCAGATGTTATGCATCCAACATCACATGATCAAACATCAAACTATATTCCGAAACAGAGCTGGTAACAAAGTTGGCAACCAAACATCCAAAGATCATTTTTCTCATCTCCTTCACGAGCCAAGCGTTGCTACTTACATTTTTTAAAAATTTAATGCTGCAAAGTTATCTGCAGCTTCATTCGAACTTGGTCTAACACACTCGCTACGCGGAGAGGCAGTGTGTATAAATTCTCATGGATGTCCAATTGGTAAAATTAAATTCAGTAGGAATCAGCTCAGCTGCAATCTACTGACAGAGGGGTTTGGGCCACGCGAGAGGCAATATATTCCTTCACCTCGATAGTGTCACCACATCACAATATTTTGTGCCAAAGCTGCCTTTGCTTCACAGACCACTTCTTCTGTTAATAGAGATTTCTGTCAGTTCCACAATCAGGAACAATGTTCTTTGTGTGTAGCAACTGAAATCATTAACTTGTTGAACTAAATATTAAACCATGGGGAGCTCTTGTACCTGCTTATTAAATCTTTGCCATACATTAATGAGGTATTTTGTATTCTTAGAAACTACTAAGTTTAGGTTAGTTTTTGTGAGGCAACCATCTTTTGTTATGCTGAGTTCGAGCTACGAACTACTGTTATGACACATACTACGCAAACCATCAAAAATTGCACATCTTATCTATCAAGTTCATGGAACTTTGGCATCTGAATATTAAACAAAAGTTACGGTTATAGTTCACCAAATCACAACACTGTCATCCATATAACTCAGAGGTCACATCAGATAATTATCTACCTTCTCTTTTTCCCAATCATAGTCTGTCATCAGAGAAGGACACACAGTGTTCAAAAATCACAGCCAAGTCTGTTGCTTTATCAGAGAATTTCTATCACGAAAATTATTAAATGATCTCAGGTCAATTTCGGTCAGTTGAAGGATGGGGCTCATTTGGTAAGCGGCATCTTCTACACATAGACACACACGAGTATATAATGAACTGGAGTATGTGACACACTTGTGACTACCAAGCAGCGATGACAAAACATCAAAGGAATCCAACAACAAAGCTGCTCTGGCTGGAGAGTGTGTTTTTGAGAAGGATGGGATTGACTGGATGAATGGCCATGACAAGAGTAAAATGAGGATGGCATGGGAGAGATTAAATAGAATAATGGGATAGGATAGCCTGGAAGAGGTGGATGAGATACTGGAATTAGTTAACTGTTACAAAATGGTACTGACAATTATTTAGTGCACCCTATAATTCTATGCTTAAGATAAAGATTTACTTGATTTAAGTTAAAAAGATTTTTTTGGAAAACTGTCAAGCACTTAAATAGAAGACATCAACGTTAATTCTAAAGACAAAATTAACAATAAGTCTATAACCTCCAGAGTTTCCCTGCAGGCTGACTCTAATACAAATCTAGACTCAATGAAGGAACAGTTGTAATGTTGCTATGAAACTTTAATTTCTAAACAAGTACTTTTTTGGAACATGGTTGGTAATTTGGTAGCCATTTTCATCTTTGCTGGGTACAGAAATTATAACAGGAAAATAAGAATATTTATTCCTCACATAGTATTAAGCCTATTAAACGTAAACCTGCCTTGTTAGCTCAGGAGAGAACAGTTCCCAATCAAACTTTCATATTCTATGGTTATAAATATGTCACAAGGCCAGACTCCTGTCAAAATTCATATTTATATTCTTAGGCATTTTTTTACACTTTGTGAGCTTAATGTAGCTTTTTTCAGAGTGCAAAGCTTTGATTTTCTTAAAGTATTTAGTAAGCAAATAAGTAGAAACCTTGTATTTAAAGAAGTTTAGTTGCAATAAAGAGATTAATTTTGACAGTAATGGTTCTGCAAGTCTTTGCCAGTTAAAACTATTTCAAAAAGGTCACAAAAGTTACTGACAAGAAGAGTCACATGCTTAAAAATTTGAAATTTGTGCTGTCTTTTGAATGAGTTATTTCTTTAACTTAAACTGGAATCTGTATACCCTGAAGAAAACCAGGGCTTCACCTGGCCACCAGTTTTCTGACGGTCTGGTACTGTAAACGACATCTCAAAAATTCTGTTCAAAATGCTCTCAGCCAACATTCTCTAAACACCACTAAGCCTTGTCTTGTTGGCCCTGGATGTACAGGTTTGATGTGCAGAATGAGAAGGGATAAATTTCATTAGGCACACATGACCAATTGTTCCAATCCCCCAGGCAGAATTGCTAAGTGTTGCTTATTTCCCATCAGCTTTGTCCGTCATTAACTAATGTCAATCAAGGCACCTCAGATCATGGAGTTGGTTAAAAATTACCTTCATTTTAGGTTTTTAATAAATTTCATCAGATCACTGTCTATTTGGAACACAAACACAGAAAATAGTAACAAAACAACACTGCAAGGTTCATAAAATTGGTGATCATAAACATTTTATTGAAGAGACCTTTCTAAGGTTCAGATCTTGGCAAAAATGCTATAGTCTATTCCAAATGAGCAAGAGGCAGGATTCATACATGAAACATCTCCTTCAGAATCATAAAACAAAATGCAGTTTACTTCTGGTAGATCATAGCCACGTTTGGTTTGAAGAAAGTGGTTTATCAAAAGGTCCGATTTTTAAGCCACCCCTGTAAGAAACAGGGATCAATAGATTTCTGACTACAAAGATAAAAATTACAAAAAACAAATCAAGCGAATAAACATGAATTATCAGCTACAAGGCTTCTGCACCAAAATAATCTCATTATTCTGCTATAGTTTGATTCAGAGGTAATGATTCACTCCTCACAATCAATGATGCAACTCAGAGTTTCCTGTACTCTCAGTCATCCTATCCTTTTATGTAATTAATACAGTTCCACCAAGATTCCTTCTTCCTTTCAAGCAGCAGGCACTCTGGTCAGGGTGAAACACTCTTTACACTGCATCTATGATACTTTACATCTGTGTTCACCAAAGAGAGGGACACAAGGAATGTTGAGGTTGGGGAAAGGTGTGTGTGAATACACTAGGCAGGTCAACATAATGAAGGAGGACATGTTGAGTGTTTGAAATACATTCAGGGTCAGATGGATCTATTCCAGGATACTGTGGGAAGCAAGGGAAGAAATAGCTGGGGCCTTAACAGATATCTTTGTGTCCTCTTAGATCTCAGGCTAGATTCCAGAGGACTGGAGAATAGCCAATGTTGCTCCTTTGTTTAAGAAGGGGTACAGAAATAATCCAGGTAATTATAGGCAGGTAAGGCTGGTGTCAGTGGCAGGGAAGCGATTGAAGAAGATACTGAGAGACATGATTTATTCACATTTTTAAGTGAATGGACTTGTTAGTGATAGTCAGCATGTGGGAAAAGTCATGCCTCACCCACTTGATTGTGCTTTTTAAAAGAGGTGACAAAAATGATTGATGAGTGAAGGGCAGTAGTACATGGACTTTAGTAAGACACTTGATAAGATAGCTCATGGCAGGCTGATACAAAAGGTAAGGTCTCATGGGATCCAAGGTGAGCTAAAGGGATACAAAACTGGCTTGGTTATAGAAGATAGAGGGTAGCTTTTGGGATGGAGATGAGTAACTAGCGAAGTTCCGCAGGGATCTGTGCTAGTACAATTTTTGTTTGTAGGATATATAAATGATCTGGAGGAAAATGTAGGTGGGCTGATTGGTAAGTTTGTGAATTACACCAAAATTGGCAGAGTCATAGATAGTGACGAGGATTGTCAAAGGATAGAGCGGGATGTAGATAGAGTGGGCAGAGAAATGGCAGATGGAGTTTAGTCTGGATAAATGTGAGGTGATTTTGGAAGATCAAATTCAGGTGTGAAATATACAATAAATAGCAGAACTCTTAGGAGCACTGGCATGCAGAGGGATGTGGGTGTGCTGATCCACATGTCCCTGAAAGTGGTAACACAGGTGGATTAGATGGTCAAAGTGTCACACAGCACACCTGCCTTCATCGGCAGGACATTGAATATAAAGTTGGCAAGTAGTTTTGCAGCTGTATAAAACTTTGGTTGCGCCATGTTTGGAATATTACATGCAGCTCTGGTCACTACACTACCAGAAGGATAGGGATGCTTCACAGAGGATGCCTCAAAGGTTTATCAGTTTGCTGCCTGCTCTCAGGGGTTTTAGGTATGAAGAAAAATTGGATAAACCTGCATTGTTTTCACTGGAATGGCAGAGGCTGAGGGGGTGACCTGTTAAAGATCTACAAAATTATTAGAGGCATAAATAGGGTGGATAGTCACAGGCTTTTTCCCAGGGTGGAACAGCAAACTACAAGGGGCCACAGGTTCAAGGTGAGAGGGGGAAAGTTTAAGGGAGAAGTACAGGGAAAATTTTTCATGCAGAGGAGATGATGTAAGCGTACACGCTAGCAATATTTAAGGTGCCTCTTGAAACACACCTGAACAGGAGGCAAAAAAAGGGACAGATACCACACATGGGCAATAAACAGTGGGTCTAAATAAGGATTAGGAATTGGCACAAGCTTAATGGATCAAAGGGTCTGTTCCTGTGCTGCACTGTATTGTGTTACATGTTTCATACAATGATAGAACCTGGTAATATAGGTAGAAGGTCAATTGTCCCACTCACCATCACTGGATCACAATCCTGGAACTGCACTCCTAACAACATTGTGGGTGTCCCTACAGCACAGGCACTTAGGGAGCTCACACAGCGGCAGCGAGCTGAGCCCAGCGGCAAGTGAAAGCGCCAGAGCGTGGCTACTTCGATGTTGGCAGCGGCAAGTGGCGGTGGGACCAGCACAGGTGGCGTTGTGACCCCAGCTCAAGACACATGTGGCCGCAAAGGTGACCTATTCATTTTCTTTTCCTTGTCCTTCTGTTTTGTAAATTTGGCGCTTGTTTTTAGTTCTAGCTGTTATTCTAAAATGACACCAGAGAATGATGACTCTGTGCACTTTCCACTGTACTCAGGTACACATAACAATAAACATTTAATCTAATCTAATCTAATTTCTTAGACAGTTAAGGATGGACAATAAATGCTGGCCTGGCCAGTAGTACCCTCATCTCATGAACAAATGTACCAAACATTGCCTATGCCAGGTCTCTGAAAGACATATCCAATTAGAATTCCTTTCCTACATTTCCCCATAGCCCTATAAACTAAAGTCATTTCAAGTAAATAGTCAACTTCCTTTTAGAAGTTACTATTGAATCAGTTTCCAGATCCAGCTACCAGATCAATGTAGCCCACTACTCACCTTTGTATAGTTTCTCTGATTCTTCACCCAATTATTTAAATATATGTCCTTCAGTTACTGACTCAGTCACCACTGGGACCAGCTTCTCCTTAATCTAGATATTTTCTAATCAACCTGCTCAGAAATATTATTATGCACCTCTTGTTACTACACATCTCTGGTGGTGGGACTTGAATCAAGGCCTCCTGACTCAGAGGTAGGAATATTACCACTGCACCACAACTGCCTTTTCATTTCTAAACTATTGAAGCCACTCCTAATTAGGACTTTCCTTAACCTTGTTAACTGGAAGGAAAACAAACTCCACTAATTCTATTGTACTCTAGAGATGTTTCTATTTCACATATCAGCCAGTCATAGAGTCATATAGCATAGAAACAGATCCTTAGGTCCAACATATCTGCGCTGACCAGACATACCAGTCTGACCTAGTCCCATATGCTACCATTTGCCTCAAATCCCTCTAAACAGATCCTACTCATACACCCATCCAGATGCCTTTGAAACCTTGTAAATGTACCCACCTCACCACTTCCTTTGGCAGCTCATTCCACACAAGTACTACATTCTGTGTGAAAATGTCCTGTTTAAATCTTAATACAATCTCTTTGGATTCTCCTTAACTCTATTTGTCAAACTTATCACATGTCTGCTTTTTGGCCTCCTGATTTCCTTCTTAAGTGTACTCCTCCTTCACTTTATACTCCTCTGGGGATTCACTCAATCCCAGTTATCTATCCATAACATATACCTCCTTCTTTTTCTTGACCGTAGCCTCAACTTCTCTGGTCCTCCAGTATTCCCTACACCTACCACCTTGCCCTTCACACTAACAGGAACTTACTGTCTCTGAACTCTTGTTACCTCATTTTTAAAGACGTCCCACTTCCCAACCATCCCTTCACCTGCAAATAACCTCCCCCAGTCAATTTTTGAAAGTTCCTGTCAAATACCGTCAAAATTGGCCTAATTACTAGAGTCAGGCTACTAATTAGGAGCTAGTTAGTAACACATTATGACAGTTTTCTGCAGTGAACTTCTAATCAACAGAAAACGAATTGAGAATGTCACAAGTACATTTTACACAGGACTCTCACATCGAAATAGCACAATTACTTTCTTCCTATCATTCAAACCAAAACAATGGACAAGTAACAAAACTATGCTTGGGTGAGTAAGAATTCTTTACTGTATTTGGCTATTAAACATGAGTATTTTTCTTGTTTTTACCCTTAATTCATAACCTGAAGGTCACTACTCCCAGTAACATACCAATATTTCACACCATCAGTTAAATGCACAAATCCACATTTCCAAACATACAATCAACAATTCTTCATAGCTCAAACTGATATGGCCTAAAATTTCTCTCACAAACACTCTTACATTTTATTAAAATTTAAATAATACTAATATACCACTGTGCATATTTTTAAAAATGTTCAAACAAATCAAATTCAATTCATAAAAAACAACCTATTTGTAACTCTCCAACCATCTTGTCAGAGGTTTATACTGCCTCCTCTGAGGCATTTTTCATCAACCTCCTCAGATGTGTTTTGACACAGCTCTGGAGAAGGTGATACATGAATGAAGGCCTTCTGGCTCAGAGATAGGGACATTACCATAACACCACAGGAATAGGACGTTAGAGCAGATGAATGCATGGCTGAGGAGCTGGTGTATGGGAGTAGGATTCACATTTTTGGATCATTGGAACCTCTTTTGGGGTAGAAGTGACCTGTACAAGAAGGACGGATTACACCTTAATTGGAAGGGGACTAATATACTGGCAGGGACATTTGTTAGAGATGCTCGGGAGGATTTAAACTAGTAAGGTAGGGGTGTGGGACCCAGGGAGATCGTGAGGAAAGAGATCAATCTGAGGCTGGTACAGTTGAGAACAGAAGTGAGTCAAACAGTCGGGGCAGGCAGGGACAAGGTAGACTAATAAATTAAACTGCATTTATTTCAATGCAAGGAGCCTAACAGGGAAGGCAGCTGAACTCAGGGCATTGTTAGAAACATGGGACTGGGATATCATAGCAATTACAGAAACATGGCTCAGGGATGGGCAGGACTGGCAGCTTAATGTTCCAGGATACAAATGCTACAGTAAGGATAGAAAGGGAGGCAAGAGAGGAGGGGGAGTGGCATTTTTGATAAGGGATAGCGTTACAGCTGTGCTGAGGGATGATATTCCTGGAAATACATCCAGGGAAGTTATTTGGGTGGAACTGAGAAATAAGAAAGGGATGGTCACCTTATTGGGATTGTATTATACACCCCCCAATAGTCAGAGGGAAATTGAAAAACAAACTTGTAAGGTGATCTCAGCTATCTGTAACAATAATAGGGTAGTTATACTAGGGGATTTTAAATGATTTGGATGCAAACATAAGAGGTACAGTTAGTAAGTTTGCTGATGACACCAACATTGGAGGTGTAGTGGAGAGCAAAGAGAGTTACCTCAGATTACAACAGGATCTTGACCAGATGGGCCGAGAAGTGACAGATAGTTTTTAATTCAGATAAATGAGAAGTGATGCATTTTGGGAAAGCAAATCTTAGCTGGATTTATACACTTAATGGTAAGGTCCTAGGGAGTGTTGCTGAACAAAGAGACCTTGGAATGCAGGTTCATAGCTCCTTGAAAGTGGAGTCGCAGGTAGATAGGATAGTGAAGGCGGCATTTGGTATACTTTCCTTTATCGGTCAGTGTATTGGGTACAGGAGTTGGGAGGTCATGTTGCAGCTGTACAGGACATTGGTTAGGCCACTATTAGAATATTCCATACAATTCTGGTCTCTTTCCTATCGGAAAGATGTTGTGAAACCTGAAAGGGTTCAGAAAAGATTTACAAAGATGTTGCCAGTGTTGGAGGATTTGAGCTATAGGGAGAGGCTGAACAGGCGAGGGCTGTTTTCCCTGGAGCATCAAAAGCTGAGGGGTGACCTTTTAGCAAAATTATGAGGAGTATGGATATGGTAAATAGACAACATCTTTTCCCTGGGGTCGAGGAGTCCAGAACTAGAGGGCAGAGGTTTAGGGTGAGAGGGAAAGATATAAAAGAGACCTACGGGGCACCTTTTTCACAAAAGGGTAGTACATGTATGGAATGAGCTGCCAGAGGAAGTGGTGGAGGCTGGTACAATTGCAACATTTGGGAGGCATTTGGATGGGTATATGAATAGGAAGGGTTTGGAGGGATATTGGCCGAGTGCTGGCTGATGGGACTAGATTGGGTTGGGATATCTGGTCAGCATGGACGGGTTGGACCAAAGGGTCTGTTTCCATGCTGTACATCTCTATGACTCTGTCACAGAAGCCCCAAACGATCGCCTCTTAAACTGACTGGATCTCCGAAGATAACATGCAATTAACAGGACTGACACCTACGTTCCACAGTGAAAGCTGCAAAAACTGCACTCAAAGACTTTCTCAGTACTTGCATTACTCAAGTCATCCCTTTTGACAAAATTCTAAAAGTCATAATCTTAAAACAATAATTCTGAGATTTTCAAAATGATTCTTTGGATTGTACACCGCTGTTTCAGTAGAAATTATTTTTAAAGCAGTGCCTTTCAGAAATAAAGTATGCAGAAGTGTTTCTGAATGAAATCATCAGAGATAATATTCTATAATGCATCAGACAATAATGCTCCAATACATTACATCATTACTGATGAGAAAAGAATTGCAAAATGATGGCAAGAAGAAATGTCAAGCTAATTACAACCTCAAAATAGCACTATTAATCACTGCATTTTCAGCTGTAATCTCCTCCTCAACACGATGTCATTTCCTCCAGAAAGCATTCAACTGCAACACTGCCATTTCCCAAGGGCCACTGGCATAGACACAAACGTTGGCTTTGCCAGCCATGCTCACACTCCATTGAAGAATAAAACAAAACTGCCACCTTCGTGACTTTTTGTGTCAAAACTGATGGCCATCCGTTTTGCTGCATCTGCCTCCTCTGAAATCTTCAACACACCAACATCTCTCTTGAAACAAGCTCCTCCACTACTCCATCTATTCCACCCTTACTGACCTCAACCCTCTCATCTTTCTAAATTTAGCTATTGCAAACACCTTGCTCCTGGTCACTCTGAACTCAAGCACAGTCCTGAATCCCCAACAAACTTCTGTTGGTGTCATGATCATAGCTCCTTGACTAGGTTCCTACATGCTTCAAAATTGCTTCAAAAATAAACTTACTTTCAAACCATCCTTCTTCTCACAGCTACTGCCCCAGCCACAGCCTTTCCCACTATCTAAAATCCGGAAACAAAATGTTAATCAAAAATTACACTTGTACCTTTTGTATTAGTCTCTTTTGAGGACTTCCAATACCTTTCTACCCATACATGACAATACAACCAAATGTTTAAATTTATTAACAACATTCTGTATGACTATCAATTTTTTGGCTTCTCAACACTGCTGACCAAACTACACCCTCAAATATCTCTGTCCTTTTCCACTTTATTAGTACATCTTCCTTTACAACATCCAAACTGTTGCAAAATATTCTATGCATTGAGCTTCAAACTAAAATCAATCATTTTACTTTTAATTTCTCCACTCTTGCACAGGGTAGCCATTATTTATATGTACAACTAGACAGAGAGTTGACTCGATTGTTTAAATATTACGGAGAACTATGCCCCATTCTCAGTTACCACTACAGGTTGGGTAACAAATTTAATCATTCAGATTACTTTTCCAGAATTGTTGTGACATTTTGTCCCTTGCCACCTATCACCACTTCAATTTCACTGATGCAGATACTTTAGCAGTTTTATTGGGAGATTATCGGTTACTCTTTCTTCTTCCAAGCTACAATGATGGGATGACACCTTAGCTGCACCATTTGCAAGTATTTTAACAATACGAGTTTTATGCCAACATCCTTAACTCAGTTCATGGGCAGACACATGCTTCCTAACCATTGAAAGCCAAGTTTGGGATGAACTGGCCCACCTTCACATCAAAATACCTCTCCTTCTCATAGCATCACGCATCTGGGATTCAATACGATATACACTATGTCTTCCTGCTGGCGGTAAAAGAGAAAAGATGCCATGCTGCCAGATCACCATCTTTCAACTAATACTAACAATATCAATCATTTAGAAGCTCTTGAATTACATACAGATCTCAACAGAAAAACACAGAAATAGACTAGCAGTGCAATATGTAACTTTACAGCATAACCTATTTCAAAACACTGAGATTTGAGTATCTAGATGTCATTCTATCAACATTGTGAACTGATCTAAGCAAACCATTGTGAACAATTTCCTTTACAAAGTAGTTATGCTACCACAAAGTGAAAACTTGCCATGAAATTAGGTCCTGGTAGTAACACATGGATGATCCAGAAATCTCTCTCAAATTTCTACAGATCTGCAAAGAACAAATTTTCTTGGAAGATCAAAGATATTTTCTCCTTAATAGTCAGGCAGTCAGGACATTGTGATCACTCAAGTAAATGCCTTTTAGTATGAACTCCGGCAACAGTCAAAATATTCTACATGTTTGTCATGAGAAGTCTACTCTTATTTTAAAAAAAAAGAATTGCATTCAGGTAGCATCTTTCAGGATGTCCCAAGATATTTTGCCAAGTAGACACTGGTTGAATCGAGGTCACTCAGTAGGCACTGTCATAATTTAGAAAGTTCACACATAGCCAGCTCTTTCAAACAGTAATGACTGAACAGTAGTGACTGTGTCTTGAGACGCAGGATGATGAATAATCTTTGACCACAACATTAGGGATTAGTGTTCAGCGACATTCTTGACAGTATTGTTTCACATCCATCCGATTTTGAAAATTTATTTATTTGTCAGGCTGAAACCACGGGTTGAGTTTTAAAAGACAACAATATTCCAATGCTTTAAAAACACCAGCTTCTAAGAAAGCCAAACAATTTGCATGACCATATTTTAGAAACTCCAATAAAAATTAAAATATTGTCAGCCTGTCAAGAAAAACCTATCAGACAGAATTACCTTGGAGGGCAGTGCATGGAGCATCTCCTGACCCATTCACAAAATATACATTCAGCTGTGATTCATCTGTTGGGTAACAAGCATTAAACATAATCACTTTGAACACTGGGACTCTGACTTGGAAAGAAACTGCTGTCATAATCTAATTATGTAAAAAGCATAGTGCTGCAATCTACTCACTATGATCATGTTTGAATGACTGGTCAGTGAGTGAGAAAGGATAATATCATGAGTCAACAAACCCACTTTTTTATGTTTAAGAAACGTTTTTTTCTCCCTTCAGGCCACAGAACAGAAGAAAAAGAGACAAAGAAGAAGAAGGATGGCTCGAACCAGTTTTTTTTTCTCTCTCTCTCTCTTTCCACCCAGCCTGTAAATTCTAGCTAGGTCTGCTAGTTGACCATCAACACACTGAAGGCACTGTTTTCAGAATCACCACAGCAGCTGCTGTCATCAACAGAAAAGTTAAACATCCATCAACATAGAATCATAGAATCCCTACAGTGTGGAAACGAGCCATTCGGCCTGTCGAGACCACACTGACTCTCTGAACAGCATCCCCCCCAGATCCAGCCCATCCCTGTAACCCTGCATTTCCCACGGCTAATCCATCTAGTCTGCACATCCATGGACACTTTGGGCAATTTAGCATGGTCAATCCATCTAACCTCCACATCTTTGGATTGTGGGAAATACTGGAGCAACTGAAGCATACGCATGCATGTACAAGGAGAATGTGCAAACTCCACACACACAGTTACCCAAAGGTGGAATTGAAGCCGGGTCCCTACCGCTGTGGTGGATACGTGAAGGTATTGATGATTTCAGTGCCAATTTTGAGCCACCTGCTGCACTAGGTTTAGATTGTCTCTCTGCAAAATAAAACATGTATACGCAGAATGCCCAAAATGCTACTAAATCCAACAGAAGGATCACAAGCAAGTCACTCAAATCATTAAACCTACCTTCATGAACCCACCATCCCCTAAAACAGGAAGGCAGAAATCAGAGGGGCTCTTCAAGTAATGCAAACTTTGCTCAATTATACACCTTGATCTAAAACAGTAAATGCTTAGACATGTGTTTACTATGGAGAAGGAGATGGAAGAAATAGAGTGTGGAGAAATAGATGGTGACATTTTGAAAAATGTCCATATTCCACAAGTGGTGGTGCTGGACGTCTTAACATGCATAGAGGTGGATAAATCCCCAGGACCTGATCAGGTGTACCCTGGAACTCTGTGGGAAGCCAGGGAAGTGATTACTGGGCCCCTTGCTGAGATATTTGTATCATTGATAGCCACAGGTGAAGAACAGAGGTTGGCTAACATGGTGCCACTATTTAGGAAAGGTGGTAAGGATAAGACAGGGAACCATCGACTGGTGAGTCTGACATCAGTGGTGGGCAAGTTGCTGGAGGGAATCCTGAGGGACAAGATTTACATGTATTTGGAAAGACAAGGACTGACTATGGATAGCCAACATTGCTTTGTGAGTGGGAAATCATGTCTCATGAACTTGATTGAGTTTTTTTGAAGAAGTAACAAAGAGGATTGATGAGGGCAGAGCAATGGGCACAATTTATATGGACTTCAGTAAGATGTTTGACAAGGTTCTGCATAGTAGACTGGTTAACAAGGTTAGATCACATAGAATACAGAGAGAACTAGCCATTTGGATACAAAACTGGCTCAAAGGTAGGAATCAGAGGGTGGTACTGGAGTGTTGCTTGTCAGACTGGAGGCCTGTGACCAGCGGTTGCCACAAGGATCAGTGTTGGGTACACTGCTTTTCATCATTTATATAAATGACTTGGATGTAAACATAGGAGGTATGATGAATAAGTTTGCAGATGACACCAAAATTGGTGGTGTAGCGAACACTGAAGATGGTTACCTAAGAGTATAATGGGACCTTGATCAGGTGAGTTGAGGAGTGGCAGCTCGAGTTTAATTTCAATAAATGTGAGGTGCTGCATTTGTAAAGGCAAATCTGGGCAGATAGACAGGATAGTAAAGAAAATGCATTGTATATTTGCCTTTATTGCTCAGTGCATTGAGTATAGGAATTGGGAGGTCATGTGGTGGCTGTGCACAGCATTGTTTTGATTTCATTTATTGTAGTCACAGGTACCTATGTACACTGAAAAGCTTTGTTTTGCAAGCAGTACAGGCAGATCATTGTGAACAAGGAGGTTCAAGGATCTACTTTAGCAAGATCAACATTATTTGAAGTTAGAGAGTCCATTCATTGGTCTAATAATGTCTGGGAAGAAGCTGTTTCTGAACCTGCTGGTCTGTGTGTTCAAGCTTCTGTATTTACTGCCTGATGCAAGACATTGAAGGAGACCATTGAAGGGATGGGAGGAGTCTTTGATGTAGGGATCTTTGATTGGTTAGGCAACTTTTGGAATACAAATTTGGTTTCTCTGCTATATGAAAGATGTTGTGAAACTTGAGAGGGCTCAGAAAAAAATTACAAGAATGTTCCCAGGGTTGGAGGGGTTGCACTGTAGGATGAGACCGAATAGGCTGGGGCTATGTTCCCTGGAGCATCAGAGGCTAAGGACAACCTTAAAGACATTTATGAAATCATGAAGGGCATGGATATGGTAAATTGCCAAGGTATTTTCCCCAGAGTAAGGGAGTCCAAAACTAGATGGCATAGGTTTAAGGTGAGAGAGGAAGGATTTAGAAGGGACGTAAGGGGCAATTTTTTCATGCAGAGGATAGTGTGTGTATGGAATGAGCTGCCAAAGGATGTGGTGGAGGTTTGTACAATTGCAACATTTAAAAGGCATCTGGATGGGTACATGAATAGGAAAGGTTTCGAGGAATATGGGCCAAATGCTGGCAAATGGGACTAGATTAATTTAGGATATCTGGTTGTTATGGACGATTTGGACCGAAGGGTCAGGTTTCATTGCTGTACAGCTTTATATGTAGGCAGATATACTATTTTATTCAGCCATACCTAAACAGTGATACCCACTGAAGACTCACTGCATTAAGATATCGGAGAATCGAGTTACAATCAGAGGAAATGCAGGACCAATGCTGACAAAGTCTCTCTCCAATTTTCTTGCATGTTGTTGGAGAATCTGCAACTACCAACTGTGAAGCTGGAGTTCTTGGTTACCATGCATCTTTAAATTGGTGAAATGGCAAACTTAGAGATCACCAAGTCCAATCTAAAACCATCCAAGTCATCAGTCCACAAAATCAATACACCAGTGACACTTATTAGAATTTTTAAAAACACCTTACCTCTCCACCCACTTTGTCACTTACATGTGTGTTTGTGTGTGAACCCATGCACGTGTGTGTGCGTGTGTGTTTGGTTGGGGGGAGGGGGAGTATGCATGTGTGTACGTGTGTATGTGTGTGAACCCAAGTGCACATATGAAACGCAGTCAGAGCAGTTTTATCATTTCCCTTTCCCTTAGGTCAGCTGTTAAGCTAAATAAATACTATCATTTCAACACTTGTGAGCTAAATGGTCTTTGTCATTACCATTAAAAAAAACCTGTTACAGTCAAATATCAGTGAGGAAAGATGGGAGCATTTCACCCCTATTCAAATGATTACAGCACCACCCAGAGATGATGGGGCCTCAATTTACTGCCTATTCTGAAAGATGACACCTCTAACGGTGCAATATGCCTTCATATGGACTCGAGCGTCATCCTAAATTTTTTACTCAATTATGCAAAACTTGAATCCACAACCTTCTGAATCAGTGGTGAGATTTTGCTGACAGCCATAGTAACATTTCAAAGTCATAAAACAGTTCATCAAACACACTTGACCCAGTTTTTGATTGGGTTCTAACATCGAAATGACAGTTGGTGTCCTCCCCACAAAACCAATATTCTCTCTCAACAATACATTGTTCACCTCTAGAAATGCATAAAATAACTTATGTTTAACAATAATGTTGCCACTAACCTAATTAATTTTAAAATGCTTTATTCTGTTGCACTTGGAGAAAATAGCCTGTGCTGAATCATTACAACCTCACTCCTTTGAACATGTGCAAAATCAATCCCTCCAGCTTATTCTGTCATTCAATTAGATTACAGCGGTAGATATCATTCTGAACACAGATGGACCATTAGCATTATGGCCATCCACATTATCCCATTACAAGTGGTCATCCTGAAACAAAGATTTAGCTAAAGAATGACTCACTACCTTCAGGGTAACATCAGAAAGCTGATTTGATTTCAACACTGAGTGAACAACATTGCCTCTGGAACTTGATGAACTAGCTTGTAAAATCCCCAGTGCTACAGTTGTCTGTCCACCCACCTGTTATTCAAGGATGCTTCAAGTGCCGAACTGATTTTTCCTTGTCGGGTCATCAACCAGCTAATGTAGTCTACAGTATCACTTTCCACTTTACTAAACTGATTCATAGGAAGATTAAAGATGAGTGAGGCTAAAGGGTTTCTCCCCCAGTTATGATTTTGCTTAAGCCATGACCAAACCTAAAGGGGCAAGCAGAAACAAGACATCCCAAGAGTAATAACTTACTGTAAGTATAAAGTTGCTTACTTAAAATACTATGCATTTATGTAGGAGTAGACTGAGAAGAAATAAAAACTAGAATAAATTGCAAAATGAAGCAATTCAGACAAAATATTCACTCCCCGTCTTCCCAAGAATAGGTCTTTGGGTAGTCACTGAAATAGTTCTAACAAAATATTGATGTTATCAAATTAGTAAAGTCTGGAATAACAGGCTATCCTGATGGGAAAATCTCTAAAACTGAGGTACTCCTAGAATCAGAAATACAGGGCCTTAGGGCTGGAGTCACACGGGGAGTGATTAATCATTCAATAATTATAGTGGGGTTCAGTCAGGATCTCTGCCAGCAGATGAAACCCAACATCAGTCAGAATAAAGGCAGTTATCCAATGGACCACTGATGCTATATTAGAAACAGTTTTGGTTCATTCCTAATTCTATCCCCTGCTAAGGTGGACAGGAGGAAAATGGGTTCGATACAAAAGGGTTGATGGGGTCTAGTTCCCCCTGCTGCTAATAGCATGTGCCAGAATTGGAAATGGCAACCAGGTACTAAACAAGCAAGAGCAAAATTCCTGTTGGGTTTGTAGTGTGAGGGACATAAACAGAGAAACCAAGGCAGCTATCAGCTTCACTAGTCAATCATGTCCTCTCCATTGTGGGATAGCAGAGGAAGATCCTCCCTTTGTTTCAAATTTACAGATTACAAACTACAATATGCATTGAATTCAAACACACTATCATTGATACTGGAAAGAATAAAAACTACCACAGCTATAAGAAATGTGATTCCTCCTGTTATGCAATTGTGTTTACAAATAAACAATGCACATAAAAGGCAAGTAATGTAATTACAGCCTCATAAACACCAATTCTTCTTGGATCGATAGACCACTTGTCATTTTCAGTCTTTGAAACCCAGCCAAATATTCAGTACAGTTACAATTGTCATAATCACAGCATAAAACATGACAGTAGAGGGTGACAGCTAGTTTTATTTCTAAGCCACTTTTGACAATAGAAATGCACAGTAATGCGTGACAACAATTATACATTACTGGACAATGTAAAAGTGAATTTATCATGTTTTGCAGATAGATCACAATGATGTATGCCTACACTACTACTAGTGATGTTCAAAAGTGTAAAAACATTTTACACTTCCTTGTCAGACCATTCTCAACACCATGACAGGGTTTCTGCAGTACTCATTGCAGTTGCCCTTTTTTTTATTAAGGATTTCAAAGACTCCAGGTGACCACATGTAAATGATGCGAGAAAGGAGATACAATTTTTCTGTGGTTCACACATTTTGAACTGCTTGAACTTGGAAGAAGTCTTAACATAAGAGGACTGAACATTATTGCTGCCCAGTCCTCACATCGGGAAGGCAGGTCAGTGGGCAGGCAACGCACCAGAAAAAAAGCCTCCCTAATCCCCTGGCCTTAATACACTGAGTGAGAGCTAATGTGTTGAACAGTGGCACCTCCACCATTCAGTGAGTACTGCTGGGACTGCAACCAGCCCTACAAAGAAGGCCCAATGAATCCTGGGTAAGGTATTTAGGGGATTGAATAAGGAGGGTTTGGCCACCTAAACAGGGGGGGGTGTTGGAGTGTATGCCACCTGTTTTGGAGCCTAGCCAGGTAAGAAGAAAGAATGGAGTATTGTCTTCAGTGGGCAGGGAGGAGGAGTACACCCAATGTGCAACATAATCAATCAATCCCTCATTAAAAAGAAAATTCATAGCCTTTTGCATTTTATTTTTAAAAGAACTGCTCACCAGCCAATGCCAACCATACAAAGGCAAAACAGCTTACTGTTCAGGTTAATTTGCTTTTATTGACCTTTCATGACATATCTAAATATGACAGGCACCCACCCACCCCCAGCCTTACGGGGGTGAGTTCGAGGATGGGTAGGAAGAATAGTGGGATATTGACCTGACCTTGTTTATGAGCCCCTCAATGGAAACATATCCAGTGGGTGCACATCAAATCCATACTCAGAGTTCCCTGATATGCAAACCAGACCACACAAAAATAACATGAGATCTGGAAGGCAAAAAAAACTTGAAAAAAAAAGATGTTTTGCATCCTGATTCCCACCTCCACTTGGAGACGAAAATCATGACCCATGATTCACTTGAAGGTTGCTGAGTAAAAGTCAAAACTGAAACATAGGCAAATACAAGCATTCTGACTAAGGCGGAGGTAGGGAACATAATCATCTCAAATTCTAATTAAACCACAACTGTCTGTCAACATTATGAGAAAAGCAAAATTACAGTACTTAGGGAGAGAAAGGAAAAATGAATAAGAGAAAAGTACAAACGAATAAGAAAATCTGCTGTATTAGTTTCCCCACCCCACGAAACAAAATTTAAAAATACAAGTATGAATCAAAATAATCATTATCTTCCCCTACCATGCTTGAGTGGGTACAGAATGTTGTTTCGTTGTTAATATGCAGAAAGCAAGTGGAGAAAGACACTTTGTAATCACAAGAATCTATCAGTTAGAAAGATGCTGTTATAGTTTCGCAAAATGAATTACATTAAATTTAATTAAAAGTAGTGATCGTGGACCAACTGAAATAAAAGGCCAAAATACATTATTCTTTATGGCATTTTTATGCAAGCATACTATATTCTGCTCTATTCAGCCTGTTAAAATATCTGACTTGATTGACTGACTGCCCTCAAAGTCAACACATGTTCAACTATGTTGAATTTGTCACTTCTGCACTAACAACACAATTTCCATTACAGCAATGAAGTGAAAAGGAAACAGTACAACCTTAGGAACTATTTTTTTCACTTTCCAGAATGCTTACCATGTTAATGATGCTAGCAAATTGACTATGTTCTTTAGAGAAATTATGAGTGTACGCTTGGAGGTGGAGAAATAACAGAGTCATAGAGATGTACAGCATGGAAACAGACCCTTCGGTCCAACCCGTCCATTCCGACCAGATATCCCAACCCAATCTAGTCCCACCTGCCAGCACCCGACCCATATCCCTCCAAACCCTTCCTTTTCATATACCTATCCAAATGCCTCCCAAATGTTGCAATTCTCCCAGCTTCTACCCACTTCCTCTGGCAGCTCATTCCATACACGTACCACCCTCTGCATGAAGAAGTTGCCCAGTAGGTCTCTTTTATATCTTTCCCCTCTTACCGTAAACTTATGCCCTCTAGTTCTGGACTGACCGACCCCAGGGAAAAAAAACTTTGCCTATTTACCCTATCTATGCCCCTCATAATTTTGTGAACCTCTAAAGGTCACCCCTCAGCCTCTGACGCTCCAGGGAAAACAGCCCCAACCTGTTCAGCCTCGCCCTATAGCCCAAATTAGCATATTGCATGTGCAAAGGGGAATGGAAGAGAGGTTATAGTTTGAATCAGCTCATATTTCACTGAAAAAATCAAGGCCACTTGCTTACAAGAATAAAAATCATACAACACCAAGTTATAGTCCAACAGGTTTAATTGGAAGCACTAGTTTTCAGAGTGCTGCTCCTTCATCAGGTGGCTGTGTACACCCCGTCCAACACTGACACCTCCAAATCATGGCCACTAAAAATGTTCATTTTCACCCTACAATAGGCAATAGTCTACCAGATAGAAAACAAACTCTTTTAGTAATTTATTTTTGGTTTAAGTTCACTTACTAGCAGTTAGGAGACCAAGGCAATGTCTACCTTATTAAACCTGACATAATCTTGTATACCTCTATTAAATTGTCCCTTAATCTCCTTTGATCCAAAAAGACCAACAACTGAACATGAAATCCTTCATCCCTGGAACCATTCTAAAAATAAACTTCCTCTGCATTCCTCTCCAGCACTTTCACATCCTTCCACAATTGGTGATGACAAAAGGGATGTATTATTCTCATTGTGGCCAGGTGTTATTAAAACAATTATTTCCATATTTCTGTATGCAATTCCTCTAGATGAATCCCAAGAGTCTAGAAGCTTTGGTAACTATATTCTTAATGTGTTTTGTCACCTTCAAAGATCATTGCACTTGAACCCTCAAGTCTCTCTGTCCCTACAAACACTTTAAGAACTGTGCTATTGACATGATATTTCCTGATCCTTATCCTTCTGCCTAAGTGCTGCATCTCACCTTTCTCAGTATGAAATTCTATATGCATGGACTTGTCTATCCATTCTGCCAGCCAGTCTATGTCTTGCTGCAGTCAACTGATATCATCCTCAATGTTGGACACAGACATATTGATCTTTGGGAACATGAATGCCACCATCTATTAGTCCAAAAAACAATCACTTTCCTTGCTCCACATGAAAGCAAACTGCTGCGAATGCTGGAAATATGAAATAAAAATAGACAATGCGAGCAAAACTCTGCAAGTATAGCAGCATGTGTAGAAGGAGAAATAGAGTTGAAAGTTTGAAATCACATGACTTTTATTCAAAGCCAAATGTCTTTTCATTCTTTTTAGAATGACTGTCACATTTGCAATTTGTCAATCAATTAGGCCACACTTGCTGTACAATCCAAAGTATGCTAACGGCATACTGCAAATGTCTGCAAACCTAAAGAATATGTTCAAGCCTTGAATCTTTCTTTGAAGTATCTGGGAGCTTGGGCAGCCTGGTGCTCCCCATATTTCTTTACAACAATGCCTCAGCTAATCAGAATTCTTGACAACCAATTTACAACTTCTTCTCCTGTGGAATAAATTATTGTGATCATTTGAAATTTAGCATTTTTGCTTTTGCCCTGATAAGTGCAAGACAAAAAGCTTCAACAAGATATCACTCTTTTCAACAGCAATAATTCACTTATTGTTACTTGTTCTAATTGAAATATTTTGTTTCCTGTTTCTTAGTTTAAACAAATGTCTAGGTTCGGAGAAATAGAACAGAAAAAGAAAAATACTCACCAACTAATCATTCGCCTAACTGTTGTTTATTCAAAAGCAGTCAACTCCCACCTGGCTCTTATTTTGCTCCAACACGTCATGGACACAATGGAAGTCTTTCATGTAACAATAACTTGTGAAAAAAAATTGTACCGCATCCCTTTATTTTTCTAGTGATAATCACAAATGTCTTACCATTACTAATTCGTCAACTAAGGAAAACAATTTTTCATCATTTACCCCCTCCAAACATTGTGGCTATGTTTTTGATTTGTCTTCTTTTCTAATCAGACTGTTCAGAGACATTATTACACACCCTCGGAGCAAGTGGAACTTGAATCTCCTGGCTCAGAGGTAGGGTCACTACACTATAAGAGTTCTCCACAAGAGCCAGCCTTGAGCAGTAATCCTCATTGAGATTTAGTCAATAGTGGTAGCTCATTGCTTTAGATATTTTTGAACTAACCCAATCAGAGATTTTATAAGTCATCTTGGGAGCAGGTAGGGTTCGAACCCAGGCCTCCAGGCTCAAAGGGGCATTACTTCTGTGCCACAAGAACCCTTCATATGTACCTTCTCAACTGTTTTCTCTCTTACTGAGAAAGTGTTACCAAATCTATTTTAAAGTAAACTGAGCTCCTTCAGATATTTTAAGCCACCCGTAGCTCACTTGCCCCACTGAATCAGAAGGTTATGATTTCAAGACACACTTCAGAGACTTAAACATAGACAACTGGGATTCAAAGGGAATCCTACACTCTCAGAAAGGTCATCTTTTGAAGGAGACATTAAACTAAAGCCTCCCTTGCCTAATCAAGTAACTTTAGTTGGTCCCAAGCCTTATTTCAAAGGACAGCTTGGGAGTGCGCAGTATTTAACCCAGAATCAACATCACAAAAACAGGTTATCTGGACATTACATCATTAGTATTTCTGTAACCTTGATGTATAGAAGATTATATGCCAAGCTCTCTATTTGCAATAGTAACTACAGTTCAAAAAATATTTCATTAGTTGCAATGTGCTTTCGAACATTAAATGATTGTGAAAGGTGCTAGGCAGGAGCCAATCTTTGTTTTTTTCCTCTTTCTGTCTGAATTCTTTAAGATGGTATCGAATCCAGCAGCAGTTTCAATTCTCCACACCCAATCTATTGTAAGATTCTCAGGCAAGAATACTACTATATGAAATATTTAAATACTACATTAAATATTCAGAAATCTTTAAATTAAAGTGGACCTAGATAATCTGCCCAAAATAGTATTGGTCATCTGGGTGTTTGGTATTCTTACATTTCTGTACCAGAGTTAAATTGTAGACTCACATGTCAAAAGATAACACATGCTGAGTGTGGTTACTGTCAGATGTTGTTTTATAGTTTATTTTGTAATCAAGTTATCTGCACCACAAAACAATGCTCACGCATATAAAAATAATCTTTGCAGCGACAATCTCCCCAACCACATTAATTTTCCATCTACATTCTGTGGCTGGAACTATATTTGCATAGTTATTTGAACTTTCTGAACTCCTTTATTTATGCATACATCTCTATGCCATCACCTTTTATAAGAAAAAAAACTACAAGAATTAATATTAATCACAAATCATTTCTTTCAGTGTCCTTCTGCTGATATTCAAACATTAAGTACTGATGACAAAACCTTATTGAGAAAACAGAATCAATCTTGACTGCATGGAATACACATACACACACAACTAAGATGACACAATCCTTAAAGCACTTTGTTTAATCCTTGATGCTAAATTAGCAACTTGTCACTGACAGAGTCAGGTACTTTTTCCAGTGACTTCCTCAAAGCTATTATCAACTGTTGCAAATTAAATATTAGGTCAAAACTTTCCACTGTGGATGCAATCAGCAATCAGGTGCAAACTGCACAAAATTGGCACTGTTTTGAGAACATTTACTCCCTAATTGCACCACAAAATAATTTGTATATCATTAGAAATGAAATCTGTTAAGAACCAGTGCAAGTTAGTATCATTTAAAACTTAACCATTTTTTTAGCAAATTTGTCTTCAAGGAATTTCTTTTGATATATTTATGAGGATGGTAACTTGGTGAATTTGATTAATACAGTTCAACACGGTTTTATCATCAATGAATTAAACACTGTTAACCCCTTTTGAATTTGTCTCAATACGAAATGCTCTGATGAGGGCAAGCTGAAAGTCTTTGTAAAAATGCAAACATACAACTAAGAAATATTTTTAAAACACACTCAAGTTCTGTATTACCAAATGACTATTGTAATCCCAATGTCAATTCACCATTTCTAAGCAATCTAATCCAACATTACTGACATTAATTTGTTAAAGATATACAGAACCATGTGCCAAGTATGTTGGGGTTAGACTAACTACTCATCCAGTTTTCAGCTGATCTTTCCCCTTTGCTATTCCGGACACTGCTATGTCTGTTATTTTTATTTTGGGGTCACTGTCCTGAACAGGATCATCTCTGTGCCTCACCCTACATAGATTGATAAACTGACCATGGAATAAAGAATGCAAACAAATCTGCATCAACTAGGACAGTACCAATCAGGATAAAGAACACGTTCAGGCCCTTGTCATTCAAGCATTCACAGAAGCTTCATCATACTGTAATGTTAACAATACTGATAGAGTCAGACATATCCGAAGTCTCAGAACTGTAGCTGTCAGCTCTGCCTAAAAGAAAACGGTGACTTTTAGTACAATTACAACATTTAAAAGGCAGCCAGATGGGTATAGGATTTGAAAGTGTCTAGAGGAATACGGGCCAAATGCTGGCAAATGGGACTAGATTTATTTAGGATATCTGTTTGGCATTGATGAGTCGGACCCAAGGGTCTGTTTCCAAGCTGTACATTTCTAGGACACTTACATTTATTATCTATTATCTGCAGAATCATTACATTCCAAGCACAAAGTCGCGCAGGTTAATTTCTGCTAGATATTGATCTTTAATAAGTGCAGAGTCCCACCACTGCTCTGTAATCAGCTAGTATGATCTGATATAATAAAAGTAAACATTTTGCAAACAGTGAGCAGGTCACCCAACATTTGCTGAGAGAAGTTAAAATTTATCTACTGATTGTATTTTTCTAATAGATTTACAAGGGTACATTGTTCCCCAGCTCAGCATTATCAAAGTGTATGATTACATAACTACTATGGACTCCTCCATTCACAGCTCTTTTGATAGTGGAATAATCTATTTCAACCATCACCTGGGATCTGGACATATCCAGACTTGAGTTGAAAAATGTTAGGGAACACCAGATAAATACTGAGCAACACCAATCTTCCAAAATTAAAAAAGCAAAAGACTTCTCTGTGACCTCGAGCACCAACAGAATTCTTCAGCCCCTGTCACTATATTGCAAATCAGTACTGACCAAAAACTTAACTGAGAAAACCACATTAACAATGCTGTTACATGAGTCAAACCAAGTACCCCATAACAGCACTGATCATCTCCTGGCTCATCAAAGCTTCTCCAGTTTTTACAAATCTCATCAGGATGTCACTCTCACACTTATATTTATGAAAGCTTGCAGTGCACAAATTGTCTGCTATGTTTCCTACATTACAAAGGCAAGCACATTTTGAAAGTACTGCATTGGCTGTAAAGTGCTTTGAAACATCTGATGATCAAGAAAGCTGCTATTTAAATGCAATTTGTCTTCTTTGAACTTGCTGAAAAGTTCAATTCATCACACAATAGCAATAATGCATACAAATAAAAACAGTCAACTGATCTGTACCCATGCCAACGAACTCACCACCCACCCTCTCTATTGCCACATCCTGTAGTCACTAATTACAGATGTTCTACAACAACCTACCAAACTTACCATCAATTGCATCTTCCAGCTTTACAAACTTTACGACAGAGAAGGTTAAGAACAAGCTTGATTATTAGAACAGAACCACCTTGACGTTTGCTTGCAAATCACACATCAACCTTGCCTTATCATTGTGTGGCAAAATTCTGGAATTCCTATCTGACTAAATAGTTTTGCTCCCCATCAAGTATGTTCAAAATAGCATAAGATTAGATTAGATTAGATTTACAGTGTGGAAACAGGCCCTTCGGCCCAACAAGTCCACACCGACCCGCCGAAGCGCAACCCACCCATACCCCTACATTTACCCCTTACCTAACACTACGGGCAATTTAGCTTGGCCAATTCACCTGACCCGCACAATCTTTGGACTGTGGGAGGAAACCGGAGCACCCAGAGGAAACCCACGCAGACACGGGGAGAACGTGCAAACTCCACACAGTCAGTCGCCTGAGTCGGGAATTGAACCCGGGTCTACAGGCGCTGTGAGGCAGCAGTGCTAACCACTGTGCCACCGTGCCGTCCAAATTATTATTAAATTATTAAAGTAATAAGTAGACTTATACTGAATTAAACTAGTGAAATTCACATTTAATGTTTTATGTTCAGCATATTATAGACATAGGAACATCTAATGAAATTTAGTTATACTTATGGTCACAACTTAACTAATTATCATCTATAATAAGATAGTTAATACTGAATTTCTTGAAGTGTTTTTATTCCTCTAATAAAGTATGAACATTTTCTTTCGTATATGGCCTGTGAGCATGACCAGGAATTTCTAATTTATTTTCAAAAATGTTAGACAGGAGAAGTCTTAATGAAATCTCACTTCCTGGGATCATCCAACAATATCTCTCATTTCAAATGTTGTAGCAGCATCCTCACTTGTGTTTCCCATTTCTTTCTAACAACCTTTACAATGCCTGTTGCCAACCAATCAAATGTTTCTCTGTTTCTATGATAACAATATACTTCTGGGTGAGGCAGCAGTCATACATTGATCATAACCATAGGATATAGGAACAGAAATAGACCATTTAGTCCATCGAATCTGATCGCCACTCAACAAGACCATGGCTGACCTGACAATCCATTGGTTAAGGGGTCACCCAGTTAAGACAAAGATGTGGATAAATTTCTTTCTTCAGAGGCAATGAATCTGTGGAATTCTTTACCGCAAAGGCAGGGCCAATAAGTATATACTTGGATTTCTTAAAATCAATAATAGAATCAAGGATTATTAGGAAAAGTCAAATAATGGAGTTAAAGGTTATCAGATCAGCCATGATCTCATTGAATGGCAGAGTAGACTCAATGGACTGAATGGCCTACTTCTGCTCCTAAATCTTATGCTGTCAGAGTTTTCTTGTAGCCTCTAGTTCCAGAAGTTTATGTAAGTGCAGCGGGAGAAGATCTTGCTTTGCAATCAGGTAAACACTTGTCTCAGTGATGGCAATCACGAAACCATCATTGACTGTCTTAAGAACTCACTCATAAGAACATAAGAAGTAGGAGCAGGAGTAGGCTGTCTGGCCCTTTGAGCCTACTCCACCATTCAATAAGATCATGGCTGATCTTTTCATGGCCTCAGATCCACTTACCCGCACTCTCACCATATCCCTTAATTTCTTATTGTTACGGGCGGCACGGTGGCACAGTGGTTAGCACTGCTGCCTCACAGCACCAGAGACCCGGATTCAATTCCCGCCTCAGGCAACTACCTGTGTGGAGTTTGCACATCACCCCCTGTCTGCGTGGGTTTCCTCCCACAGTCCAAAAATGTGCATATTAGGTGAATTGGCCATGCTAAATTGCCCGTAGTGTTAGGTGAAGGGGTAAATGTAGGGGAATGGGTCTGGGTGGGTTGCTCTTCGGAGGGTCGGTGTGGACTTGTTGGGCCGAAGGGCCTGTTTCTACACTGTAAGTAATCTAAATCTTTAAAAAAAACCACCTCAGCTTTAAAAACATTTACTGAAGTAGCATCAACTACTTCACTGGGCAAGGAGTTCTATAGATTAACAACCCTCGGGGTGAAGAAGTTCCTTCTCTAATCTGCCTCCTCTAATCTTGAGGCTGTGCCCTCTTGTCCTAGCTTCATCTGCCAGTGAAAACATCCTCTCTACTTCTATTTTATCTATTCCCTTCATAATTTTATATGTTTCTATAAGCACCCCCCTCAATCTTCTGAATTCCAATGAGTGTAATCCCAATCTACTCAGTCTCTCCTCATAAGCCAACCCCCTCAACTCCAGAATCAACCTCGTGAAACCCCTCTGCATCCCCTCCACTGCCAGTCCATCCTTTCTCAAGTAAGAAAACCAAAACTGCATACAGTACTCCAAGTACCAGCACCTTGTACTGCTGCAACATGACCTCCCTGCTTTTAAACACAATCCCTTTAGCAATGAAGGACAAAATTCCATTTGCCTTCCTCATTACTTGTACCTGCAGACCAACCTTCTATGATTAATGTACTAGGACAACCAGGTCCCTCTGCATAGCAGCATGCTGCAACATTTTACCATTCAAGTGATAATCCTTTTTACTGTTATTCCTACCAAAATGTATGACTTCACATTTATTTACATTTTATTCCATCCGCCAGACCTTTGCCCACTCACTCAATGTATTTATGTTCTTCTGCAAAGTTTCACTGTCCTCTGTACACTTTGCTCTGCCATTCATCTTAGTGCCATCTGCAAACTTTGATACTCTACACATGCCCCCCAAATCCAAATCAGCTACATAAATTGTGAATAATTGTGGTCCCAACACCAATCCCTAAGGCACAACACTAGTCACTCCTGTTAGTCAGCCAATCCTCAATCCATGCTAACACTTTACCCCTAATGCCATGCATCCTTATCTTATGCAGCAGCCTCATGAGTGGCACCTTGTCAAAGACCTTTTGGAAATCTAGGTACACTACATCCGCCGGGTCCCCATTGTTCACCTTGCTCAGAATTTCTTCATAGAATTCCAAAAGATTTGTCAAGCATGACCGGCTCTTCATAAACCCATGCTGCATTTGCCCAACGGGACAATTTCTATTGAGATTCCTTGCTATTTCTTCTTTGATAATAGACTCAAGCATCTTCTCCACTACAGAGGTTGAGCCAACCAGTCTATAATTCTCTTTCTTTTGTCTACCTCCCTTTTTAAACAGTGGCATCACAATCCAATCTGCTGGGACTGCCCCGGAGTCCAGAAAATTTTGGAAAACTATCACTTACTATTTCTACCACCATCTCCTTTACTATTCTGGGATGCCTTCCATCAGGGCCAGGAGACTTATTAATCCTTAGCTCCATTAGCTTGCCCAACACTACCTCAATAATGATTGTCTCCAGGTCCTCATCTATCTTCATCTCGTTGTCAATTACTGGCATGTTATTAGTGTCCTCCACTGTAAAGATTGATACAAAATACCTGTTCAATGTCTCGGCCATTTCATCATACCCCATAACTAAATTCCTCTTCTCATTCTCTAAAGGGCTAACATTTACTTTAGCCACTCTTTTTAGTTTTATATAATTATAGAAACTTTTGCTATCGGTCTTTTTATTCTGTGCTAGTTTTTTCTAACATTTCTTTATGTGGCTTTCTGTTGACCTTTGAAGTTTTTTCCAGTCTTCTGGTTTCATGTTGTTATTGGCCACTTTGTTTGTCTTCTCTTTCGATTTGACAGCCTCCCTTTTTTCCCTAGACACCCATAGCAGATTACCCCCTTTTTCTTTACAGTGCTTCCTTTTCGCTGGGATATACTTTTGCTGAGCACTTTGAAAAATTGCTTTGAAAGTCCTCCACTACTCGTCAACTGTCCCACCATAAAATCTTTGCTTCCAGCCTACTTTAGCCAAGTTCTCCTTCATTCTATTGTAGTCCCACTTGTTCAAGCACAGGACCCTGGTATTGGATTCTATTTTCTCACTCTCTATCTGTATTCCAAATTAAACCATACTGTGATCGCTCCTTCCAAGAGTCATTAATTATTCCTGTCTCATTACACAAGACCAGATCTAGGATAGCTTGTTCCCTTGTCGGTTCCATTACATATTGTTCAAGAAAACTATCACGGATATGCTCAACAAACTCCTCATCAAGGCTACACAGTACACTAATGTCCTTTTGGAAAGAAAAAATAGCCATCCGTACCAAGTCTGGTCTATATATCACTTCAGACGCTTAAACTGAACTCTGAAATAGCCTTTAAGCAACTCAGTTCAAGAATAATAAGGGAATTGGCAACAAATGCAGGTTTTGTCAACGATACCCATATTCCGTGAAAGAGTGAAGTAAATTATGCTCGATGAGTAGTTGATGGACAAATGTGCAGGGGAGACAGGTCTCAGCAGTATGACTGCTGTCAAGATCACAGCAGAAAAAATATTGCAGGAATTTAAACCATCTTTCCTTCCTTTCTCACTTAAATGTCATCCTTCCATATGATGCATGACAAATTGCCACTGCCTTCAGAAGCCAGCCATCTGTCTGCTGTCTCATGCCAGTAAATACTAACTCTTGTCCCTCTGCTTTCTCTTTCAGCCCCAGAAATTCCACTTAGTCCTCAAGTGGCAGAGGCAAAGAGGGCAACCACACCTCAAACAAATACCTTGAAGCAGGAGTAGGTAATTTGGTTCACTGTCTACCACGGCAACAGTATTATCCTAACTTTTTATTTAGTTTCCCAGTTCGCCACAGCCAGGTTTGCCTTCATGTCCTGATAGCTACCTTTACTTGGGTTAACACATTATTCATGGACCCATATCTCTCCCATTCAAACTGAACACAGAGACGCCTGGCATCCAATCCTAGATGTGAAGGCTTTCTACAATAGCACATCATAGTGCTACCTCACAATTCTTTCCAATTCTGTCCAAGCTTCCTGCATCACTCAAGATGGTTCATTATTGTCACTCAAAGGGAAAATTACTTTTCTTCTCCCTCAATAGCCCTTAGGGGAAGCTCTAGGGAGGCCTTGCTAAAACATGGCACTGTTTTCTTTCCTGGGCTCTGAGGGCTCCAGTGGTGGGTGAAACTGATAGCCAGAGGTTGAGTGATGCTCCTGCGATACAGAGAGTGAAGTGCTCACGAATGCCTTTTAAATATGATGCACAGAAGTTGGTGCCTGGAAGGTCCAAGCAATCACCTGCCCTGACACCTTTGGTGTGTGCTAATTAATTATTTAATTATTTGCTGATTATATATAATTAACTGTCAACATTTTCCAAAAGTTATTTAGCCCCTTTCCTTACCACCTCTTTTTGAATTAGCTACACAGTGTAGACCATTAGAATGTAAAATAAAATAAAAACATTTGACAGCTTGTGTTTTCTGACCTCCAATTATTTACACACTCCCTCAGAACAGTTACTCACCAGTCAATCAACTGATTGTTTTTCTGTGAGATTAGATTTTCTTTCACACTGCTGTCTCAGAGCCCTCCTCTCACATGCTCGTCTAGGTGCCCCACATTTCTGATGAAGGGCTTACGCCCGAAATATCGATTCTACTGATCCTCGTATGCTGCTTGACCCGCTGTGCTTTTCCAGCACCACACATTTTGACTCTGATCTCCAGCATCTGCAGTCCTCACTTTCTCTTAGGTGCTGCTGCCTGCCTGTGAGAGGAGAGGGCTCTCCTCTCACCTGCTCCCATAGGTGCTGCTGTCTGACTGTTTCAGAAAGTCCCTCCCACTGCTCCCCTAGGGTGCCATTGTCTGCCTGTTTCAGGGCCCTCCTTCTCCCCTGCTCCCCTAGGTGCTGCCACCTGCCTGTTTCAGGGACTCCCTCTCACTGCTCCCATGGGTGCTGCTGCTTGCCTGTTTCAGGGCCCTCCCCACACCTGCTCCCATAGGTGCTGTTGTCTGCCTGTTTCAGGGCTCTCCTCTCACCTGCTTCCATAGGTGCTGCTGCCTGCCTGTTTCAGGGCCCTCCTCTCACCGCTTCCCGATGCGCTGCTCCCTGCCTGTTTCAGGGACCTGCTGCTGGGTCTCCCCTCACACAATCCTCTAAGTGCTGCTTCCTGCTGTCCCACGTCCTGCTCTTACACAGTCCACTCTACTCATCATTACGGCTTGCAATCAGAGACTACTGCCACTGCAAATAGTGATATGCTCAGCATGATTGCGCAGGAGCAAAGGAGGTGGGTTATGATGGGGCAGAAACCTGCCATTCTGTTTGAAAGCTTGCATTCTAGCCCTGATGGTCAAGTTAGGAGCCGACCATCCATATGATTGATACCAATCCACAAGGACCTTCCAGACATAGGAGTGGAAGTAAGGCCATTCAGCCCATCGAGTCCACTCCACCATTCAATCATGTCTGATGGGCATTTCAACTCTACTTACCAGCGTTCTCCCCGTAGCCCTTAATTCCTCGAGACAACAAGAATCTATCAATCTCTGCCTTGAAGACATTTAGCGTCCCGGCCTCCACTGCACTCTGTGGCAATTAATTCCACAGGCCCACCACCCTCTGGCTGAAGAAATGTCTCCGCATTTCTGTTCTGAATTGACCCCATCTAATTCTAAGGCTGTGTCCACGGGTCCTAGTCTCCTCGCCTAATGGAAACAATTTCCTAGCGTCCACCCTTTCCAAGCCATGTATTATCTTGTACATCTCTATTAAGTCTCCCCTTAATCTTCTAAACTCCAATGAATACAATCCCAGGATCCTCAGCCGTTCCTCATATGTTAGACCTACCATTCCAGGGAGCAAGCTCAGATGTGTTCAAGACAGAGATCGACAGATTCTCAATCATTAAGGGCATCCAAAAAAGAGCTGGGAAAATGGCACTGCGGTAGATGACTAGCCATCAATTGGACTGCAAAGCTGGATAGTCTATTGCTGATCCTATATTCCTTTAGAAATTTATCATGGACACTTATGTAAGAAGTACAGTTCATCTTGACAAATGACCGAGGAAATGTCATATGAAGGAGAAATGGGTTTTCTGTTTGCAGTTGAAGGTTACTATTTTTCAGTCATTTATTAGGAAATTGTATCTTCAGCACTTCCCTTCAATTTCTTTTCACTGGGGGAGCAGTTCCATCTCTGCCATCAGCCTTCCAGTACCTCAGTCAAGGAGAATACTTTGGAACATATGAAAAGGAGAAGTTTTTCAGCCACCCAAGCCTGTTGCAACATTTTAATAGGTGGACTGAACTATTCGGACTACCCAACATTTTAATTCCAGACAAAAATAGCAGTTCCACGGGAATGGAACAAGGTGGCAATTGCAATGTATAAATGCTTCTATGTCAATAACCTTTAACAAAATTTTAAACTCTAAAATTTTTCTTGGTGTGTTTAGTTTCAGGGAAAAAAGCTATTTGAGAACACTAGAAAGTTAAAGCAGGAACTGGAGCAACATTTACGATTTGATCATAAAAATGCAGGAATAATAATGTAATTAACACACTAAACAAAATTGAAAGCTGTTAAAAGAAAGAAAAATAATAGAAACTGTTTTAATGCTCAGTGGGGACTGGGTAAGAGACCTGGCCCAGTTTAAGTCCAAGGCCTCATTCCAAACTCTGAGTGAACAGAAAATCAGCAGTTTCTGCTCTCCATCAGCTAACAGTAGGAGGTGGGGGGGGAGGTGGGAAACAAGGCTGCCCTAGAAGGGTGGGTTTGTAGTATTTCCATTATGGGTACAGAAAACCCAGTCCTGCTTCTGCAGGTACAGCTCAAAATATTAGCTATTTCCTGAGCTGTTGTGTGAGTGGTTTCCCATGGCTAAAGCTGAGAAGCAACAGCTAACATGGAAATGGCCCAAGAAAAATTAATTAAAAATGGATTCAAACCTCTAAATATCATATTACCCAAGGTTACAGGGGTGTTACAGCTTTCCACAGACACAACCAGGAAATGGGTCAATAAAAATACAAATTTAATCACCAGCCACTGACAACCAATAAAGAAAATTTATAACAATGTATGTGATTCAAATAAACTGTTCAGGGCTTACCTGCAATGCTTCACAGGCCGATTCTACTGTCAGGGTACTATTGATATAGTCCACACACATCTGAAAAACAGGTCCATCAATGATTAGACAAAAGATGGCCCAAATTAGGCATTAACTAGAAGAAAGATTTATGTTATGTTGTATAATGTACAAGGCTCAGAAAGGGTTAACATTGAAGAGCACATTGAGCACCACTCCACTGTTTGTCTCAAGTGGCCAAGGTAGATGGACAGCTTAGGTCTTACTCATTTGCAATCCTTTCATCCTCATAGTCTCTATAGCAATGTCTATCAATGTGCATAGTTGTTTATACACATTTCATTCAGACAGGATCCTCTTCTCATTAAAGAAACTTATGCTTTTCCTTTTCCACATCAGACCAAGCAGTCCCTTAGTCCCTCAGACCCTTATCCTAGAAGAGGATAGTGATGTGCCTACACCATGGTTGAGCAATTGTGCAAATAACATCAGACAACAAGGTGGTTTGCATTGAAGATTGCTCATAGAACATGGTGAGCAGCAATGCAGATTCCATTTAGCAATTTCATTGAACACACTGGCAGCAGTGGGATCCTGATGAGCTTCAGACACAGCTTTAAGAAACCACGACGTAGAGTCATAGAGATGTACAGCACAGAAACAGAGTCTTCGGTTCAACTTGTCCATGCCAACCAGATATCCCAACCCAATCTAGCCCCACCTGTCAGCACCTGGCCCATATCCCTCCAAATATCCTTCCTATTCAGCTACCCATCCAGATACCTTTTAAATGTTGCAATTGTACTGGCCTCCACCACTTCCGCTGGCAGCTCATTCCATACACACACCACCCACTATGTGAAAACGTTGCCTCTAAAGTCTCCTTTTATATTTTTCCCCACTCACCCTGTTATATGTTAAAATTCCCTGACCAACCAGATCTCAATATAGTTAACAGTATTTCTCGTAACCTTCAAAGCAAATTAGCCCCTATGGCAGACCTGTACAAATCCAATTAATTTACTGAATAATAAATGAACAATAAGTAACGGGTGTACTTTGTACATTATACAGAATAATCTTAAATAGCTCTTTCAAAAGACCATCAGGGCTGTGGATAAGCATAATGGAGCACTAATTGCTCATTGGGACAATGGCATGTGGCTGGAGTAGATATTTCTGTTGTGTGAGAGAGAGTGGGGTGGGGGAACGGGTGGTGTTTAAACCTGGAGGTGAGAATTGCTATGCTCACTTTGCACCACTGCTTATTTTCTGCAGGATAAATGTAGATAAATTTGTGAGAACTGGAAGGTCTATGTGTAAATTTGACTCATAATCCTAGAATTACTGTACAATTAGATTAGATTACTTACAGTGTGGAAACAGGCCCTTCGGCCCAACAAGTCCACACCGACCCGCAACTCACCCATACCTCTACATTTGCCCCTTTACCTAACACTACGGGCAATTTAGCATGGCCAATTCACCTGACCCGCACATCTTTGGACTGTGGGAGGAAACCGGAGCACCCAGAGGAAACCCACGCAGACACGGGGAGAACGTGCAAACTCCACACAGTCAGTCGCCTGAGTCAGGAATTGAACCCAGGTCTCTGGAGCTGTGAGGCAACAGTGCTAACCACTGTGCCACCGTGCCGCCCTATGGCTAAAGGTTGGAAGATTACATTGCTATAGATTCTGGACTTGGTCAAGGGATAGGAATTATAAATAGTTTATATCAATACTCTGCACAAGGGATTAACGTTCACATGTTTTTGACTGACCATTAATTAGATTACACAGTAATTAGTGACTAATTGTGCGGGCAGGTGGGAGGGGGTGGTGGAGGGGAACACATTCAGTGATGATAACTCAGCAATGGGGGGGTTGTTTCAGATATTTATGATTTTGTTTGTATGCTCGAGAGATTGTGTGAGAGTAGAGGACTAATATCCAGGATGGTTGATTGTTGCCTTTTCTATCATTAGGTGAGTGCCTGTCAATTCAAAGTTGGTTGGTTTCAGAAAGAGATCATAAAACCATACATTTAAGCTAAGGTTGCAGTTGTATTTGTTTCCCATGATCTGTACTTGGTCCAGGAACCGAACATCGGTTCTTTAGATAAAAAGAGAGTATTTTCAACTGATTTACGTGGAATTTTATTGTCCTGGAACACCCAATTTCAAGTGATTCCACTTGTTAGGCTCATTGTTCCTCTCCACCTAATCACCCCCTCTAATTTAAAAGCCACTTGTTAGATTTTGGCTGCCTCCAAACACTTAGTACTGCCTGAATGCAGCTCAACAGCACTGATTCCAGCTCATTTTCTTCATGTTTTCATGCGAGCCACAGTGGCATTTTCAGCCAGCATTAATCCTGCTTATCGTTGATTTGTAAGACCAACCTGATAAAATTTATAGACATATTTTTTGAGGAATGGATTTCTGTTGGTTAGTTGTATTTCATTCTGAAGTAACAGATAGCAATTTCAGATTACAAAAGTAAATTGTTGGATTTGCTGGTTCCTGCTACAATTATGAGTCTTTGGTGAAATGAGCTCCTGGGAGAACGGAGGCTGTAGTTTGGAACTGTTAAGGCACTTTAGACACTGCCCCATTGTTCTCAACTAGTCACACAGCACAGCAACAACCACAGGCTGAGTGTTTTTGAAATTGTGAGACCACTGATTGTTTTTCAAATATATAATAAAGCAACCTCTCAGGATTGTAAATAATATAGCATTGCTACATAATAATATAAGCATTATTTGAAGGCTACTAAGTCAAGTTACATCACTTTTCTGTTCAGTAGTTCTTGACAAACGCCTGTCCTCTTCAGATTGGCCAATGTTCAAGATCCTCCATGATCAGTGTAGTAACAGTCTTTGTACATCAGGTAGCACCATGGAGCAATTTCTTTGATTTTCAATGACCTTGAGGTCATTCTGATTTTCTTGTGCCAAGGTAAGTTAGTTAATTTTTAAAACTAATACTTAATTAGTATCTTCTAATTTTGAATTTTTATTTTACTTTGTCCCGGAGAGGTTACCTTCAGCTGATTTCATATGTCACCCACTTAGATAGACAGGTTCAAAACCATATTTCTTCATCCCATCAAAACTCCGCTGCAAATGTACAGCTTTTGACTTGTGTTAGCTCCCCTTTGTACACTTCTGGGACTTCCAATTCCATTATGTCATTTTGTTACCATTCATGTGCCTCCAAGTATCACTACCTCCCCACTTTGTGCATCGGCCTTCCACCACTTTCTCTTATGTGTTCCTTATCCATGATTATCCAATCAGTCAGTAACTGGCTTTGTTTCAGAGTTGTTTCCACTCTATTGCCACTACCAGGTTTTCTACAGCTTTGACAGTACAACAGGTAGCCTGAAAAGCCAGTCAGAATTTTTTTTTAAGCTGTTGCAAACTTAATGTCTTCCCCAAATATTTTCTGTTTTGCCTATTGGCCTTCTTGAAAACACTGACCATTGCTTAGTTACAATTTGTTGATGCATTTGGAGCAATCAAGAGTTCACAACATACCCTAAAGGAGCCTTCCACATCCAAAGTTTTACCTGCACATCCACTAATGTCATTTATTGCATCCGTTGCTCCCGATGCGGTCTCCTCTACATTGGGGAGACTGGACGCCTCCTAGCAGAGCGCTTTAGGGAACATCTCCGGGACACCCGCACCAATCAACCACACCACCCTGTGACCCAACATTTCAACTCCCCGTCCCACTCTGCCGAGGACATGGAGGTCCTCGGCCTCCTTCACTGCTGCCCCCTCACCACCAGACGCCTGGAGAAAGAATGCCTCATCTTCAGCCTCGGAACACTTCAACCCCAGAGCATCAATGTGGCCTTCAACAGTTTCCTCATTTCCCCTTCCCCCACCTCACCCTAGTTCCAAACTTCCAGCTCAGCACTATCCCCATGACTTGTCTGAACTTGTCCTACCTGCCTATCTTCTTTTCCACCTATCCATTCCACCCTCCTCCCTGATTTATCACCTTCATCCCCTCCCACACTTACCTATTGTACTCCATGCTACTTTCTCCCCAACCCCATCCTCCTCTAGCTCATCTCTCCACGCTTCAGGCTCTCTGCCTGTATTCCTGATGAAGGGCTTTTGCCCGAAACGTCGATTTTGCTGCTCCTTGGATGCTGCCTGAACTGCTGTGCTCTTCCAGCACCACTAATTCAAAATTTGGTTTCCAGCATCTGCAGTCATTGTTTTTACCTATACCACTGTAGCCCTCAGCTTAATGAAGTTAACAGGTTGTCTAGAATGAACTTTGGGTGTTATAAATACAAAAGCAACTTAAAAAAATTACAAGTTCTTCTTCTGTGCTGGTCACATTGAAGGATGGCAGCATGTTTACTCTCACCAGCATGCAAAGTAGAAAAGTTTGAAAATAAGAGACAGATTGACATAATTCCTCTTGACGTCCATCCTGTCCAATAAACAATTGAGTCTGGTCCACCATCCTATGCAGACTAGTCATGCTGACAGCTTGGGGAAAATAAAACATAAAAAAAGGACAGAAGAATGCTGAGTTTGAGCAAATACCCTCAAAGGGGTTTTTGGCCTTTTCTAGAGTACTGTGTGCAGTCTGGCTGACCTGCTGTAGAAAGGATATTATTAAATTGGAGAGGGTTCATAGAAGATTTGCCAGGATGTTACTGGGAATGGAAGGTTTGAGTTATAAAAATAGGCTGGGACTTTTTTCTCTGGAGCATAGGAATTTGACCTCAGAGATTTATAAAATCATGAGGGACATAGATAAAGTGAATAGCAAGGATCTTTTCCCTAGGGTGGGGGGATTGAAAACTATGGGGCATAATTTTACGGTGAGAGGAAAATATTATAAAAAGGGCACGATGGGCAACATTTTTACATAGAGTGTGTTTCATGTGTGGAATAATATGCCAGAGGAAGTTGAGGATGCGGGTACAGTTACAACAATTAAAAGACACTTGGATAGGTACATAAATAGGAAAGGTTGAGAGGGATATGGGCTAAACGCAGATAAGTTGGACTAGTTCAGTTTTGGAACATGGTTGATGTGGGCTAGTTAGACCAAAGGATCCAGTTGCATGTTATATGGCTGTCGACCTCTAAATCTATTGGTTCCAGGCACTCTTTAATACTTACCCAAAACAACCATAATTCATAAGCAGTCAAAGCTGGTGTCACCTGATTTCCACACACAGACAGCAAAGACAGTTTGAAAGCCAAAATTCACCTTTAAAAGCTTAGAATATATAACTCAATTGAGATCAAAGAATCTCTATATTGTGAAAGCAGGCCATTCGGCCCAATGAGTCAACATCAACTGACCAAAGAGCATCCTCCCCAGATCTTCCTGACATTTTTAAATGATAATCACACGCAAATTTGGCCAATAAAATGAAAAGCCAATTTGCAAAGCAATCTTCACAAATAATGTGTGCACTCGCCAATGCTCCCAGGTACTTTGTAGGGTGGTCGAAGCGGGGAGGAGAGAGTGGAGGTTATGCTGGGTACTCAGTAGCAATGCAGCTGGATGTAGAGATTCAGCATTACGGGACCAACATGATTTCATTGCAATTATAGATTTCTACACCAATGGAACCATGACTTTATAATTGGTGTTAAATCAATTTACGCTAGATAGATGAATTGTGATGAATTGAACTAGTGTCCATTATTTTGTTTAAAACATATCATCACACACAAGCCCGTCTATGATCTTTATGTGGATGCTACATACTTCAAGGAAAACAATCCATCATTTAACTGTAATCTGGAATGCACATGTAACTTAATCAGAAAACCAGTTTTACTAGCTGTGTTGAACATTTTTTATATAACAGATCAGTTGTATTAATTAAAATAACACAGAAGAGGAACATTTATAGCAAGCCTATAGTTAAGCTATTATACAGCCCAATAAAAAGTCTGGAAACAGTTTTCAAGTGGTTAATCAAGCATTTAGCCATTCTGCTTTGAATTCTTCTCACAGATCTGGAAATGAAATGCTCTTTGGAAGTAAGTAAGTAAAGTCTTTGTATGAATTGCATGAGCTTATGTTGCCTAATTTGGCCTCATGTTACAGAGCAAAATAATGCTAATTGCTAAAACATGAAATCTGCTGTTTTTTGCACTCTTAATTACCATGAAGAACAGGCCTCTGAAAGGTGGTCTTTCAGATAAAAACTACCAGCTGAACAAAATAAGCTTTACAACTTATAGTTACAAAGGCATTAGAATGGCCCCATGGAGCGTGATGACAAGAGCCTCAAATGCAAATTGTTTCGGCTGGAACAATTCACTCGAATTTCAACGCATAATAGGCAACAGCAATAGTCCAGCCACAATCGGATTCAAGCAGTTTTAATTTTGCAATCAGAAAATAGCAGCCTTCTTCCTGTTTGTCCTAATGAAATGCAGTAAGAATTCTTGAGGTATATCAATCCTCAATTCTGCAAACAACATATTAACAGACAAAAGACTGCTCTCTTTCATGAAGTACAGCATTGTCACGCATCCCGTTTATGAGCAAATACACCTCATGGATATTTAAAATCTTTATCATGATGCATTCCACGAAACAAAGAACAGTATAACACAGAACAAGATATCAGAAGCAATGATCAAAAGCTTGGTCATACAATTTTAAGCAGCATTGAAAAGACGGAGGAGAAGTTAGAAAGAGGAGTTGGTGAGAGAAGTGTAGAGTGCAGGACCTAGACAACTGCAGGAACAAGAATCAATACATCTAGACTTTTCTATTCAACAATTCCCATGCATTTCTGATTTCATGCCTCCAAAGTTGCACTATCCATAAATTTACCCTCACCATAACTTGTCTGCCCAGATCCCAGATTACCCCAAGTTACCTTCACCCATCAATCCTGTGTTCACTGACCTACAACACCTCCGAGTCCAGCAACACTTCAATTTCAAAATTGACACACTTTTTAAAAAATCCCTCCTTGCCCTTGCCCTTTCTATTGTTCTCTGAGATCTCTGCAGTTTTCCAATCCTGTGCCTTGCAGATCTATTTCTATCACTCCATCGTTGTCAGCGATGTCTTCAGTTGCCTAGCATCTAAGTTCTAGAAATCCCCCTTAAAATCTTTCTAGTTGGCATTTTCTGAGGTCGATGGAGGTTTTATTCCCGAGGCAGACAGTGGGCAGTTCTGTGGGATAGCCATGGAATCAGGTGCCATGACAATTGAGATCACTGGAAGATGCCCCACCAATCTGATGCTGGCAGTCCCTCATGCCATGAGCACCAGAAATGGCTTCTGTGGGGACTGAATTGATCGAGATGCCTGGAACTGGAACTTTGTTGTAAGGGAGAACCTTGTTAGAAGTCCACCTTCAAATTTGTGGGTAGAAAGCAGCACCAAGCCCTCTTCAAGTACAAGTCTAATGCTTACTAACACTAAGTGGTGAAGATGACCTCATGAAAGTTTTGGTAGGAGAGACACATGCTTGAGTAATAAGACAGACGTATTACTCAATACTAAGACAGGAAGTGCAGTAGAACAACTTTCCATACATTAACACGAGGTAAGAGATTGCAGGTAAGTCTATTCTACATGATTGCACACTACAGTGTCTAACTACAGGCTGGAACAAACCGAGGCAGAATGACTAGTTCAGCCAGAAACATGTCATATATATATTCAATTGGGCAGAGCTCCATTAAGTGTTCAGTATTAACCTTTCCAAGCCAAATATCTTAGACAATCTCTCCATCTCTACCCATCCCCCCAAAGCTTTTAGATGTAAATCAAGTTTACCACTCTCTGTTCTACCACTCCTATCCCCACTCCCAAGTCATAGAATCTCAGAATTTACAAGTTTATCTTAATTTGTAGAAGTAGTTGTTTTCTTGAGGATAATTGACACAGATATTGCTCTTTGTCATTCTGTGCCACTGTCAGGTTTTTATTTGTTGAATATTTTTCACTGAAGACATTTGCTGATGAACTATTGACATTGACTGTTGTAAATGGTTTGGAGAATCTTAATTTTCCTTGAAGCATGTAATGGAAGATAATTAGATTTACAGAGTCAGAAACAGCATAGAAACAGACGCTTGGTCCAACTTATTCATGCCGACCAGATATCCTAAATTAATCTAGTCCCATTTGCCAGCATTTGGCCTATATCCCTCTAAACCCTTCCTTTGCCTTTTAACTGTTGTAATTATACCAGCTGTCACCACTTCCTGCAGCCCATTCCATACACGTACCATTCTGTCTGTGAAAAAGTTGCCCTTTTAAATCTTTCCTCTCTAACCTTAAACCTATGCCTTTCAGTTTTACCCTGGGAAAGTAACCTTGTCTATTTACCATATCCATGTCCCTCATGATTTTATAAACCTGTATAAAGGTCACCCTTCAGCCTCGGACACTCCAGGGAAAACAGCTCCAGCCTATTCAACCTCTCTCTATAGTTCAGAACCTCCAATCTTGGCAACATCCTGATAAATCTTCTCTGAATCCTTTCAAGTTTCACAATATCCTTTCTATGGCAGGGAGCCTAGAATTGCATGTAGTATTCCAATGGTGCCCTAACTAATTTTCTGTACAGCCGCAACATGACTTCCTAACTGCTTTATCCAATGCACTAACCAATAAAGGAAAGCATACCAAACAAGTTCTTCACTATCCTATCCACCTGCAACTCCACTTTCAAAAAACTACGAATCTGCACTCCAAGGTCTCTGATCAGCAACACTCCCCAGGACTTTACCATTAAGTACATAAATCCTGCCCTGATTTACCTTTCCAAAAAGCAGCACCTCACATTTACCGACGGTATGTACTTGAGTAATTATCGACCTCATGTAAAAGTTGACTCCCTATTTTTGGCCAAAAAAAGTCTGAAATCTTCCATATATCTAGTGTAAAAGTTGACCCTAGTTCTTCACAAATAACAGATCAACATTTATGAGTCAGTGTGCTGGTCATTGAATTCCGCTCCAGGTTTCCAGTTTGCCGGTCATCCTGCTGTGTTCTGGGCTTCCAACTCGCAAGCTGTTGCGCTTTACTCTGGGTTTTCAGAATACTGTAATTCTTTTTTTTCTTTATTCATTTCGAGACCAATGGACTTTTGGTTATGCTGGTATGAATTTCAATGGGTATTACATTTAGCCACTCAAAAGTAGTATTCATGTAATAGTCAACCCCATAAATTTAACCTTAAAAAGTTAGTCAAAAAATTTGGCTATTTCTCAATGTTACATGGTAAATTAAACTCCATCTGCCATTCCTTGACCCATTCGCCCATCTGATCAAGATCCTGTGCTTGGAGGTAACTTTCTCCTCTGTCCACTACACCTCCAATTTTGGTGTCATCTGCGAACTTACTAACCATACCTCCTATCTTCACATCCAAATTATTTATATAAATTACAAAAAGCAGTGGACCCAACACAGATCCTGGTCACAAGCCTCCAGCCTGAAAAGCAACACTCTCCCACCACCCTCTGTCTCCTACCTTGGATTGGTGAAAGAAGTAAAGTCTTTTGATTTTGTCATAAGGTGAACATCTTTCACAGTGACACCTGTTCTTTTAACTGATGTCATCACGTTGTTTGGTGTTATTGTCAATGGCATTGGAAAAGTTCAGGTCATGGGATAATAGGTCTGGAGGAAGATATCTAAGTCGAAAAAAAATAGCAGAAGTGGGCTATATGTCCCTTCAAGCCTTTTCTCAATTGACAGATGTACAGAGTTAGTGAGGACACGAACATCATTTCAGCAAGGATAAGAATGCTCGATGCAGGATAAAATATATCTAGAAAAGTTTTTGACCTGCTCAGTGTGGAGATCTACCCGGGATAGTCATGTCCGAAGGTGGCAAATGCAAAACTCAGAGTTTAAGCATGCGAGTTAAAATGAGAGATCAGCTGAAGCAGAGGATGCAATAAGTGATCTTACAAAGGAAGAAGTCGGTGCCCTTCACAAAGGACAATATACTGGGCTACATTCAATGGTCAATTCAATACCAACAGAAAACAAAGACACCAAAGTCCCAAAGTACAACCCAGATGAAAGGTTTAAGAAACCTCTGTAATAATGGCACAAGGAGGAAGTTAACACTCAATCAACGAGGCACACGGTGTTTGGTTTCATCTTTCACCCCTAATAATTCTGGGTCAAAATAGAGTGAATTATACTGATTTTCTTTGATTATAAAATGAAAATACATCTCTTTATAAAATGTGACATTTTGTTCATTGCTGGATTTCACCCTCATTCAGTTAGTTTCTGTCAATTCATGCACTAAAGGAATTTCATGAAGCACAGACAGAATAGGACACTAGTCAGATTCCCAAGGCTTTCAATATCTTCTGCTTTTGACAGATTAATAATGTTCCCTGAGGTCTTGATTTTAAAAACCCTTCCAAAGAGAATTAATCTAAAAATAGATCTTTATTTAGGGCATGGACTTTAACCCTTGCTTGCACGTTCCATACATACACACCATCTTTAAAAATTAATTGGTAAATTCCACATAAAAATTGATTAGTCTGAAAATCCAAGCACCTAATTTATAAATGAAACAGAAATATAGGAAACATGGTCATGCCAACAAGTTCCTAAGGATCACAGGGAAGTAAAACAGATGTCAAAATGTTCGTCTTGTAAACTTATAAAGATCAGGCAAGTGGTAAGTGTTCCCATACATGCATGTGATATGCCTTGTAAATGGTGGACAGGAATCAGGAGGAGAGTTGCTGGCAGCAAGATTCCTAGTCTCTGACATGCTCTTGCAACCACAACATTCTTGTGTTAGTTCAGTTCAGTTTTGGGCAATGGTAACCTCCAGGATGTTGATAATGGGGGATTCAGCGATGGTAACACCATTGAATGTCAAGGGGCAATGGTCATTGCCTGGCACTTGTGTGACATAAATGTAACTTTATTTGTTACCACAAACCTGGAGATCTGCACAAAGTGCAGATCTTTCTGCACTTAGACATGGACTGCTTCAGTATCTGAGGAGCTGGGCTACATTCAACGGTCAATCCAATACCAAGATTGCAACAGAAAACAAAGAACTACCCTCATTAGAATATGACACCCAAGTCCCAAAGTACTATTCTGATGTAAGAAAAATTTGAGAAACATCTGTAATATAGCACAACGAGGAAGTTAACACTCAATCATCGAGGCACAGTCACTGCGTTTTGTTTCATCTTTCACCCCTAATACTTCTGGGTCAAAATAGAGTGAATTATACTGATCTTCTTTGATTATAAAATGAAAATACATCTCTTTATAAAATGTGATACTTTTTTCATTGCTGCATTTCATTAGAATCTTTCTTTTTCTCCCTCAATCAGTTAGTTTCTGTCAATTCATGCACATGAAGCACAAATAGAATAGGACACGAGTCAGATTCCCAAGGTGCATTTGGTGCTGAATATTTTGCAGTCGTCAGCAAAATTCCCCATTTCTGACCTCATGACAGAGGGACCGTCATTGATGAAGCAGCACGTTTAGCCTAGGACGTATCTTGAGTACCTCCTGCAGAATTGTCCTGGAGCTGAGCTGACCGATTTCCATCAACCACATCCATCTTCATTTGTGGTAGATATGACTCCAACCAGCAACGAGCTTTCTCCCAAATCCCATTGACTTTATTTTTGCTCGGAATCCTTTGATGACACACTCGGTCAAGTGAGGCCTGATATCAAGGGCAGTCACTGTCACCTCACTGCACGTGTTAGCTCTTTCATCCACATTTGGATCAAGGTAGCAACGAAATCAGAAATACAGTGGCCCTGGCAGAACCCAAACTGAGCACCAGTGAGCAGGTTATTCCTAAGGAAGAGCTGCTTGAAAACAGTGTTCTTGACCTCTGCCATCACCTTCCTGAAGTTCCATAATAGATTGATAGTGCAGCAATTGGCAGGGTTGAATTTGTCTTGCTTTCTGCGTACAGGACATACCTGGGCAATTTCAACTTGTCAAGTAGATGCCAGTGTTGTAGCTGAAATGGACAATTTGGCTAGGACTGCAACAAGTTCTGCAGCACAAGTCTTATTGACAGGACTCATGGACTTTGCAGCATCCAGTGCACTTTTGATATCATTTAGAGAGTTGAATTGGCTGAAGGCTGGAATCTCTAATGCTGTGAACTTCCAGAGGAGGGAGAGCTGAATCATGTACTTAGCACTACAGACTGAAAATTATTGCAGAAAAATTCTTACTGTATGAAAACATACTTGTCAGCCCACATTTGTAATACTACAAACAACTGGGCCCCTTATCTCAACAAAGAAATACTGGACGTGAAGGCAGCCCACAGAAGGTTCACTAGGTTGATCCCAAATATGGAGGAATTATCTTATGAGAAGAGGTTGAGTAGATTGGGCCAATTCACATTGGAAGTTTGAAGAATGAAAGGCAACCTTATTGAAACTTACAAGAATTTTGGAGAATTTGACATTGTAGGTATGGAAAGGTTATTTCTCCTTATGTGAGAGTCTAGAGCCAGAGGACATCATCTCAGAATAAGGGGTCACACATTTAAGACAGAGATGAGGAAGAATTTCTTCTCTCAAAGGATAATGAATCCATGGAATTCTTTACCAAAGAAGGCTAAGATGAACACATTTTTAATCAGTAAAGGAATCAATGATTATTGGAAAGGGCAGGAAAATGGAGTTAAGAATTGATAATTATGAGATCATTCATGATCTCATTGAATGATGGAGGGGACTTATTGGGATTAATGACCTACTTCAGCTGTTATGTCTTATCATCTTTACACTTCTTTTTTTTTAATACTGCATCATTCAGCAAGGCACCAGTGTGGTAAAGCTTCTGAAGAAGCAAAGGAAATCAGAGAGAAGATTTTAAAGTTCCACCTTTAAGTATGCCTGTGTGCCAGCCAGAGTTTGCCGTGTGATTTGCTTCATAGTGAGTGGGAGCACTGAAAAAAGCCACACTGACATTCCTACCACAGATCCAAACCACATCTATGAGCAGAGTCAACTGGAGTCAGTAACCCAGCTAAACTCCATTCTCATCATGTATCTGACCTCCCTCTTATTTAACTTCCTTTGAGATTTCTATAGAAAAATGTTCTCTAACATTAAACGTAATTTAAGAAATCTCCAGAACATTTATCAAACCCACTATTTAACACACAGCTCAACAATAGTGCCTTTATGACTCCAAAATCATGGAACTAATTTTACACAAGGGCCTGGATTATTATTGAAAGTTTGTTCTACAGCCTACGCAATGAAGCAAAATAACATTACAGTAATTTATCCTAATCAATCCTGCAATTTTAACAAAACAGATCAATATTAATTTTTCATCTTACATATTTCTTCTTAGGATGAACAAAGCTTTAAGACAAAAAATATTAGGCAATTAGACAACAGAGACAGTGTGACCCTTTCCCCAAAGCTGAAATCCCAAAATATAATGGCATATTGTGGCAGAACAGAGAAACCTTTACTTTGCTGTGGCTGGGGGTGCTTATAGCTGAGAAGGGATGCCTAAATAGAAAGAGGTTATTCCCTAGAATTAACAACACAAAAAACACTTGAAATATAAATACATTTTTAAAAGAAATGAACTATTAATGTTTTTTTTGGAGAAAACAACACAAATGCTGTGATGAGGAATAATTTTGAGATTGTATTCAATAGAATACCGTAACTTAAGCAGTTGCACTAATGTCACAGCCATGGCTCAGTGAATAGCCCACTTGGTTCTCATTAAGGGTTCCAAGTTTAAGATTTAGTCCTGAACACAGAAAAAAATCAAAGAGGCTGACATTCCTGTGCAGAGTTAAAAATCACACAATACCAGGTTATAGTCCAACAGGTTTATTTGGAAGCACTAGCTTTTGAAGCGCTGCTTCTTCATTACCTAGGCTAATGTTAATCCATTCCTAAAAAAGAATCTGATTATTCTCATTGCTGTTTGTGGGAACTTGCCTGCTGTTGCTGAAATTGCAAAAGCAACTACATAGCAATTCAATGGCTATGAAATGTTATAAGACTTTCCAGTGGCCATGAGAAGTGCTATATAAATGCAAGTCTTTGCTTACTTCAATAAATGATCACACATTTGCTTTTTATCAAAGATTCAGTCCCATTCATCTGTTTTTCTGAACCAAGCCTGTTTAATTGGGAGGAACAGACTTCAGGTGGGGTTGGTAATGCACAGGCAATCTGCATCCCACCAGAATCCAGAACAATAACTCTAGTGAGGAAGCAACTTTGTTTATGTCATAGCATTGTTTTTATTTATGTGTAATTGACAGATCTGAGGTGATTGTCACAATAGAGCTTGTCTTTAACCAAAATTCACTTTTTACCAGACCACTTGTTGGCATTCAGGAACACAAATTCCTGCTGAGTTTTCCTTGCTGTAACATAGAAGTGATGAAACCAATGGTATTGCAATCAACTTGCTTAGATCAGCTAACTTCTGAAATCCATAGTGCAGTGTCACACCAGGCTGTTCACTTACACAACTGATCATTGCTGAACTTTAAACAGTAGTCCATATCAGATGATACTACAAAAAAGTAGAATTTATTGATTCGATAACATAAAGCAAATCTGTTGTTCAGATCACTGTGTCAGATTTTAAAAGTCTGAAAATGCAGGAAATCTTTGCACTTAGTGATAAATTATTTCTTGATAAATGATGGATAACCTGATATATTACAATTTGGTATAAAGTTTAGAGCTGCAAATCAGAAACAATAATTTCAGTGAAAGTATGATTAACGTCACTGCCATTGCTATGAACATGGGTGTGAGAACCATCGCACCATTGTGTGAACACTTACTGCCTGTTACGTTTGTTGGTATGCTGGACGATGTCTAGATACAGGCATTATGTGTAGCAATTGTTTCACAACAGAGAGATATTCATACACTGTATCGGCGTTACAGATTCCCAAATAATCCTATCACAAATATTTTGATCCAATACTGGTGAAATCCAGCTCTTAATGATGTTTGAAACATGGATCCACTGGGATTTGTTTTGAACTTACAAAGGGTTACCTCAGTTATCTTGAACTTCTGAATATTTAATTTGTTTGATTTCCTTCCGAAAACTGATTAATTTCTAAATTTTTTGTTAAAAGTGTCAACGTTTTCCCAGAGCTTTTCTGCACTTTTAGTTCTTGAAAACCTGTTCCACAAATTTTACTTTGCGGTTAGTACATCCTCACTGAAGCCAAATCCTTTAGCATTGTAACAATGATCATACAAAATCAGCTCTACCATTATGGACAATGCATCCATCTGTCAAATAATAGACTTCTGAAACAAATCCTTTTTGAAAATCTTAACTTAAGGACAGCACCAATCCTGAGAAGGACAAGGAAAACATTTTAAGGACATCCTGAATGGGGCAAATTGACATTAGCACAAGAAATGAATTTGCCAGAAACTGTATCACATAGGCACAACACAATCAGAAACTGCATGAACTCTACTGGGAAGAAGCAACGGAACTAATAGGACAGGGAATGGAATGCTGGCTCATGAATCCACTCCTTTTCCACAATGCAATTCTTCCCCTTTCTACCCAAAGTTCTGTCGCTCTAGAATTGGCCTGCTTAATCACCCAAAGGCATCCAAATCATGATGCCATGCAAAAGCGGGGACTGCAGATGCTGGAGAATAGAGTCAAAAAGCATGGCAGTGGAAAAGCACAGCTGGTCAGGTAGCATCCGAGGAGCAGGAGAAGTCAACGTTTCAAGCATAAGCTTTTCATCAGGAACGTCACTTCAACAAACAACGACGATCAGCTACCAAGCAAGTTCACGCTACGGCAATATATTTTTAAGAGCAACACTGTCAATAATATCAACAAATACCACTGATCGAAGGCAATCAAATTTCATGAAAAAATGATATGTAAAATTTAAGAAATATTTTGGACACTTAAAGTATACTGTAATACCCAGAAAAGGCTGATCAGCCCATCTAGTTCACTCTATTCCTTTGGTTCATGTCCAGCTCCACCTCCATCAAGACCAAGTTACATCTGCCTTTTAAGTCCATCAACATAGGAATAGGTTCATTATTAGTTTCTTCTTACAACACAATGACATATAAAGGGGACACTTACTAGATAAAGTAATTTTGAATAGCTTTCCCAGAAAACTACTTCAAACTGCAAACTGTTCTAATGAAGGTCACTGGACCCAAAACATTGCCTCTGCTTTTATCGACAGATGTGGCCAGACCTGCTGAATTTCTCCAGCAATTTTGGTTTTAGTTTCAAATTTCAGCATTCACAGTTCTTTGTTTTAGTGTTAATTTTGATGTTGATGGATTTAAAAGGCAGATATTTGAAACTACACTCAAATTGTTTGGCAAAATTGTACTTTCACCCAGAGTTCTTGATAAAATCAATGTGCCGGAGGGATACTGAAGATTTGAGCACATGAATCATATTTGTTGAAACAAATTTGTTCATTATTTAACTCAATTAGAAGTTGGAGCTGCTCATTAAGGGCTTACTTTACTCGAGTTTCTTAATTTCATTGGTATTTCCTTGTTATACTTCATATAATTTATTTGTAAATACAGATTTCAATCCATGTTGTAATACCAACAATTTAAAAAAGATGCATGAGACAAATGTTAAATTAAACAGATAGATTACTATCAGAGGATTAACTTTTTATGCCTCAACTATGTATCATTGCAAGAATATTAAAGAAAAGAATAGCATCATCTGGACCATAAGGACCACTTTCTACTCACTAGGAAACTGTCCACAACATTACACAGTCAGCCGATGAACAGACATTGTTTTAATATATTAAAAATCATAAAGGAGTTGAGTAGGAGTGTCAGAAACTTGTTGCCAACTGCAGCCGATCCTACAACAACACTACCATAAAATGATCAAAAATTATAACAAGAAGCTAGGTGGAAGTACGTGACCACACAAATAATTTAATGAATACAGACAATTATGAATCTTGCACAGTAGATAAGAAGAAGTACAAAATAACCAGTAATCCTGACATCCAAGTAACGAGTCCTCAAACTGGTGAGAAGTTTGCACACACTGAATTCAAGATCTCTGTTGTGCTGCAGGTGAAATCTCACCGTGGCACTTTTGAAACTTTGAATTTTTTTGAAATTCTGGAAGTAAAAAAACCAGTATTAGCAAAAGTGGCAACAAAGCAGTTGGTTTGCTGACAAACCCCAATTAGTTCACTATTGCTCTTTACAGAAAGAAACTGCCTGCTCTTATCTGGTCTGGCTTTTGTGGACCACATCAATGCAGTGACCTTTAACTCTCTTCTGAAGTGGCTTAACAAGTCACTCAGCATTTACGATCCTTCTCGTAAATATGAACTGCAGTGCTACAATAACCTTCCCACGGCAACTAGAGGTGCAAAAAAACTGACAGCTTTATTAGCAATGTCCACATCCAAAGAAAGAACACATGTCTCCAGGAGACAGGATGAATTATCCTCAGTCATACCTACATTTCCCTTGATGTGGGAAGTACTGAGTGTTGACTGAGGTGGACAAAGTCAGAAGTCACACAACACTGGGTTGTAGTTTAACAAGTTTGTTTGAAATCACAAGCTTTCAGAGCTCTGCTCCTTCATCACTTCACCTGATGAAGGACTATTGCTCCAAAAGCTTGCGATTTCAAATAAAAACCTGCTGGACTAATTACTGGTATCATGTGACTTCTGACTACACTACTCTTAACAAGAAATTTTTAAAGAACATTTATACTTTGGGATACAGAACAGTGGGATCTCTTTTGGAAGTTGGAGAGAAAGGATTATCTTTTACACTGAGAAAGTAGACTTCTCTTATACTGCACAAAATAGTGTTCACATACCTACTTCAACAAACAATTATCACAAGCCTTATATATGCATAATATTTATTTTAATTTTTATTCCATTGACTAAAACTTATTTCAGCTGACCAAATAAGGCACAGATAGAAAATAACACTGATTGCTAAGAGTGTCAAGGCTTCATCAGGTTACACTTCCAAATTTAATGTTGGACATATCACTGATATGGCTTATTTTAAAATAAATTGGGCCGTTCACTTGATTCCATTCCGATATGTCTGTGTGTCTATGATGCTATTAAATTGAACTCTTTTTGATGCTGTTCAGCAGTCTAATTTCAGAAACAAATGGCTTCTTTTTAAAATTTTTACAATCAATAAGCACAGTTCAGTTGTATTATTTAAGAACAATACAATGCTTGTTTCCTCCTGCAATTCTATTTCTGAAGCCCGAGTTAATCAGCATCTTTAGAAGTACACATACACTGCCCAAGATTCTTGATCACCATGTAGCAATTGCTTATATTGAGGGATCAGCCACAGCTAAATTAAGCTATTTTGCCCTATACTGTACAGAGCTCATGACTGGTGTGCAAAGCTCAAGGGTGGGGCATGCCTAAAGACTGGTAGACAATTTGTTGGATGGTCACCAGTGGTTAAAAAAAGGAACGTCAAAAGTTACAAGAAAAACCATTAAATGCCAAGCTTGAGAAAAAGATACTATATTCTTTCTTCTATCTCCTTTCAGTAATTTCTTTCAAAGGGCATAGAGTCTAAAAATTAGGATCAAATTATTCAGGAGATCTGTTAGGAAGCACTTTTACTCACAAAGGATGGGAGATATTTGGAACTCTCTTCCACAAATGACAGTGGATGCTTGCTGTGTCGTTAATTTTAAATCCGAGATAGATAAACTTTTGTTAAGCAAAGGTATCAAGGGATGTGGGCCAAAGGTGGGTATATAGAGTTGGACCACAGCCATGATCTAATTGAATATTGGAACAGGTTTGAGGGGCTGAATGGCCTACTCCTGTTTCAATGCTCCTATAGTTTATTGAATTTCCATTGAATCTGGACAGTTTGTTCCAAACCTTCATAATCCTCAATACAAAATAGTTGAAATGCAATACTTTCCATCTTCTCAGTTCGGGTTTGTACTCCTGTTTACAAACATTGTGCTTCTGCTATGGAAGTTCCATTGATGTAAAATCCCAAGAATCCTAACGCTTCCCACCGCCCACCGTCCCCTCATTCCTTGGCTCCTCTCAATGATGACCATGCCTTCAAATGCCCACACTTCTAATACTCCTTTTGCATTCCTTTCCCGCTTTAAAACTCTGCCCTCAAAGATTTTTGAGGGCAATGTTTCAGGTGAAATTTGTTACGTTATTTACATTTAGGAAAAAATAGCATTTACTAGCTGAATCAAACACATGTCATAGGCTGCAGAGATAAATTAGCTCCACATATGAAGCAAAAAGGACAACCCATAAATCACAAAGTGATAAATTAAGAGCGACATTACAAATAGAACTTCAATCAACAGAACCAATTCAGTTTCCACTCATGAGTCTAGGAAAGTTTAGAAGTGCTGTTGTGAGATTTGCTGATCAAAATCCTTAGCTTGATGGCCCACAAGCAAGGTATAACATATATAATCTATTAAATTATATATTCAATTGAGTACTATCAACTAAAATTTAATTGGCTTCTGATTTGCAAAAGGTAACTACACAAAATGCTCAGGGCCAATCTAATGGAGTCAAATTTTATATCAGGAAATGCAGTTCTTGTTAGCCAAAAATTGTAGCTTCTCCTGTGACTGGCTTCTGCAATATATAGTTCAAGAGGACCAGGTTTGATTAATTAGGATGAGTACTATCAATAACTTCATTAGTCATTTGAAACAGTAAGGGATGTAGGGGTGAATTTCAACATGGTTTACCGGACTCTTCCAACACAATTTCAGCAGAGTACTAAAGAAACCCAGGAAGAAATCATGTTTAAAATGCTCTCCAGCGCTTTCGCAGCTCTTTTACAGAAATTGTAATTGAAGAACAAAACAACCACTGAGAAAGTCATCATTTATATAAAAAGGCTGGGACCCCAGTTATAATTTTGCTAAACTGCTATCCATTTCAAGAGCATATAAAGCACTTGTTATTCTTTATTCTGCTAAAGAAACCCAGAATGAAAACATGTTTAAATGCCCTCCAGTGCTATCACAGCTCTTTTGCAGAAATTGTGATTGAAAAACAAAATAACCACTGAGAAAGTTATCATTTATATAAAAAGGCTGGGACCCCAGTTATAATTTTGCTAAACTGCAATCCTTTTCAAGAACATTTAAAGCACTTTGCTTTTCTTCATCTACCAGTCTATTCTTGCTTTCAGCACAAAGTGGTTTTTTAGTCTGGCTGCTTGATCTGGCAGAATGGTCAGATTTGTCAGCTCCAGAACATCTCTGCAGGAGTTCCTCAATGTAATGTTCTAGGCCCAACTGTCTTCAACTGCTTCATCAATGACTTTCTCTCCATCATAAGGTCAGAAGTGGGGATGTTCAGAAATGATTGCACAATGTTCAGCATCATTCACAACTCATCAGACACTGAAGCAATCCATACTTCAAAAGCAGCAAGATCTAGACAATATCCAGGCTTGGACTGACAAGTGGCAAGTAACATTCACACTAAACAAATGCCAGGCGATAACCATCACCAACAAGAGACAAATCTAACCACCGTCCCTTGGCATTCAATGACGTTACCATCACTGAATCTCCCACTATCGACATCCTGGAGGTTACCATTGACCAGAAACACATCCAGACTCACCATATAAACATAGTGGCTACAAGAGTAGGTCAGACATTAGGGATACTGCAATGAGTAATTCACCTCCTGATTCCCCAAAGCCTGTCCACCATCTACAAGGCATAGGTCAGGAGTGTGACACTTGCCTAGATGAATGCAGTCCCAACAACACTCAAGAAGCTTGATACCACCCAGGACAAAGCAGACAGCTTGATTGGCACCACATCGACAAATGTCCACTCTCTCCACTACTGACACACAGTAGCAGCAGTATGTATTGTCAGGGTATACTAGTGTAATAATGCATACAAGATGGACTACAGAAATTCACCAAAGAGCCTCAAACAGCACCTTCCAAACCCATGACCACTTCCATCGAAAAGGACAAATGCAAGTCTCCTCCAAGCCACTCATGATCATTTCTTCACTGGTCGCTCAGTCAAAACCTTGGAATACCCTCCGTAAAGTTATTGTAGATCAACTCCAGCATGTCTGCAACAGTTCACAAATGTGGCTTACTACTACCTTAAGGGCAACTAGGGACAGCCAATAAATGCTGGTCACCCATACGTTCCTGTTACAGTGAAAGGTATGGCTGGTAGGAGCAAGGGACAATTGGTGAAAAAATATATTGAGGCTCAGTCAAGAATGAGGAGGCAAATGTTAGGTATATGTTACTCTTGGAGAGTATAAGGGGTGCAGGGGCAGTCTTAAGAGGGAAATCAGGAGGGAAAAAGGGGGATTTGAGATGGCCTTGGCAGATAAGGTTAAAGATAATCCAAAAAAGATTCTACAAGAACATTAAGAGCCAAGGAGAGAACAGGACCTCTAAAAGATCAAAAAGGTTGTCTATGTGTGGAACCAGAGGAGATGGGACAGATACTAAATGAGTGTTTTGCATCAGTATTTACTGTGGAGAAAGAAATTGAGGCGAGGGAACTCGGGAAATAAATATTGATGTCTTGAAAACAGCCCACATCACAAAAGAGGTAGTTATGGAGGTCTTAAAAAAAAACATGAAGGTGGATAAATCTCCAGGACCTGGTCAAGTGCATTCCAAGACATTGTGGAAACCTAAGGAAGAAATTGCGGAGCCCCTAGCAGATATATTTGTATCATCTACAGCCATGGGTGAGGTGCCAGAAGACTGTAGGGTGAGTAAAGTTGTATCCTTATTTAAGAAAGGCTGTAAGGAGAAACCTGGGAACCACAGATTGGTGAGTCTGACATCAGTGGTGGGCAAGTTGTTGGAGGGGATTTGTAGAGACAGGATGTACATGTATTTGGAGAGGCAGGGACTAAGCAGGGATAGTCAGTATGGCTGTGTGTGTGGAAAGTTGTCTCTCACAAACTTGATTGAGTTTTTTGAGGATGTGACCAAAAAGATAGGTGAGGGCAGAGTGGTAGACATTGTCCAAATAGACTTTAGTAAAGCCTTTGACAAGGTTCTGCATAGCGGACTGATTAGTAAAGTTAGATCACATTGGGTTCAGGATGAGTTGCCAAATTAATACAAAATTGACTTGATGGTAGGAGGTGGTGGGGGGGTTGTTTTTTGGACTGGAGACCTGCAATCAGCAGTGTTCCATTGGGATGAGTGCTGGGTTCACTGTTGTTTGTCATTGACATAATCAATTTGGATGAGAATATAGGAGGATTGGTAAGTTTGCAGATGATACACAAAATTGGTGATGTAATGGACAGTAAAAAATCTGAGATTACAAACGGATCTTAAACAATTGGGCCAATGGGCTAAGGAGTGGCAGATGGAGTTTAATTTGGATAAATGAGAGGTATTGCATTTTGATAAAACAAACAAGGGAAGGACTTATACAGTTAATGATGGGGCCCTGCATAGTGTACAACAAAGAGACTTTAGCGTTCGGGTATAGAACAGAAGAACTAGGAGCAGGAGTAGGCCGTCAGGCCATTTGAGCCTGCTCTGCCTTTCAATAAGATCATGGCTGCTCTTTTCGTAGACTCAGATCCACATACCCACACTCTCACCATATCCCTTAATTCCTTTATTGTTAAAAAAAGTCTACCTTAGCTTTAAAAACGTTTACTGAAGTAGACTAAACTTCAATACTGAAGTACTTCACTGGAAAGGAATTCCAAAGATTAACAACCCTCTGAGTGAACAAGTTTCTTCTCAATTCAGTCTTAAGTCTGCTCCCTGTAATCTTGAGGCCATGGCCTCTTGTCCTAGTTTCACCTGCCAGTGGAAACTTTGAAAGTTGCATCATAGGTAGACAGGAAGGTTAAGAAGGCATTTTGCATGCTTACCTTCATTGCTCAGACCACTGAGAATAGGAGTTGAGACATTGTATTGAAGTTGTACAGGACATTGGTGAGGCACCTTCTGGAGTATTATGTACAGTTCTGGTCACCCTGCTATAGAAAGGACATTATTAAATTGGAGGGGGTTCAGAAAAGATTTACAAGGATGTTGCCAGGATTGGAGAGTTTGAGTTATAAGGAAAGGCTGCATAAGCTGGGACTTTTTTCACAAGAGCTTAGGAGGTTGAGGAGTGACTTTTTAGAGGTTTATAAAATAATGAGGGGCATAGATAAAATGAATAGTTAAGGTCTTTTTCAGAGGGTAGGAGAGTTCAAAACTAGGAGGCATAGATTTAAGCTGAGAGGAAAAAGATTTGAAAGGGACTTGAGGGACAACCTTTTCACGCAGGGGGTGGTTTGTATATAGAATGAACTGCCACAGGAAGTGGTAGATGCAGGTACAATTAAGGAAAAAGTGGGGACCTGCAGATGCTGGAGATCAGAGTCGAAATATGTGGCACTGGAAAAGCACAACAGGTCATCCAGCATCCGAGGAGCAGGAGAATCAGCGTTTCAGGCATAAACCCTTCATCAGGAGGGCTTATGCCTGAAACATCAATTCTCCTGCTCCTCGGATGCTGCTAGATCTGCTGTATTTTTCCAGTGCCACACATTTCAACACAGGTACAGTTACAACATTTAAAAGATATTTGGACAGGTACATGTCTAGGAAAGATTTAGAGAGATAGAGGCCAAACGCAGGCAAATGGGACTAGTTAAGTTTGGGAAACTTGGTCGGCACAGACAAGTTGAATTGAGGGGTCGGTTTCCATGCCATATGACTCTTTGGCTCTATGGCCCACATCCTGCAAGTAATTAAAAGATAATGCCATTTTCCACCAGTTTAGAAATATAAAGCCCATGGTACTTTGATTGATGATCAATTTCTCAAAGTTAAAAGGATTTATTGGTTATCCTTTATCCCAGATATTTCATATCTCAGGTCAAGTTTCTATTTATAATAATAATGGACAGTCAGCTGAAACTGACATTTACAGGTAGTATGAGGATATGGAGAACAGCCATGAAAAATTCTATTTATCAAAATAACCCATCTTTACCCAATCTGAGCTGTGTGCGATTCCAAAGCCACAGTACTGACTCTTAACTATCCTCTGGGCAATTAGGTGTAGGCAATCTAGCCAGTGAGACCACATCCAGCGAATGAGTAAAACAAAAGGTTTTGCCATGTTTTCAGTGAGAAAATAATATTTTTTACTTAGTCAGGTAAAGCTGCACAGATCCTTGTCCCCTCTTTGTATCTGTCACCAGATGTTGGTCTCTGCGGGCCTGTGAGATGGGTTTGTTTGGGACACTCGGCTTTTAATAAGCTATTCAGAACACACCTGCAATAATGCTACCACAGAGGTTTTCTTTATTAAATGTGCTGAAATCTGCAAAACATTTGTAATGATGCTGTGCAGTGAATGTGACTCCAGTAAATGTTGTGCCAATAGGTTTAGCTGAAATGCTGTAAATCAGATATGCCAATTGCACAGCGGCCTGGCCTGTCATGGCATTCCCTTCTGGTTTTTGCAAATACAAGATTGTAGTGAATTGCGCATTTAAGGGAACACATCTTGACATCCCTTTAACAAACCTCATCAGCTCGAAGACACACTTTGGACAACTCCTAGAATAGTTTGTGGAAGCTATAGAGCTATCAGAAGGCAATCCCATCTGACATTTAAGGAAAATTCAAATGGTAGAGTTATAAAGTTTTACACAAACAGAAGAAAATGCTGTTAATTATGCCTGTAATGTTGAATAAATTATGCTCAGCATAAAGATACACCCGAAACTACATTTACCTTGCACTGTAAGCAAAGTGACATGGAAAGTCAAATATTTCAAGAGAACAATACAACATGTTTTGATTTCACATTATCCGTATCTTGTGCACTGCCGTGGAACCATTAAATAATAGGTCAGGCAAGAATATAACAAAATAATGTCTGGATATGGTCTCAAAGTGCCATTTTAAATTGTAACATTATTGTGAAAGGCCTTTCATTGACCTAACCGTAGTTCCAATACATAACTAACAAATTCAAACTAAAGAATAGGATAACAATATTTTTACTTGACATAGATAGAATTTCTATAGGCACAGTTTAATTACATTATTTATGATCAATAAAATAATCCATAGGCTGAGCTAAAATAACTACTAGTGTCACAGAAATACACTGCACTCTTAACAATTCTTTGTGCTTTCAATTCCAGCTATCAAACTGGTTACAGTGTCAGAAATTAACTTTCTAATTAATTCTAATAAAACCATTTTCAGACATCATGATAGGTAAATAAACATGACACTCCTGAATTCAGTTTGTTTCTTGAACACCTTTATTCTGCAGAGAAAAACAAACTTTTTCATGTCATCATGATAATAGGTTGAATATCAAGAGGTTTTTTTTTTGACCGAAAGGCTGATTATGGCAGATTCAAGGGAGAGAGAGAGACAGGAGAAAGTTATTAATAAAATCAGCTAATTTGTTTTCACTCGAGCGTTGGAGGCTGAGGGGTAGAAGTTTATAAAATCATAAGGGGCACAGATTGGGTGAATAGACAAGGTCTTTTCCCTAAGGTAGGGGTGTCCAAAACTAAAGGGCATAGGTTTAAGGTGAGAGGTGAAGGATTTAAAAGGCACCTAAAGGGCAACTTTTTCACGCATTGGAATGAACTGCCAGAGGAAGTGGTGGAGGTTGGTACAATTACATCACTTAAAAGGCATCTGTAATGTGTACGTGAATAGGAAAGGTTTAGAAGGATATGGGGGCAAATGCAGGCGAATGGGACTACATTAATTTAGGATAACTGATTGGCATGGACAAGTTAGACCGAAAGGGCTGATTCCATGTTGTACATCTCTCTGATTTTATGATATGATGGGCCAAAAGGCTTCCCTTTGGGGTCAAACAAGTCTGTGATTCTGCAGTAAAAAGGGCAAAAAGTATGAAAGCCTTCAGTTTCAAAGAAAAACTTCAAATTCTTTTCTTTCAACAAAAAAAAATGAATTGAATGTTTTGGTTTTGAGGTAAATCAGCTTCTAGCATCAGTGATCTCGGTACTTGAGCTGTTACGTCAGCCCATTTTATTAAAAATTTAATTCAATTCTGTGAAAATTCCTTGTGACTCACTGAAGGTCACAATTCAGACAAGCAGAATCACTGCAGTTTCTCAAGCGTCTGAAGGATTGTTCAAGATCAGGGAACAGCACTTCTAATCAAAGCTTGTAGTATTCAAGACAGACCCCTCAGGAGCTGCTCTTTCATTTAACATCTCTGACCTTTCAGCAAGACAATACCACACATTGAGTCAGAGACTCTCAGCTTTCACTCTTCTTAGATCATAGCATTCTTCCTAATATGGATTTTGTCTACCTTAATAGTTGATTCATACTAACAACCTATCCATAAACACAATTTACAAAATGATTTATTATGCTGCTGTGAGTGGGAAACATCAGCCTTATTTTGCCACATTTTGCACCAGGAATTTGTCAAATAATCCTGTCCCGGCATGATCTAAAAAGCAATGAGCATGTTTCATACCCATTTTAGGTAAATCACTTTACTGATGCAAGGTAATGCTATGGAATTTGAGATTGGGAGTTTTGGAAAGAAACTACCTACAGGAATATTGCATAATCACGAAAATAAACACACAACAGTGGCATATGCAACCCTGTTAGTTAAATGGGCTGGGAATAAAGTTAATAACTGATAGAACAAATGGGAGAGGTGAGGGTCATAAAGCTAAGGAATTATGAGCTGAAGGAGAGTTAATGAGAGATGGATAAATCGTGAGGGAGGAACAGAAGAAAAACAAGCAGAGGCTATTAAGGGGCAAGGGAAAAAAAGGATCAAAGCAATAAACAGAATAACAGTATATTTCTACACTGAAGCAAAAAAACAACTACTTCAGCACCACAGCTGCTTTTTAAGTATAGATTTTGGAATTGGTTTTGGATGGAATTTCACACCAGCTGCTTTTACATTATAATCAAAATGTATCCACTTATTGCAACTGCTTTCAAAGATCAAACACTAAGCTATTGTCAAAATACTGATTTCCAAGAAATTAGCTTTGCTACTTAAACATGGCAGTTAGCACAAAGGTGTAACTTGTACCCACAAACAAATATATCTGAATCTGGTTATTACCTTCTGATTTACTAACTCACAAGTGAAAGATATGCCAAGAGGAAAGATTTTCCAGTGGGAACATTGAAAATACTGAGCAGGCAGAATATTACATTTGGGATTGCAGGATAGTAGTTGCTCCCAGTGCAATTCTCTGTGGGCCTTCCCTTAGCTATGTTCAAGAAACATCCATTCAATAAATGATGCAGAAATCATACTGCTTGTCAGTATCACCGAAACTTGGCACCCTTGGAGCAATACAGAAGGAACAAAGAGTACAGAATAAAACTGCCAGACAGCAAAACACCACACCCAATCATGGGATTAGACGAACAAGCATTTAAAACAATGAAACATCATTGAACAAAAACAACCTTATATAAAGTCTAGCATCTGTCAGTTGCCTTCTAAATTGTAACATTAACCGAACTATACATTGGAAAATAAAACACATACTGACAGACAGACACAGAAGAAGTTAATGATTGCTCTTTAATTAAAATTAATCATTAAATTTTCAGGTTAGAGAATATTTGGAATGCCTTTCATATCCATTATCTGGTTTCAGTTTCAGCCGAGATATGACCAAATGAAAGGTTAGACTCTCAAAAGGTGAAATGTTCTAAATAATAAACAATTTGGCCATTCAATAGGAAATGCTTTACATTTCATGCAGCTATGCACATTGAATTAAACAGACATTCCATATAATGTATCCCTCACGTTCTCAAGATGCACAATTGGCTTGATGGTAAGAAGCAGAGAGTAATAGTGGAAGGATGTTTGTTGGGGTGGAGGCCTGTGACTAGTGGAGTGCCTCAGCGGTCGGTGCTGGGCCCATTACTGTTTGGTATCTATATGAATGATTTGGATGAGAATTTACAAGGTATGATTAATAAGTTTGCAGATGACACTAAAACAGGTGGTATTGTGCACAGTGAGGAAAGTTATCAGAAGTTGCAGCAGGACCTTGACCAGCTGGGGAAGTGAGATGAGAAATAGCAAATGGAATTTAATATAGATAAGTATGAGGTCTTGCATTTGTAATGTCAGTTCAAGGTAGGAGTTTCACGGTGAATGGTAAGCCTGAAGGAGTGTAGTGCAACAGAGGACCTTGCAGTTCAGGTGCATAGTTCTTTGAAAGTGGAGTCACAGACAGATTGGGCAGTGAAGAAGGCTTTTGGCATACTGACCTTCATTAGTCAGGACTTTGAGTATAGAAGTTGGGAAGTTATGTTGTAGTTGTACAAAACATTGGTGAGGCCGCACTTGGAGTACTGTGGTCAGTTTTGGTCACCTTGCTATAGGAAGGATGTTATTAAACTGGAAAGAGTGCAGAAGAAATTTACAAGGATGTCACCAGGACTCAAGGGTCTGAGTTATAGGGCAAGTTTGGACAAACTCGGCCATTTTTCTTTAGTGCATAGGAGACTGAGGGGGTACCATTTAGAAGTGTATAAGATCATGACAGGCATGGATAGAGTAAATACACCCAGTCTTTTTCCCAGGGTTAGGAAGAGAGGACTAGAGGGCATCAGTTTAAGGTTAGAGGGGAAAGAATAAAAGGGAACCTGAGGGGCAACATTTTTGTTACACACAGGGTGATTCACATGTGGAATAAGCTGCTAGCAGAAGTGGTTAAGGGGGTACATTGGGTGGCACAGTGGTTAGCACTGCTGCCTCACAGTGCCAGAGACCCGGGGTCAACTCCCGCCTCAGCCAACTGTCTGTGTGGAGTTTGCACATTCCCCCAGTGTCTGCGTGGGTTTCCTCCGGATGCTCCGGTTTCCTCCCACAATCCAAAAATGTGCAGGTTAGGTAATTGGCCATGCTAAACTGCCAGTAGTGTTAGGTGAAGAGGTAAATGTAGGGGAATGGGTCTGGGTGGGTTATGCTTCGGCAGGTCGGTGTGGACTTGTTGGATCGGAGGGTCTCTTTCCACACTGTAAGTAATCTAACAACATTTAAAAGACATTTGAACAAATGCATGGATAGGAAAGGTTGGATATGGGATAAGTGCAGGGAAATGGGGTTAGCATGGATGGATATTTTGGATGGCAAGGACCAGTTTGGGCCAATGGGCCTGTTGCTGTGCTAAAGGACTCTATGTCTCTCTTCTTGAGAGGATTCTTATGGTGCTCTGCTGGCATCCCCACCTTTAAGCCAGAAATGGCATGTTCAGGTTCTAGGATAGCACTTCAATGGTCATGGAAGGCGCAACATATCACACATAGTGGAACAAGGACACCACAACAAGGTCATGTGTTCTATGCAATTTTACACATTTTTTTTCTTTCAGATAATGTGGGTGGTAGTAGCAAGGTCAGCATTTGTTGCCGTCCCCTAATTGCCCTGGGAACTTAGTATCTCACTCAGGCCATTTCAGAAGTCAATTAAGAGTCAGCCCCATCACTGTGGGTCTGGAGTCACGTGGGCCCAGATCAGGTAAGGACAGTAGATTTTCTAGTGGAGTCGCAGGTAGATAGGATAGTGAAGAAGGTTCCACTTTATTGGTCAGAGTATTGAGTACAGGTGTTGGGAGGTCATGTTGTGGCTGTACAGGACATTGGTCAGGCCATTGTTGGAATATTGCATGCAATTCTCATCTCCTTCCTATCGGAAAGATGTTCTGAAACTTGAACGGGTTCAGAAAAGATTTACAAGGATGTTGCCAGGGTTGGAGGATCTGAGCTATAGGGAGAGGCTGAACGGGCTGGGGCTGTTTTCCTTGGAGTGTCGGAGGCTATGGGATGACCTTATAGAAGTTTACAAAATCATGACGGGCATAGATAGGATAAGTAGACAAGTCTTTTCCCTGGGGTGGGGAAGTCCAGAATTAGAGAGCATAGGTTTCGGGTGAGAGGGGGAAGATATAAAATAAACCTAAGGGGCAACTTTTTCATTTAGAGGGTGGTACGTGTATGGAATGAGTTGCCAGAGGAAGTGATAGGCTGGGACAATTACAACACTTAAAAGGCATCTGGATGGATATATGAATAGGAAGGATTAGGAAGGATATGGGCTGGGTGCTGGCAGGTGGGACTAGATTGGGTTGGGATACCTAGTCAGCATGGATGGGTTGGACCGAAGGATCTGTTTCCTTGCTGTATGTCTCTATGACTTAGTGAAGCACATGGGGTTTTATGACAATCAACAATGGTTGTCTCAGTCACCATCGTTAAGACTAGCTTTCCCAGTCTGACCATTGTGCATTTGCTAATGTTAACTTCACTTCACTTCAAAGTTATTTAGTTGAATACTGTGAATCATTACATAGAAGACTTAAAAAAACAATAACTGAATAAGCAATCGCCTCGACTGTTTTAAAACAATGATATCTTTCTCCCCCGTAACAAAAAGGTCACCATATGTCCTCATTTTAAATCTAACATTACAAAGATTCTACATAAGTGAGCAAACCCATTCAATAATCCACAAAAGCCATTTTCAAACTCTGACAATATCAGTGAGCAGTGTGAAATAGTGCACAGAGAAGGAGGAGTCGACCTTTTGGCCTTTCCAGTTGTTCGGCCAACATCTAGATCCTGGCTGATCTTCTATCTCTACACCACTTTCCCCACACTATCCTCAATACCATTTTCCCTCACTATTCCCATATGCCTTCATCTCTTAAATGTCTAGAAGTCTCCTGATCTGTTGTGAACATACTTAATGACTGAGCCTCCACAAACCTCTGGAGTCGGGATTTCAAAAAGTATCACCACCCTCTAAATGAAGAAATTCCTGTTCATCTCAGTTCTTAACTTTTATTCTGAGTCTTTGTCCCTGGTTCTAGACATCTTACCCCAACCAAGGGAAAATATAATTCCTGCTTCTAGCTGGTCAATCCTGTAAATATTTTGAATGCATTAATGTGTTCACCACTCTTTCTTCCAAATTCTATTGAATATAGACCCAGTATCCTCAATCTCTTTTTACAGGACAATTCCACCATCCCAGAGATCAACCTGGTAACGCAATGTTGTGACCACTCTATTGTATAGCTTCCATTAAGGAGACTAAAACTGCACACAACTCCAAGGGTTTTGACATCACATTTCCCAATCTCTCATGATTCAAGAAATACACTTCTATTTTTCCCACCAAAGTGAATACTTTCACATTTAGACATAATTTTCCATCTGCCACGTTCACTCGTTGTCCAACTCCTTTTGAAGCCTCTTTGCATCCTCCTTATAACTCACATTCCCATTTAGTTATACATCATTTGGAAACTTTTAAATTTTACATTTTACGCCCTCATCCCAGTCACTCAAATATATTGCTAATAGCTAGGCCCTAAGGTGTAAAGTCCCACTAGGCACAATCCATGAGGTTCAAAAGCATCAAATGTTACCCATCTTCATCCATATCATCCAAAGGATTAACACAAAGACCTACCTTACTGTGGGGAATACAAATCTACATTTTTATTAATTTGGCCCAGTGAGAGAAAAGGAAAACAATTTTAAAAAGAACAAATAATTTTATTTAAAACATGTAAAAGTCAATAAAAAAAGTTAATGACTTTAAGTTAAGAAAAGTAGCCTTATTTCATATTTTTTTTAAAAAAAGTAAACACCAATTTATTCGAATTGCCAATGGCTTAGCTGCCGAAGAAACTCCAGATTCTGTATTTAATGTTCCATAACAAGCCACATAGACAAATTCCAGCACTTTAAAAGGTTTCCCAGTGGAGTGGGAAGAAAGATGTAGTGAGCCGTATTTTATATTTCCACCTGATGGCTTCCTGATCAAACATTTCCACTGCCAGAAGATCTTTTAAATTAAATAATTTTAGCAATCTTTTCCTTTTGAAGGGCTAAAATTCTTCTCCTATTTTTACACACAATAAATCAATGGATCATAGAAAGAATGTTGCTTAAATTTCCTGCTACAATGAATTCTAGAATAGCTTTTGCCCATACTCGGATTTTAACACACAAAGGCATGTTTCATTGATGATAAAATGTGGTATGTGAAAGGAAGGTTGATTCTAAATATATTTTCAAATAATTAGCTGTAATAAATTGCTCCAAGTCCAAGGGTTGAGTAACAATGAATATTTCAAAGCAACATCAATATGGCTCAACAACATTTGCCCGAGTAACCCCCTTGCTGCAAAAAAACGAAACAGACTCAGAAAAATACAGAATAAACAATCTGCAATAACACTCAAGTGGTTCAGTTACTAACTGCACATCTAGCTATACCAGGCAGATCAGAAGTTCAAAGTTTGATCCCCAAAGAATTTAGCCAATTGGGAGAAAAACAGTGGCATAGATGCCATTGGTCACAATAATCATGAATTGGAATAGGAAAAATCAATCAAGAATTCAATGTGGGTCACAGCTCAATAACTGCCTAATGCAACATGAGGGTGTGTGGGAAAGAACAAAGCCACATGCATGTGTGAAGAATACAGGTTCAATTGCAAAGACCGATCAACTGTCCACCATCCTCCCAATTTTTATGACTTAGCTTCACAGAATCACAGAAAATACAAGTAAAAGTGGGCCATTCAGCCCCTCAAGCCTCCTCTGTCATTCAAAATGATCAAGCTGATCATCCAAATCAGTACCCTGTTCCCACTTTCTCCCCAAACCCTTTAGTCTTAAGAATTTTATCCAACTTCTTTTTGAAAACATTCAATACTTTGACCTCAACTACTTTCTGTGGCAGAGAATTCCACGGATTTAATACTCTGGGGGAAGAAATTTTTCCTCATCTCAGTTTTAAATGGCCTACCCCATCTTCTTAAACCATGACCCTTGCTTCTGGAATCCCCAGTCATTGGGTTCATCCGTTCTCCATTTATCATGTCTAGACCCATTAGAATTTTATAAGTTTCTATGAAATCCCTAACCCCCACCAATCTTCTAAATTCCAGTGAATGTAGTCCTAACTTATCCAGTCATTTATCATATGTTAATCCTGCCATCCCCGACATCAGTCTGGTAAACTTATGTTGCACTCCCTCCATAGCCAGAACGTCCTTCCTCAGATAAGAAGACTAAAACTGTTCCAGGAGTGATCTCATCATGGCCTTGTACTGTTGTGGCAAGACATTCTTGTCCCATCCTCAAATTCACACATTCATAATTACCACCTGAGCTAGGAAAGCTGTCAGTTGTGGAGCTATATTCCAATGTGGAGTAAAGTATCATGGTGATAGCAAAAGAGGTGAACACAAGTAATGTGATAAATTGTAAATGAAACAAGATGTCTTCACAAAATTTACAGATCCATATCATAAGGAAAGGACAATAGCTTCATGAAAATAAAAATGGGAAGTAAAACAGCCAGAGGTGGTAAGCAAGGATCTGAAAATGGAGACGTGCAGAGAAAATATTTCTTAGCTTAAAAACTTTTAGCAGGTTAGTTTCTTTATAATATAAATTTTAGTAATATATATCTGTACAACATCAAAATTCGCATCAAGAAAAGATTTGTGCAGCACTGATGCACAATACAACATAATAAAGAGATATGGACAGAAGCTCCAATAAATAGAGTATTTAACTTCCGGCACACAGTGTATGAAGATGTTAAACAGAGCTTTGCAGAGTGCAAATTGAGTAATATAAAAGCACAAAGTGTTTATGATTAATCTGCCTTCATGTCAGCTTTGGCTCAGTGGTTGCATTAATGCCTCCGAGTCAGTAGGTCATAAGTTCAGCTCCACTCCAAAAGCTCAGACTAGACTTCTGACCTTATTGGAGATGAGATATTTTGGATGGGAAGACAATAAAGTAAAACTCTGTTCTCTGAAGTGGATACGAAAGAGCCCATAGCACTATAAGAAGATCAGAGAATTCTCAATGTTGGAGTCATTTATTTCTCAACCACTCTGCCATGAATCACATAGTCATTTATCTCATTCCAGCTTGTGGAAGATTTTGATGTGAGTGAACCAGCTGCTGTATTTTTTGACACTACATTAGCAGCTTCATATCAAAGGTTGGCTTTGGGACTACCTGTTATCAGGAAAAACATTACATCAATATGAGTTCTTCTTTTTCTTTCACCTGTGAGAAGCTATGAGCTTCACCACTGGGTTGGAGAATACAGTTCACTCCAACTTCTCAAGCACAAAATATACATGATTCAAGGAGGGACGTGCATTTCAGAACGGAAAGAAAAGGATAAATGATGTACATCTGCAGTGAAGTAGCACATGTGCATACACAGTGTAGAAAGATGAAAGTTTGACCTATTGACTCTTAGTTTTGATCTTGGGCACATCAACAAATGTCTAATGGTGACTAATTTTAAAATAAAACCCAGCTGTTGCCAATTGTTTAAAGGGTGTAATGATTACTTCAGAAATCCTCTTATGTTGGTGAGAAAATATCCTCTGAAAGCTTTCCATAATGGAATGTTTCCCATGAATATGCTTCCCATTAGATCATGCTGCCCCAAGGCAACACCAGGTCAATTAGGACTATGCTAAATTCCTGCTAGTTTGCTTTTTTCTCAAACTGTCTCTTGGCCATGAATATGTAAGTAGAGTTATATTTGACATACTAACCCAATCCCAATCTGGACACTCTCCTCCACTAGCGAAATTCAAGGACCTTTAAAATAGACTTGTTTTAAAAATTCACTGGTGAGAGCCAAAAAAAAACTCCTCTTTAAATTAAGAGTAAAATAGACAGCATATTAATTGCATCTATGCTGTCACTGTGACCTTTCATACTGTGCATGATATACTAAGGTCACTGGTGTGATATATGGACACATCTCCAGATCCAGTCAACCAGTCTGTGGCTGTAAAGTGGTAGTCAGCACCAATACTAGCAGCATTGCAGTGCTATAGGAAGCCATGTAAAATAAAACAGCAAATTTCCAACTACAGTAACTCCCAATTTTGAAGCGAAGCAGTCTGTCACACCAAATGACATAGCAAAATGAATAAAGTTTGCAATCTGTAGCAGAGTGCAATGAGTGGAAAGAGATAATAATTACAAGTTTGTGATCTTGCAATTTTTCTGTGTGGAGAAATTGAGTCACTGAAAATGCCTGTCGCCACGTTTAATTTTCAGATCGGAGGCCAACCAACCATTGCATTCTTACCAGCATATATTCAAATCCTGCATTAACAGTTTACATTTGAAATATTTCCAACATATGCCACAACATTCATTGCAGCAAGCTCAATACGTATGTTCTTCACTCAAAACACTTTCCGATAACATACATTCACTTGTTTTGAACAGACAACCATTTAATGAAAGATGTCTCTTGATTTTTTTATGAAGACATCCTGGCTGACATGAGGGATGCTCTTAAAAGCCTTCAGGTCACGATACCCTGGGCTTATGTGAACTGCTGGAATATGTTCAGGAGGCAGGTTCAGGCCTGCAAGAAGCACACAACATAGACAAGCTTCATATTTCAAGTCACCAAATCTTTGCAAAGATAAATAATATTGACAAACACTTCATTGAGTTTAATCATTAGTGATCGTAGCCAGTTAGACATATTTACAAATGCATGCTGGAGACAGGCCATCAGGTCCTGGCAACTTGTTTGCCTTCAGTCCCATCAGTTTGTCAAAGACTTTATTCTCAGGATCGTTGTCTTTAAGTTTAGTTTGAATCAGAGATCCTACATGTTGAAGCCAAAAGCATAATTCAATTGAGAAATGGAAACTTGAATGAAAATTGTTGGCTGGTTAGCCTCTGACCTGAAAGTTAAATGTAGTGACAGGCATGTTCATTGACTCAATTCCGCCTCCACACAGAAAGGTCTCTGGATCACAAGCCAATTGGTTTAATAAGAGCAGAGACCCTTGACTATTAAATCCCACCTTACCAGAAACTACCAGTCATTCCTCCATTAGTGGAAACACTTTCTCAACACATATCCTGTCAAACCGCCTCAGAATCTTGCACACTTCAGTAAGATTGCCCCTCATTCTTCTAAACTCTAATGAATAGAGGCCTAATCTGTTGAGCCATGCTTGATAAGTTAACCTCCTCATCTCAGGAATCAGCTCAGTAAATCTTTTCAGAACACTTGCCATTGCCAGTATATCCTTTCTTAAATACAGGGACTAAAACTGTACACAATACTCCAGGATCAACCTCACCAACAGTCCATACAGTTGTAACAAAACTTCCCAATATTTAAATTGCAACTCCTTAGCAATAATGGTCAAAATTCAATCTGCCTACTTAATTACTTGCTAACTGTCCGAGTTCCATGCACAGGAACAATAGACAATGCAATTTTCTAGAGCCTCTCTCCATTTAAATAATAGTCCACATTTTGATTCTTCCTACCAATATGCATGACTACAGATTTTCCTGCATTAAACTCCACCTGCCAAGATCAAGCTATCTACCACCCTGAGTAGATTCCTTATGACCTCTCCACAAAATGCCCTCCCAACTAATTTTGCATCATCAATGAATTTACATACATTACATTCTGCCCCCTCCTCAAAGTCACTAATATGTAAAAAAAAAGTGAAGCTCTAGTTCTGATTGTTGTGAGTTCCCATATCCCTCTAAACCCTTCTTACTTACAGAAGCCTTCTACATTTTGTAATTGTACCTACCTCCACCGGAGACAGGAATCATACGCAGTATTCCAAAACTGGCTGAACCAATGTCTTCAGTATTGCTGACAAAAGACACATTTTCAATTTGCAGTTATCGGGACAGTGCAAGAATACCAATTCAAGGTGAACACCATATAATAGTGTCACTCTCTTCTCGTACATCAGCATGCTTGCAAAGGTCCTGATGAGTGCAAGGCAAGAAGCTGCGAAAATATTTCTTGACAGGGCTGTGGAACCCAAAGTCACTGACAGCAAAGGGCAAGAGGGATGTGGAAATGACAGCAAAGAGTGGTCTCATAAGTGGCGGGGTGGAGGCTGAATGAGGACAATTATGAGGTGACGCATTTGTGCAGAGGGGCTCCAGATCAAGCTGAGCTCCTGACTGAACATCATATGAGGAGCTGGTTGAGGTGGCAGCGGAACAAGGATTGAACTGTTTGTTCCTTATTAATCAGGGTCATTCAGAAATTTCCATCAGCTGATGCGGCAGCAATCAAGGTACTCTGAGGATCTGAACTCTGATTCAAAGTCCAGAGCGCTCACCAAGGAATCTGTACCTTTCTGTGGCATCCCGTACACACAAAAACACACCACTGAACTTATCCTCGTCCCAAATAAAATGCAAAATTCCCAACGTGGAGACCCCACAATTATAGACAACCCCGAAACATCCACATAAAGCTCTTGCCGGATTTGGAAGTGAACTTTAATAAAAGTTTAATGAGGAGAAAGCAGGTCAGGCAGCATCCAAGGAACAGGAAATTCGATGTTTCGGGCATAAGAAGGGCTTATTCCTGATGAAGGGCTTATGCCCGAAACGTCGAATTTCCTGTTCCTTGGATGCTGCCTGACCTGCTGCGCTTTTCCAGCAACACATTTTCAGCTCTAAAAGTTTAATGAGCCTGGATGCAGTCTTATTAACCCGATTACATTTTTTGTTGATTCGGACAGTATTATTATTAAGGAGAGAGTAAAGTACAAGTTCACTCTCCCGCGCCATGTTTACAAGTGAATTTGCTGAGCATTTCAGAAGAATATTCTATGCTCGGTCACACAGAACAATTAATCAGCTCGCACTCTGGAGATCATTTGTGGGAGATTTGTGTATCGTTACAAATGGGGGGGGGGGTTTAATCAGGGAGACAATAGCTCACTTTCAATTGTTAAGGCTGAAGTGCAATACAAGATTCCAGATCTCATTAGAACTAATCAATCGATATTATCAGTGCGTAATACAGTCACTGATTAGCACAGAGAAAATTAGCTACTGATCTTTTATCACAGGCATGTTTCACACCGACTTGCTTTCACAATAGGAGCAAGAAGCAAATTAGGCCATTCGGCCCCTTTGAGTCTGCTCCACTATTCGATAAGATCCATTTTTGCCTTCACCTCTGCTTTCTCCACCAACCACAAACTTTGATTTCATTTTGTCACCTCTCAAAGCACAGAGGGTGAAAATAGAAGTCTTGCTCATTTTTTCTTTGATTCACTCATGGGATGAGGACGTTGCTGGCTAGGCCCAACATTTATTGCCAATCCCTAACTGCCCAAAGGAGTCAAGCACATTGCTGTGGGTCTAGAGTCACATGTAGGCCAGGCCAGGCTAGGTAAGGATGACTGTTCTGAGAGTCACCGGACCTGAAACATTAAGTCTGGTTTCTCTTCACTGGTCGCAGCGAAGTGTTGGATGGAGAAAGAGTGAGAGAGAGAGAGAGAGAGAGACACGCATTGAATCATGTTGTATCGATCGGTTATATAGAAGCTCCTTCAGAAACAATGATCAGATATTTTTAGCAAAAGGCAATAGAGAGAGAGAGAGATAAAAAAAACTCACTCCAGTCCTATCTCACGAGGTTTGGAAGTGGATGCATGTATGGTGACAGGAGATAGCCATCCCCCACAGAGTAAGGAACACTCCACCCCAAGCCCATGCACCAGAGAGTGTCAAGGCATCAGAGGGGAGAACACCCTCAAACACAAGCGTTCTTCCTGTAGTTGCTGGCATTGTCTGGCTCCAAGTTCCATTTCTTGGACACCTCTCCTGGCTGGGAGGATCTGGCCTTCCTGTATGTGTACGTGTAGCTACTGCAAGAAAAAACACATGAGAGCGACGAATCCACCATCTCACTCATCAACGTGAGATCTCAAGGTGTTGAGCCCACGTCTGGCTCATCTTTGGGCATGTGGGGAGGCAGGCTGGAACCAGGGAGGAAGCAGCAGGAAGGGGATGGTGCAGGGGGTGGCAAGGGGGAGCAGCGTGGTAGTGTGGGAGCATTCTCCGTTTCCAAAGAGGAGAGTGTTGATTTTTTTCCCCAATCTCCGTGAAATAGCACCGGATGCTCATTGTTCAATATTTAGTGGGCATGGACTGCACGGTGCCCAGATGGGGGTGGGGAGGAGGATATTGTGGCACTCCACCAGTTACAACTTCCAACCTGAAAACGACCAATTAATCCTGAATTTCAGTCTTCTGTGTGTTAATCAATCCTCAGTCTTAATTAATATATCATCCCCAATACCATGAGGTCCCACCTTGTCCAACAACGTTTTATGTGGAACCTTATTAAATGCATTCTGGAAATCCAAATGAACTATATCAAATCAAAAACTGGTTTCTATTTAACAAGATTCATTGCTATATCCCCGATGAACTTGAGCAATATGTCAAACATAATTTCCATTTCACAAATCATATTGACTCTGCTTGCGTCCATTAAGTGTTTCTATTTCTTCCTTAATGATGGACTCAAGCATTTTCCCAACCACAGATGTTTAGCTAATTGGCGAATAGTTTCCTGCTTTTTGTCTCCTCCTCTTCTTGAGCAGGAGCATCAGATTAGCAGTTTTCCATTCTTTGGAAACCTCCCAGAATTCAGTGCTAAAATATTTGGGCCAATGCCTCCATAATGTCTGTGACCACTTCCTTTAAAACCCCTGGAAATAGGCCATCAGGTCCTGGCAACTTGTTTGCATTCAGTCCCATCAGATGGTCAAAGACTTTGTTCTCAGGATCTTTGTCTTTAAATTTTAGTTTGAATCAGAGATCCTACATGTTGAAGCCAAAAGCATAATTCAATTAAGAAATGGAAACTTGAATGAAAATTGTTTGTCATGATGGTCATTCAGAGAGCTGGAGCAGACATGATGGGCCAAATGGCCTTCTTCCACACCAACAATTCTGTAGTTCTAAGCTTCTTGTCTTCGATTTGACTGTATATAATATTCAGGATTTATTCCTTAATCACCATAGCAATTAATATTCTTTATATTATTCATTCATTATGCTCCCACCCTGCTCATCAATGATCCCACCAACCATGTTTGACAAATTTGCTTAAGTTCTTTGAGGGTACAACGATCAATCTTGTTAAATGGTTCTGACATAGATCTCATATACGGAGACCATTTTCCAATAAGACTTGGAGACAGGAAAACTGCCTTTGCTGACAAACCCTGTGCATATGACTCAGTGTGAAGCACAGGCATACTGTTGAAACTCTCCAGAATCTGCTGTGTGAGAACATACAGCTAATCAAGTCCATAACCAGCAAGCAACAGTGCCATGCACATCACTGAGATTAAGTCAGCCACCCGCACATATCAATAACAGACTCCTACAATCCTCACAGGAAAACAATATTAAATAAGGGATGATTTGGACTGGGATGTACAAAGTTAAAAATCACACAACACCAGGTTATAGTCCAACAGGTTTAATTGAAAGCACACTAGCTTTCGGAGCGACGCTCCTTCATCAGGTGATAATGGAGGGCTCAATTCTAACACAGAACTTATAGCAAGAATTTACAGTGTGATGTAAACACTGCTTAAACAGGCTTAACAGGCAATCAATTTTTCAATGTATAATTTCCGTTACATCACACTGTAAATTCGTTATAAATTCTGTGTTAGGATTGAGCCCGCCATTATCACCTGATGCAGGAGCGTCGCTCCGAAAGCTAGTGTGCTTCCAATTAAACCTGTTGGACTATAACCGGGTGTTGCGTGATTTTTAACTTTAAATAAGGGAGGTGATATGACTGTCGCTAACAAGAGAAACTAGGGAGCAAAGGACATACAAATTTCCCCAAAAGAAAAAGCAGCAGACCAGAGGTTTGGGAGCAGTTTAGATTTTAGCACAGGACAAAGGGATTGATTAAGAGGGGAAAATACAGTGCGAGTAAGCTTTCAAGGAACATACAAACTGATTGCAAAAGCTTCTATAGATATGAGCAGAGAAAAAGATTAGTGGAAGAAAAGAGTAGGTCCTTTATAATCAGAAACTGGGGAAGTTATAATGGGGAACTTAAAAATGGCAACTTATTTATACACATATTATGATTCTGCCTTCACAATGGAGGACACAAATAATGTCCCAAATTGTTGGAGAACACAAGTTCTAGTGAGACAGGGAAGCTGAAGGAGATCAGATATAGTAGGGCAACAGTGTTTGGGAAATTGATGAGATTAAAGGCTGACAAATCACCATGGAATGAAAATCTACAGCCCAGACTTAATGAAGTAGCTCTAGAAATAGTGGGTGCATTGATGGTTATAATTCAAGATTGTATAGACTCTGGAAGAGTCCCTATGATTTGAAGGGTAGCTAATATAACAATTATTATAAAAAGAGAAAAGAACAGAGATGTACAGATGGGTTTGTCTGACATTGATATTGGGAAAATATTAAAATCCATTATAAAGGATTTAATAAAATTTAAAATTGCAGATGAGGTGGTGATGGCCTAGTGAAGTTATCACTAGACTGTTAATGCAGAGATCCTGGTAACATTCAGGGGTCCTGGTTTGAATCTTGGCATGGCAGATGGCGGAATTTGAATTCAATAAATATCTGAAATTAGAAGTCTAATAACGACCGTGAAACCATTGTTGATTTTGACGAAAAGGCTATGGTGCATTAGTGTTGTTTAGGGAAGGAAACTGCCATCCTTATCTACTCTGCTGTACATGTGACTCCAGACCCACAGCAATGTGGTTCTGGAGAAAGAGAGAGCGCGAGAGAGAGCACGTGAGAAAGAGAGAGAGAGCATGAGCGAGAGAGAGCGCGAGATTCAGCATGGAACGCCACCTGCCATATAGCTGTTTCTTGGACCAACAGCCTCAAAACTGACTGAACAGCCAGATTGCTAAACCAAACCAAAGAAAAGCTGAGCTGGGAGAACTGGCCAACCCTCTCATTTGAATAAGTGTTTTTCTTTAAAACTTGAAAGCCTTTTGACTAAGGCAGCATCTATTAGCTATAATCAAACTGACCCTAAAACCCTGCACCTAGATTTTTCTGAATTGCTGCATTTACGACCTCTCTGAAACAAAGCCAAGATCAGCATCACCTTGTTAAATCAGCAGCATCGTCACAGTGCTAAATCAGTAGATTTTAGTCAGTCAGGCAACACATGTCAATGCCCCTTAGGAAGGGAAAAAAACTTGCTTTCAGCATAAATGGAGTTTTGATGGAGTGCATGTGTGGAAGATGCTCCAGCTCAGTTGCAATGTCACTTATCAGCAAATGACAACTGACAATATCTAGGTTTTCAGGCGAAGAACAATCACTTTAAGAAAAGTTGTAGATTAAGCATGCCTGATGAAGAGTTCCCCCAGCAAGCATGCAATTGCTTCAAGACAAAAATAAAATGGAAAAGTAAAGGTAACCATTATAGCTGAAGGCAGGGGGAAGGGGGGGGGTTTAATATCAGGGAAAGTGTGAGGCATAGTTTCATCAAAATTACAAGTGGAATAAAAAGGAATTTGTGTTGTACCAAGAGGTCAAAGGCTAAACATAGACTGGCAGCATTTCCACTGCATGTATCGGACTCATAATTATCAGTTATCTTCATGCAAACAGCTCTTGCAACTCATTTTTGCCAAGGTTATGTATCCGTGTAACTACAAATGTTTTTTTTGACAATAAACCCATTTGAGAAGCTCTGTCAAAGTTCAATAGTTCCTTTACCACTGTCTCAAATATCACTGAAACACATTCAGGATGCATGGTGTTGAAATGAAAAATATATTTCCTTTGAGGTTGGAAACTAGCCTGAACCATATCACAAAGATAACATTTACACTTAGAAGTAATGAATTTTGTACTATATGATTCACACTAATTAGGAACAAAGTTTAACATGCAACAGTATTTGGAATTTAGAAAATTCCCTGCACTTTCTCCACACCTTTTATCTACATCCCTTTTAAATTATGTTATAGTGTCGGCCATGAAAGCTCTTTGTGATAAAATCATCCACGTTCAAAACTACCCAACTGCATAGGGGATAAATTGGATAGATTCTCTGCTACTGGTGTAATGTACAAAATTTAATCTCAAGCTCTTCCACAATGACTATGCATGACAAAATGGGCCACCAAAGACAACATTGCACTGTTAACTATCCAAATCAAAATAAATGATAGGAAGTGGTGGAATCACAACTGTGACACCAAAGCTTTGGAGTTCAGGCAAACTACCCTGTGTGTGTGTTTCCCAGTACCCTTCAGAAGAAACAGCATCAGCTTCAAGGATAGGGATGTGATTAAGGATGAGCAATAAATGTCCACATCCTATAAAGGAATTAAGAAAAAGATAATTTACACTATGGCACTTTCCAAAATATAAGAGCTGCCCTAGGCATCAGCCCTTCAATATTGTTGGAAAGATCACCCCAAGAAGGTACCACTGTGCTGGACTGATCATCATCCTACTGCTGACCATGAAGGCTGTAAATAGCAATACAGATTGGCAGACCATTTTACCAATTCCTACTGTAACTTCTGCATACACGCCAATGAAATCATTAAAGTGCCTGTAGCGTGTATTATTTCAGGGCTTTAGTCTTGACTGGAGTGGATAAGATCCTGAATGTTCTTGACAAGACAGACATGAAAAGGATGTTTTCATCTTGTGGATCAGCAAAAATTGGTGAAAACTAAGGCTTGTCCCTTTAAGGCAGCGATGAGGAGAAATCTTGATTCCAGTGAGTTATGAGACTTTGGAACTTATTGCTACAGAAATTGTAGGAGGCAGGGCCACTGGATGTATATAAGCCAGAGGAAGATAGATTCTTGTTTGCCAGGGGAATTAACATTTATTGGAACAAGATGGGAATGTGTAATTAGAACTATTAGCATAGCTAATTGAGGAGAAATCCCAGTAGCCTTTCAATGTTGCTGTAACCTATGACACAAAACCATGGTGATTCACTTCAGCAGGGTTTTCATTTAATTCTATATCCGAGATTTATATTGTCATTGTCAGATGAAGACATTTCCTGCTCTATGCTACTCACAGGTCTAAAATCAATACAACTTCCTCTCAAATAATAACAGCATCTTTTTTCTCAACTCGTAAATTCATCTACTTGAAAGGTTTAAAGCAAAATAAACTCGGTTACTTGTTAGAGCTCCCCTCATACATTGATGAACTGAATCAGAGTGCAACAAAAAGCAAAAGACAAAGGACAATTCTTTGATGGAAGGAAAATTTATATTTAAAATGATCCACTGAAAGGTATGTAAAGAATGATAAAAATTATCTTGTATATATGCATGTATTATCAGAAGGCTCCAAAATAATCGGATTACAAATACAACGTAAATTGGAGTGTTTCTCCTTCTCCAATTCACTGCAAATTCCATAATCAAGTATGACTCACAGCAGGCAGTATTACGAAATTAGGAAGTTGCATTGTGAAAGAATTTATGAATCACTGCCCATCCCAGTGTTAAGTCAACTACATATTTTATGTTTCTACATACCCACCACAACAAGCAATGTTATCCTTCTGATCTTGTCAACCTGATATTTTAATCAAAAGTCTTACCCTTTGAAGCTCATCCAGGCCATATTCCACTGCTGATGTAAGTACATCCAGAGCCTGAAAAAAAAGGAAAGACATCAAAAGGCTCAAGTAAACGAATGTTTGGGTTTAATCGTGATCATGGATTACTATTCATCTATTCATTTTGAGGGATGCTTTAATCTTGAAGCAAGTATGATGTGCACATATATCAGTGTTACTCATTTTCAACACGTTTCTGCCAGTTTCCATGTGAGGTTTTGGGTTCCACTGCCGAGAATGAAACATCTATACAAATTCCTTTGAAGGATATTCACTCCACATCACTGGCAGGAATAGCATCAGCGTTGACAGACTACACAGGAATATCTCAAAACAAAAAATTTATTCCCCCTGCTAAAGGATACAAAGATGCTCAACTGATACTGAAAAGAATATTTTCTGAAAATACATAATGATCACATTGAGTCATAGAAGTGTACAGCATGAAAACTCATACGTGCTGACCAGATATCCTAAATTAATCTAGTCCCATTTGCCAGTACTTGGTCCATATCCCTCTAAATTCTTCCTGTTCATTACCCCATCCAGATTTCTTTAAAATATCATAATTGTACTAGCCTCCACCACTTCCTCTGGCAGCTCATTCCATACATGTACCACCCTCTGCATGAAAAGGTTGACCCTTAGGTTCCTTTTAAATCTTTCCTCTCTCACCCTGAACCTATGTCCCGTAGTTCTAGACTCCCTCACCCCCGGGAACAAGACATGTCTATTTACCCTATCCATGTCGCTCATGAATTTATAAATCTCTCTAAGGTCACCCCTCAGCCTCCGACCCTCTAGTGAAAACAGCCTCTTCAGCCACTCCCTATAGTTCAAACCTTTCAATCCTGGCAACATTCTAAGTCTTTTCTGAACCCTTTCAAGTTTCACAATATCCTTACTATAGCAAGGAGACCAGAACTGTATTCCAAAAGTGGCCTTAAAATATGCTCCATTTGGCTATAATGATTGTGGAATGGTTTTTTTGGAATGATTCAATGGATTTTTTATTAAAAATGTTATTATAAAAACTACTGGGAAAACACAAGTTTCTCTGAATTTCAAAAGGCAAATCATTTTACCAAAATGCCTCCTCATAAGTGCTCATGAAAAAGTTTAAGACTGGTGGATAGCAACAGGGTGGAGAAGCCAATGCGGTGGAAAATATTCAAGAGAAATGGAAAAAATGTTTTTAAAATGTATCTAGACTTTTTACAACAATACAAATTGCAAAACCTGTGTAACTTTCACTGGATTGGTCAGATGTGGTTCCCTATCATTTCATATGCCATCACTCCAATAGTATAATATCCTCCTGCAAATTTAGTAGCTGATCTTGAATAGATATTTATACCTGCAGTAATGAAATATTCATCAATTACACACCATCTTCCATCTCTGTGTAAGCGTTTTGATAAGGAATGTAGAAAATGAATTAGCCACTTTGGTGTGCATCACTCATGTTTCCTTGGTGTGAGGGTGCCGGTTTTGGACTGGGGTGGACAAAGTTAAAAATCACATAACACCATGTTATAGTCCAACAGGTTTATTTGGAAGTACAAGCTTTTGGAACAGTGCTCCTTTGTCAGGTAGCTAGTGGAGCAGGATCATAGGACACAGAATTTATAGCACAAGGTCATAGTGTCACACAACTGATGCAATGTATTGAACAAACCTAGATTGCTGTTAAGTCTTTAATCAGTGAGAATCGGTTACAGGTTTCGATTCATTAATACATAAACCCCATTAACTTTTTTCAAGTCATATTCCAGAGATAACTTAATATTTTTTAAAAAAAGGTGACATCTCAGCTCAGACAATGCATTAAAGGGGTGAGGTTAGAGTCTGTCTGTATTCCAACCTTGAATCAGACCGGTTCTATTCCCAAAGTAGCAATTTATAACATGTCACATGGACTGACTGACTACTGATTGTGTGCTTTTTGAACAAAATAGAATGTATCTGCAAATACAAATTGACCCCATTGACTTATGTGTGTGTGCACGTGTGAGTATGGAAGAGGGAGTGAGAGAATGTGCGTGCATGTGTACACAAGTGTGATGGAGTACATGCCTGTGAGAGGGTGTGTGAGAGAATGTGGGGGTGTGTGTCTGAGAGAGAACGTGTGTATGAATGACTGTCTGCATGAGCATGTGAGTGGGATCACATAAGAGCGTGTGTATATAGTGTAGTGGGGTCACCTGTAGTGTGACATGAACCAAACTTCAGGTTGAGGCCATCCTTATGGGTGCCAAACTTAGCAATCAGCCTCTGCACGGCAACTCTGTTGTTTTGTATCCCAAAGTCAGCCTTGGAGGACAGTCACCCGAAGATTTGAGGCTGAAAGTCGCTGACCGCTTAAGTGATCCCCAACTGGGAAGGAACATCCCTGTCTGGCGATTGTTGTGTGGTGTCCATTCATCCATTGTCGTAGTGTCTGCTTGGTCTTGCCAATGTACCATGGCTTGGGGCAACCTTGCCTACAGCATATGGGATAGACAACGCTGGCCAAGTCACATGGGTATCTGCCACGCACGTGGTGGGTGCTGTCCCCGTGCGTAATAGTGGTATCCACGTCAACAAACTGGCACGTCTTGCATGGTTGCCATGACAGGGTTGAATGGTGTTGTAATTGGTGCTGTATTGAAGGCTGAACAGATTGCTGCAAGCAAAGGTCTGTTTAAGGTTTAGCGGTTGTTTAAAGGTGAGAAATGGAGGTGTAGGCAAGGTCTTGGCGAGGTGCTCGTCCTCACTTATAATGTGTTGCAGGCTACAAAGAACATGGTACACTTTCACCACTCCTGGGAAGTACTGGACAATGAATGGCACCCTATCGGCCATATCCCTTGTCTGTCTCCTGATGAGTCGTTATGGTTTCTCACTGTGGCACATCAGAACTGGCAATGAGTTGAGCATCGTACCCTATTCTTATCAGAGCATCCTTTAGAACCTTCAGATGTCCGTCCCATTCCTCTTCATTTGAACAGATTAGATTAGATTACTTACAGTATGGAAACAGGCCCTTCGGCCCAACAAGTCCACACCGACCCGCCGAAGCGCAACCCACCCATACCCCTACATTTACCCCTTACCTAACACTACGGGCAATTTAGCATGGCCAATTCACCTGACCCGCACATCTTTGTGACTGTGGGAGGAAACCGGAGCACCCGGAGGAAACCCACGCAGACACGGGGAGAATGTGCAAACTCCACACAGTCAGTCGCCTGAGGCGGGAATTGAACCCAGGTCCCTGGCGCTGTGAGGCAGCAGTGCTAACCACTGTGCCACCGTGCCGCCTTGTGTATGCGTAGGGCTTATGCGTAGGGGATGGCTGTTTTAATATGTTAGGGTGGAAGCTGGAGAAGTGAAGCACAATGAGGTTATCCATGGGCCTGTGGTAGAGTGACGTACTGAAGTGTCCGTCCTTGATGGAGATGCGCGTGTACAAGAATGAGACTGATTCTAAAGATTAATCCATGGCAAGTCTGATAGTGGGATGAAACTTGTTAATATGACTGTATAGTTGTTTCAGTGACTCCTTGCCATGAGTCCAGAGGAAGAAAATGTCATCAATATATTTGGTGTATAGATTGGTTGAAGGTCCGTGCATCAAAGAAGTCTTGTTCAAACTTGTGCGTGAAAATATCGGCATATTGGCATGCAAACTTGGACCCTCACACACAGGCGCACACACACACACATAAGTCTATGGGGGTGAATTTGAATTTGCAGATTTGTATTTACAGATACATTCTATATTGTTCAAAAAGCACACAATCTGAGATCAGTCAGTCAGTCCATGTGACATTTTATAAATTCCTACTTTGGAAATAGAACCAGTCTGACTCAAGGTTGGAATATAGACAGACTCTAACCTCACACCATTAATGCATTGTCTGAGCTGAGATGTCACTTTTTTTAAAATATAAAACCTTAAGTTATCTCGGGAATGTGACTTGAAAAATGTTCATGGGATTTGCATACTAATGAATCGAAACCTGCAACCTGTCTAAGTGATTAAAGACTTAGGTTTGTTTAATACATCGCATCAGTTGTACTACACTTTGATCTTTTACTATAAACTCTGTGTCCTATGATCCTGTCCCATTGGCATTCTATTTTGGAGCAGCATTCCAAAAGCTTGTATTTCCAAATAAATCTGTTGGACTATAACTTGGCGTTGTGTGATTTTTAATTCATGTTTTCTTGTTAGAGTTACATTTGCTCAGATTTTGAAAGGTAAGAACATAGTTTTCTAGCATCTTTCTAACCTAGATAACTCAGTTGGTAAAGTCAGCATGTAATTGAACTACACAAATGAGATGGTCTCAGATTCATCTCCTGTTCTGTGTAATAGAATAGTTATGCAGGGAAAGGAATAACATGCCACATAAATGTTATTCCTTGACTACATCTCTCTCCCTGCTTCACAGTATGCTGGAACAGATATTAGGTGTGGATGATATGAGGTTTGATTATAATGTCATTACAGACAAACCATCTCAATGTTGAAATACACAGGTGAAGAATGGCCACACAAGCAAAGTTTCCAGGGGATGCCAGTGCTCATAAAATCTTACCGACTTGAATCATCATCTTTAGAAGAGGGAAGGACATGAACAAAACAAATGGCTACAAATCACACCCATGAAAATGGATAATGCAGCAAACTCTATACTGATTTTCTTCCCTCTGGGGCGCAATCTGTAAGGAGTGATATCACATTAGATGTTCCCTCCTCTGCTGTAAATGCTGAAGGAGTTCCAACTCTCTCAGTCTGTTCAACCCTTCGAGCAAGAAGACATCCTGATCTCAAAATCAACAAAGAAATATCTATTACACTAACAAAGTATTTCTTTAGGAGTACAAAATTAAAGTTTTGAAGCTAGAATTTCTGATTTGGAAGACACCTGCAGCGTCGGAGGCTGAGGGGTGACCGTATAGAGGTTTACAAAATTATGAGGGGCATGGATAGGATAAATAGGCAAAGTCTTTTCCCTGGGGTCGGGGAGTCCAGAACTAGAGGGCATAGGTTTAGTGTGAGAGGGGAAGATATAAAGGAGACCTAAGGGGTAACTTTTCCACACAGAGGGTGGTATGTGGATGGAATGAGCTGCCAGAGGAAGTAGTGGAGGCTGGTACAATTGCAACATTTAAAAAGTATTTGGATGGGTATATAAATAGGAAGGGTTTGGAGGGATGTGGGCCGGGTGCTGGCAGTTGGAACTAGATTGGTTTGGGATATCTGATTGGCATGGACAGGTTGGAGTGAAGGGTCTGTTTCCATGCTGTACATCTCTATGACTCTGACTCTCTTCAGTACAGTGTGAATCCTACAGACATCCTGTGGCACATTGGAAATAAAACAAGTTGCAACATGTTAAATGCTGAGCATCATCTGTTTATCAAACAGAATATTTTGTTTTTTAAACTGATAAATATGGAATCTTTCACAGTACAATGTTGGGTAGTATGTTGCAAACCAAATGCTCTGAGTTGAATGATTTCACTGTTAAATATAGCTCTCCTGATGATCTGAGCTAAAGTTCCAATGTCATATCAAGACTCAGAAATTGATCCAAAAAAAAAGCCCTGAAACAGGGATTACAAACAGTGAAAACTAAGTGCCTCAATCGGAAATATTATTGTTATTGGTTATTTCTCTCTTTGATACAATATTTAATTTTCAGTTATAACCATGACACTTGGAATTAAATCACAGCATTAAATGAAATTTTGAAAGGAACTACGAGCATTATTTTGATTCATAGACCTCACTACTTCCAAAAACAGAAAAGCTTTGTTCGATCAACCAGTTCTGTCCACAATATTCTTTAGAAACATATGTTTAAAATGCAAGGGAAATTTTACATTTGTGTGCATTTCCGTCCTACTCTTTCCACTATGTCCACATGTCCACAACAATAAATGAAACTGTTAACTTGTCTACAGAAACTGGTCATACTGTGATTGCACCCTCCAGCAGTGCTGACACGTAGTGCTTTATTTTTGTGTTTCTTAGCTCTTCATCTTGAACTGCAGGAAAACCCCTTCAATTCCAACGAACTTTGATTTAACACTTTCCAAATTTCAGTTGCTTTTAAGCTATGCACAAAATGCGTGAAGAACATCTTATATCATCACTTACTGCTTGCCAAAGGGATGATGTACTTATACCATAACAAACTTACATAGAAAAACTTTATTATAAATGAGAACAGGAATCTTGGAAGGAAATATAGAAATAATGTAGTGTAACTTTTTAAATACTGTTTGAGTAAACTCCTCTACTGACCTCCAAATGAAATTTCCTGGAAAACTACACTTGATCTTCCCTCTCCATTTGCAACATTACAAGTGATTGATGAATTTTGAAAATCATATGCGTGCACTAGTGGAGTATTCTTAGCTCAAGCCTGGAGTACAAAAAAGTGATGCACTTGTAGGAAGGTTGGATTTTACTAGGGATTTAACATCAGAATTCTGGGCAATTGGGAAAATGCTAGTCACCAGTACATTCTAGATTAATGATGTGATTCATGACATGGACCTAAAGGTTCCACTGTTGGGAGACAACTGTTAAAAATAGACATGTTTCCAGCTGGTGTTCTGGATTAATCCACAACAATAATTTAACTGATACCAAAGATATTTAATAGGTGATTTGAAGTTGCTAACATCAACATTAATGGATGATAAAGACATCACATTAGCGTCAATAGACCTACCTTCATGTGGAAACCAACAATTACATTGCCACCATCACAGGGGCCTGCTGCTGGTCTGGCCCTTTTGTTTTAAAATGAGGCAATAAGCTCCTTTTAACATGAAAATCAGCATCCATCAACAAGAAAAGTGACTACCACTTAAAAACAGACAAGAACACACCTGATGCATGCTTCCTCCTAGCTTAGTGGCAGTATGATTAACAGGTATGAAAAGGTAACTTTTAAATTATTCTCTTGGAGCCAGCATAGAGTCCTATAAAGATAATGCAGTAAGCTCCCTCTGTTCACCCCCACCACCATCTCCACCCAACCCCTAAACTGTGATCACAAGCCCATTTTGTCCTTAGCCCTGCTACCACCCTGGTCAAGACTGAACTTACTGCCCATCCCATGACAAATAAACTGCATTGAATGTCTATTTGATATCTGTGGTACATGTATTGTCATTAAATAAGGCCTGGACCATGCTACACAAGGCGTAAATGGCTGGTTCACTTAACCAGTCGGCTTCTCATGTTAAAAATACTTCACATAGCCCAGAAACAAACGTACTCACTATATTGCGGCTCAGCATCACACAGTTTGTGTAGAGAAACTCAACCACAGCCAGGAAGACATCTGGCTGCACATCTGAAAGAACAAATGGAACTTCGGCTTCTTTGGCATCACGTGACAGAACTCGCTGGGCAAACATTGTTCTAAATGCCTCACAGCGATATGCTAAGATGCAGCGGTGAGCATACACCACTTTCTGCTCCTCTCCGACAATGAATTTTACATCACTGGTTACAAAAAGAAAGATAAAAACAAAATTAATCACAACACAAAAGTATATTTTGAATGCTCATCCTGGGGAACAAATAGAACATTCACAGCAACATCAGAAAATGCTGGCAAAACTCAGCAGGTCTGGCAGCATCTGTGGTAAGAAAGCAGAGTTAATGTTATGAGTCCTATGACTCATCAGAAAATGCATAGAATTGGCATATCATAACTGCACCTTTAGAAATCTGAATTGCTGCACAGTGTATCTCAAAATAGTTTGGTAGATAGTTATTAACTTTTCCATTGTGTTTATAAATTTCATAAACTTGGAAATTAAACAAAGTAAGGACTATAATTATTGGCATGCAACAGGAAAAGGGAGCACTAGGTAACAATAATTTTCTCCCTTCCTCTACACTTCTGATAGTGTTGATTCCTTACAGGGATTTAATTCCACTGTTAGACACTGAAATACTCTCTTTCCATAAGCTATTCAACTGTAGAATGCTTCACTGACAAGCCTAATGGTCACCACATGTTGTATATATGCTAATATTGTCAGCAGATGTTGACAATGGGTTTTCAGGAGTGGATGATTTCCCCTTAAAAGATACAAAGCTAAACACTGAACCATGTATTAACTCTGGCCAACATGCAACCACAAATGACAAAACCTTACAAAGCATTAGCTGCTCAAATCCAACATTCAGCTGTTACCCTACCTCACCAGCCAGATATTGCCATGTGTTTCTTATATTTAGTGCTAAAATGTGACCTTTCAGTCTGCAGTTCAGCTCCTAAGAAGCATTACAGTCATCCTACAGTTCTGCTGGCATTGATCGTAGTCTAAGGAGATTGAAATGAAACAAATAAGATTATGCTTTGACACAAAGATGCAATGACAACAAAGACAGCCAAAAAGCTTTTTAACTAAGCCTTTGATCCATATTTTCTAATGTCTCCTTCTTTGGCTTGATTTTTGTCTGCTTATTATCTGATCAAATGCTCTTTTGAAATACTTTGGGACATTTTACAATATTGAAAGTGCTATTAAAATGTCGTTGACCTCCAATAGTTCGTTCTTTTTAAATGAATTATACTATTGTTACATCCATTAAATCCTAATTTAAAGTCAACCTGCTGAATACCATTTCAATTTTAATAGTTGCCCTTGAGAAGGTGGTGGTTGAGCTGCCTTCTTGAACTGTTAAGAGTCCATGTGCTGTGGGTTGACCCACAATACCATCAGGGAGGGAATTCCAGGATTTTGCCACGGAAATAGTGAAGGAACGGCAATACATTTCCAAGTCAGGATGGTGAGTGGCTCGGAAGAGAATGTTTCTGTGTACTGGCTGCCCTTGTGCAAAGGATCTTTGGGGAATTTCTGCAGTATATCTTGCAGGCAGTACATGCTGCTGCTACTGAATGTTGGTGGTGGAGGGAGTGGATGCTTATGGATGTGGTGCCGATCAAATGTGCTGCTTTGTCCTGGATAGTGTCAAGTTTAGATAGATTGGAGAGTTGAGCAGAGAAATAGCAGATGAAGTTCAATTTGGGCAAATGTGAGGTGATGCATTTTGAAAGTTCCAAATCAAGAGCAAACTATATAGTAAATGGAAAAGTCCTGGGGAAGATCGATGTACAGAGAGATCTAGGTGTTCAGGTTGATTGTACTCTGAAGGTGGCAATGCAGGTCGATAGAGTGGTCAAGAAAGTAAGTGGCATGCTTTCCTTCATCGGATAGGCTATTGGGTACAAGAGTTGGCAGGTCATATTACGATTGTATCGGACTTTGGTTTGGCCACATTTGGAATACTGCATACAGTTCTGGTCACCACATTACCAAAAGGATGTGGATGCTTTGGAGAGGGTGCAGAGGAGGTTCACCAGGATGTTGCCTGGTATGGAGGGCATTAGCAATGAAGAGAGATTGAGCAGATTAGGATTATTTTCATTAGAAAGACGGAGGTTGAGAGGGGTAGACAGGGTGAATAGCAAGAAGCTTTTTCCAGAATGGGGGATTCAATTACCAGGGGTCACAAGTTCAAGGTGAGAGGGGAAAAGTTTAAGGGAGATATGCATAGAAAGTTTTTTTATGTAGAGGGTGGTGGGTGCCTGGAATGCATTGCCAACAGAGGCAGTAATGTCAGGCATGATAGCATCATTTAAGGTGCATCTAGACAGATCCAGGGAGTAAAGGGATACAGAGCCTTAGAAAATAGCCAACAGGTTGAGAGAGAGGATCTGGATCGGCACAGGCTTGAAGGGCCGAAGGGCCTGTTCCTGTGCTGTAACTTTCTTTGTTCAAAACTGTTCATGGTATTCCAGCTGTGGTCTGACTAATACCTTGTGTTTTAGCAAATAATTTCTATTTTTATTCACCATTCCCTTTAAAATAATAGCCAATTTTCCATTTGTTTCCCTGGTACATACTAAACTTGGATGCTAGGTTTTTTTGAGATTCATGCCCAAATCCCTTTGTAGCTTTCTGCAGTCTTTCTTTCTTTATTTATTACACCTTTAAATGCTAGCCGAGTGGGTCAATCCAGAAGCAGTATCGCGGAGTACATGGAAAGCATCTGACTTGTTGGATCGAAGGTCAAAACCAGCGCCAGGTGCCTCTAACTTTAATGGAAATCCAAGAAAAAGTCAATAGCCTGTTTGAAGCCTAATACAATTAGTAAGGTGAGACTTTTCAGACCGTCATTCAACAGTTTCAAGAAGTGCTCCTGTTTACACAACACTAAAATGTCAGGCAAGGCAGCTAGTACTGATGCAGAAGCATTTAATGAATTCCCTTCCCATTTGAACAGCGTCATTGAAGATGGTAGTTACTCAGCCAAACAAGTTTACAGTATCATTGAGCAGGAGGCCTTATTTTGTAAAGGTATGCCTCAAAAGACATATCTTTTGCCAGAGAAGACAAAGGCAATAAGTACAAGCTGCCAAAAATCGCCTGACAGTTCTACTTAGTGGGAAGGTTCACTAGGTTAATGCCTGGGATGCAGGGATTTTCTTTTAAGGAGAGGCTGAGTAGGTCAGTATTGTATGTGTAGGGGTTTAGAAAATGAAAGGAGACCTTACTGAAATAGATAACATTCACAGAGGGCCTGACAGAGTAGATGCCTGTCAACCTCAGGCAGTTGAGAAGTCCTTTCCTCTTGTCAGAGACCAGAAAGCATCATCTCAGAATGAGGGGTCACACATTTAAAATAAAAATAAGGAGAAATTTCTTCTTCAGAGAGTAGTCAATCTATGGAATTCTTCACCACAGATGGCTGCAGATGCTGGATTGTTAAGTATACTCAAGGTTGAGACAGACAGATTTTTGTAATCAGCAAGGGAACCAAGGGTTATGGGGATACGGCAGGAAAATGGAGTTGAGGATTTTCTGCTTAATTGTGATCTCATCGAATGGTAGGCAGACGCAATGGGCCAAATAGACAATTTTTGCTCTTACATCTTATGGTCTCATGGAGCGTTGCAGGAGATTTTAGGCTTAAGCTTTTAGTCGTGTACCAGAGTGAAGCACCAAAGGGCATTGAGGGCTTACTCCCAGGAGCATCTATACCTCTTTTGGTACTCAAAAAGAAAACCTAGATGATGGGGTCACTTCTTCAGGAATGTCTTACTGTATGTCAATCCTACTTGAATGCATATTGTGCCAGATTCTTGGCTTTAACATCTTGCCCCTGTTGGATAACTATGTAAATCCTTCCATCAGCCTTGATGAAGTCTCTAAAAACGTAAAGCTGCTTTTCCCGCACCCACTTGACTTCATTGATCAGGGAGTAATACCAGACCACCACTCAAGTCCTCCATTGTACCTTTTCTCAACACATCAAGGGAACAAATTGTTAGAAAGCATCAGTTAAGGGATTTTGATATGGCATCAACAATACTGGTGAAGCTTTGCATGAAATCACATCAACATGTGTGGACAATGTATGGCAGAGATTGTGGCCTGAATGTGTCAGTGTCCAAGAAGAATATCATTACACTGTTCCTGAGGCTTAATATGACATTGGCAAGAGAAGTTAAAGTCAATCAGGCTGACCTGGTTGAATTTCTTTCAACCTATGGAGTGGAATTGCCAAACATGAACTTCACATAGTTCTAGCTGAAGAGGAACACTGCATTGAAACCGAATCCACTCACATTTTGTCAAGGGAAAAACTGGCAAGAATATCTAACTCACGGAAGAGGTGATGGAAACCTTCATGGAAATGACAAAGAGAGCACACAGTGCCAGAGTGAACAGAAGAACCGGTAACACCATTAACTGTTACTGGAAAGGTACCAACACAAGCAGATACTGACTTTCCAAGCAACACCTGCCACACATGGCAGAGTTTACAGTGTGCACACTGTACTCAGCAGCCACACAGAAAGCAAGTCATCCTTGAGCCATGGGTGAATATTGTCTAATCTGAATTTTTACAATGTTTCTGTTATGTTTTGCAAGTTACTTCAGTTAAGAATGCACATTTACTCCTATATTAGTTTTTCCAGGCAAGAAACATCCGCGGGAATTCAACTCTGGTTTTAACACCGACTCTTATGGGAAATCATTCTTCACATAGTTATTTCACTTAAAGCCGCAATCATCAGGAATGCACTCTCAAAGTTAAAAAGGAGTTAGTGTGTGGAAAAGATCTGAATGATGCATACACATAAAATCTGATTCATGTGCCTCAGCAGCCGCATAATTTTAAAATGTGATGTCGGTTGGACTGCTTCCAAGATTCTTTTGGTGACTGATAATCTGAAGATGCTCCATTAGACACAGAGATCATTGAACAGAAAGACAAATTCCTACCAGAGAATGCAGGTAGGCTTGCCAAACATGGTTCCCATCAACACATCGACTGTTAAAAGACTGTACAAATGTTGCAAGCATACTTTGCTTATGATATGAGGAAGTCACCAGATGTAATTACTGTGGGTTCAGAAGTGAAGCAAATAGAATTCTGAGTCAATTTTGGATGAGTTGACCATTGTAAATATCCACTAACATGAGCTGCCAATCTTGCTTCGTCAGATATCTTCCCAATTCTGAACATGTTGCTTTCAAGAATCTCCCCAAACCGCTCCTCTTCAATTGGTCTCCATTCCTGTTTCCCTATTCCTCCCAATTTCCACATCCAAATCACATTCCTCCTTATTATACATATAGCTTGCAGCAAACAAGAAGCTTCATAGAAATGTGGGTTGTTACTATTGTTGCTAATGATAATAATAGCATGGCCTCAAATGATTAACAACGTCACTGGAAATTTGACAGCCAGGAAATATCACAGTCAAAAAATAATTGTCAAATGAATAAAGGTGATTCAATTATCAAACCTCTTCCTTCCAGAAGAAGGATGTGATCTCTAACATGAAGGGCACTCAGTTTCATGTTGGCAAGTAATAGTCAGAGGTTAGCAAAAAGAGAAATTCCCCCCACACCAACACACTTGACAAAAATATTGCTGGTAATTAACTTGAAATTTGCCCAAAACATTGAGTTTCCTGCTCCTCGGATGCTGCCTGACCTGCTGTGCTTTTCCAGCACCACTCTAATGTAGACTATCATCACAATTTGCTTTGCTGAATCCTAATTCAATTTTTGCCTGCTCCTCTGATTGAAACAGTGTATTTGTATAGCGTCAGGTTATCTATCCTTATATCCTTATTTCCTGTCGTAAACAAATGCAGTTTCAGCTACTTTCTAAAGAGGTGGCTAATTAATGTAACTGTTTTTGATTAGAAATTAGATGTATCAACGGAAATTTTAATTTCCAGTCTCATTTGAAGTTTGCCAAATGCTGGTTCTTGTGTAATTTAGTGCAGGGCTATTATTAGACTGCAATACATTAAAAAGTGCCATGAGCCTGCATGGTGCAGTATATCATCTTTCAGTAAAGGCCTCTCAAACTGCCAGATGATGTTACTACTATGTTTAAACAGGAAAGCTTAATCATAAAAGTGCAAGACTGAGGATGCATTGTATCTATAGCGCCAGGCAAAGACAGCAGCAAATCAACCAGACCATCCTGTAAGTTTCAGTGCAAGTTTCTCTGAAAGTGATAACAATTGAAATCCAGTAAATGTGTGAATGGTTCTATTCAGAAACATTGTTTTGTTCGGTTTAGCTCAACATACTATGTGTTTAAAGTTGTCAGGTTATTTCCACACGTACTGGATTTGTTGCAGACTGCAATTGCCTGAAGTGATGAGCCATTCACCTGAAGGGAACACCTCACAGAAAGGTAAGACCTGGGGTTGTAGTGAGCATGTTGGGGGGTGGGGGAACTGGCAGTGAAAAATCAAACCAGTTTGAATCTGCACACAGGGACTAAACATTGTTTCCAGATAGAGAGTCTACCTGAGGTGCAAAGTTTTTCTTTTCCATTTGTTTGGAACTGTCTGTTTAGAGTTCCCAGAATACAATACTGGACTATTGACATAATACCTGTATCACTCAGTTGGAAGAACCAAGGGCTCTATCATCTGTCCTGGAATGAGAGTGAGGAAATGGATAAAGAGAGAAAAACTAACATTAGAAAAAGGAGAGATGGCGAGAGTGGGAAATTTGGAAAAGGAGGAAAGCAAGTGGGAAACAGCCAAAATGGGTAAGGGCAGTAATAGTGAAAAAAGTGGGACAGCAAGAGGCAGAATGGGAAAGGGGGTGGGGCAAAAATAGGTGGGTAACAGAGATAGATTAGCAATTTTCCCAAATGATTGATCCATTTGAGATTTATTTTCAGTCATATTGTTCAGTTTTGAGGAGGATTTAACAGAGAGATCAATAAAGGCAATGCTATGATATGATTTGATTTACATGGCCTTTAAAAGGCATTTGATAGCGTTGGACAAGAGACTTTTAAAGGAAAGTTATAACTTGTGGAATAAAGGGGACTGTAAAAGCATGCATTCAAGAGTTGGCTGAGTGACAGGAAACTGAGAGAAGCAGTGAGCAGTTATTTTCAGAAGTTTCTCTGGCCAAGAAAGGCCTGCATTCCAGACTAACGGGTAAAATTTTGGAGTAACAGTTACAGTAGCAACATCTTCATTGCCAGCAGACATAGGAAGGCTCACTGAGGCAATGCAACCTCAGCCATTGCAGTAAAACAGTGGTGAGTTCAAAATTTCACTTTCCTCTCTTAAAAATTGAATTAATTGGATTTTTTTGTGTCTGCAGCCCTCACTGATTTCATCCATTAATAGCAGGTCTTCGATAAGATAAATATTCCACATCCCTCACTGTAGTGTGCACTGTGCCTGATTTTACAATTATCAGCTGTTGTTCCCTTGATTCCACCACAACCATTAACCATTCAATGCATCATGTACTAGGGATTAGTGGGGACTTCAAGATACCCTTGTCACCTTAATGGGAATGTAAATGATTTCATTTCATGTTTAGAAAATGCCACTTTTTGTTGCAACATGATGGAAGTTCTAATGAGGAATGTCAAAATTTAATTTTTTGCAAAATCTGTAAAATATCTTTCTGCAGCTATTGTTTCATTTATTAAATAGGTTAAACTAAGTGATTTGTCAGGACAGTAATTTGTGATTGTTCCAAAGACTTCCTTTGGGATTTTTTAAAAATGCAAAACTGCATTGATCAAATCATTACTCATACAGCACTTCTAGAAATTAGTAAAGGTAAGCAAAAAGCACGTCTCTACTGTTTAGACTTTGGCTACCACCTAAACGTACTTCACGAAACTTTACAAACTGTTGAATTTGGGTATTCTTCATTACATCATCTGACTCCCCACTGGTTTTCATGTTTAGAAATTTCCAGACTCAAAAACCAGACGGTGACCATCAAAAAGTGAGATGTTGCAGCTGAATTTGGAAAGAAGTTTTCTACAGGAATTCAACTCCGAAGCAGCAAGATCATTCAATCAAGACACACCAGTAATGCACCTTTGGCAGTTCACAAAGTATCAATTAAATGTTACAAGTCGTTAGAATCTTTCTCGAATCCAGCATATTCCTGAAACAGCCAATGAAAGTACTTATGAAGTGTACGTGTAGAAAAACAGGCTTTTATTTTAAAGGTTATTCATAACTGAAAAGAGGTTTGTAAAATATATTTGTATTTTTAAAGAAAACTTTTCCCTGTACTGATTTTATATCAAAATGCAAGCTATTGTGACATTTTTAAGCATATCCTCCTAGAATTATCCGTAATTATTGTTATTTTCAAATTCGAAATGAAGACTGCCCGTATGGGGCCTATTGTACTCTTCCAATCCCCGGAATGTCCTGCTTTCCGTGGCCGCTCTCACCTCATCTCCGGCGCGTTGATCATTTTCCTCATGTCGGCGGCGAAGGAGCCAAAGCTTCCCCGCAGATAAGCGGAGTGGAAAGGGTTAGACATGGTTCTGAACCACGGCGGGTCACAGGAGGAACTAACTGGGGGCGCCTTTAGTCTGAGGTGAGTTCCCCCACACTCAGCGAGGGAGAGAAGAAGTTTAAAAGAATGGGAGTTAAGAGCAGGGGGTGGGTGGAATGAGATAATAGAGGAAAAAGTTTAAGTAAAACAAGCGGAGGAGGAAATGGAAGGAAGCTCTAGGAGAAAAAAAACATACATAAAGCATGAAAAGGGGGCAAAAAAATTTGCAGTGCACAAAAAGTTAATATCCTTTGTTACATTGCAGACTTTTTAGTTTTATTGCTGCATTTTTCCCTGATTACATAGAACAGCATAGGAATAAGCACTTCCATCCACCACGTGCCAACCATGATGCCATTCTAAGCTAATCCCATCTGCCTGTATATGGTCCATATCCCTCTATTTGTTGCCTGTTTGTGTGTTAATTAAATTCCTCTTAAATATCGCATTTGAATCTGCTTCTAGTGTGTTCCAGGTACCTACCACCCCCTGTGTAGAAACACTTGCCTTGCATATCTTTAAACCTTTCCCCTCTCACCTTAAACCTACAGTCCCTAGTGTTTGACATTGGGGAAAAAGACTTTGACTATCCACCCCAAACACACCCCTATTATTTTATACACTTGTCAGGCTGCCCTCAGCCTCCCACACTCTAGCAAAAACTATCCAAGTTTGTCCAACATCTCCTTTTGTTGATACACTCCAATCCAGGCAACATTCTGGTAAACCTCTTTTACACCCTTTCCAAAGCCTCAACCTCCTTCCTATAGTGTGGTGACCAGAAGTGAACACAATACTCCAAACCTGGCCTAACTAAAATCTCATACAGCTACAACATGATTTGCTAAATTTATACCCAATGCTCTGACCAATGAAGGCAAGCATACCATATGCCTTCTTTACCATCTTATCCATTTGGTATTGCCATTTTCAAGGAGCTTTGGACTTGCACTTCAAGATGCCTCTGCTTATCAATGCTCTTAAGGACCTGCCATTTATTGTATACTTTCCTCTTATTTAACCTCCCAAGATGTATCACCACACTTTGTGCTGATTAAACCACATCAGCTATTTCTCCAACCAAATTTCCATCTGCCCATATCCTATTGAATCCTTTGATTAGATTTACTTAGAGTGTGAAAACAGGCCCTTACAGCGTGGAAACAAGTCCACACCGACCCACCGAAGCGCAACCCACCCATACGTTTACCCCTTATCTAACACTACTGGCAATTTAACATGGCCAATTCACCTGGCCCGCACATCTTTGGACTGTGGGAGGAAACCGAAGTACCCAGAGGAAACCCACGCAGACACGGGGAGAATGTGCAAACTCCACACAGTCAGTCGCCTGAGTCGGGAATTGAACTTGGGTCTCTGGTGCTGTGAGGCAGCAGTACTAACCACTGTACCACCGTGTCGCCCATTGACTACCCACAACTCCACCAATTGTCATGTTGGCTATAAGCTTACTTAACCAGACCACCAACATTTTAATCCAAATCATTTATTTTTATTACAACTGAGGTCCCAGTACTGATCCTTGCAAAACAATTTGATCAAAAAAATTGCAAAGGCATTTTCAGGAAATGTTACAGTGATTATATATCCACCTTTGAGCAGGAGACTTGATTTCAAGTCCCACCTGTTTCAGAGGTGTATAACATTTGTGAACAGATTGATTGAAAATATCTACAAAGAGATATTGTGGGAAGGTGATCTGGTGCCTGGTTCTGGACACCTTATTCATGCACGAGGTGGTGTCAGGAAGACAGTTTCAAACTAAGTCATAGAAAGAAACAGACAATGGAATCACCAGGATTGGACAACTGAATCCAAACCTCCAGGAGAAGTGAACTCTTGTCACAAGTGTTTCAGGATTTCTACTTTAAATAGACATGTTCAAATAACTGCTGATTTAGAGGCCTTTTGTGGTACAGCAGTAATGTCCCTGTCATTGGACTAGGAGACCTGGGTTCAAGGCCCACCTGTGTATAACAACATATCTGAACATTTTAGTTCTGGCAATATCTACAAAGGGATACTTGGAAGCTTCAAGGCAGAGGTTACTTGACTGAATATAGTCTGTGCCACTAATAAACCCTTGGTTTTGTTTACACGTTGGCACGGAGAGAATTTGTTAATGAGGGTGATTGGTGATAAATATTTAGGCTAGTAAAAATCAAGGTTTGGCAAATAAATCTGTAATTTATGATTGCCTTCATAATGGAGATATTTCAGGTATTGTTGAGTTATAAAGATACATAGAAATTAAGAGTAGGCCATTCAGCTCTTTGTGTGTGCTATGATTGTGGCTGATCTTCTAACTCAGTACCCTGTTCCTGCTTTTTCCATGTATCCTTTGATCCATTTATTCCTACAAAATATATCTAACTCCTTCTTAAAACATTTTATGTTTTAGCTTCAATTGTGTTCTGTGACAGAAACTCTCTGGATGAAGAAATTTCTATTCATCTCAGTCCTATATGGCCTATCTCATGTCTTTATCTGTGAACCCTGGTTCAAGTCTCCCTTGCCATTGGAAATGTCTTTCCTGTATTTACCCTATGGAGTCCCATTAGAATTTTATAGTTTATCATGAAATCCTCCTTCATTTCTCTAAACTCCAGTGAATAAGTAATTCAGTGTTTTTTGTTTCTTAATAAAAGTGTAAAAAGAAAAGCGACACGAATCATGTCTTTAATTCTCTTTTGTCCCTTTTAAGCCTGTGCTCTATTATTCCAATTCACTGGTAAAGTTTAAAATTTATATCAACATTTAAAAGGCATGTAAAGCTGAAAATCAATTTGGGGTAACAATCAAATTAAAACTGTAAATTAAAATGGTACAAAGCACAAAGTAAAAGCCTGCTCCCAGATACCAGTATGGGCTAGTAATATCACCCTAATGAACAGCTACCAGCGAAATGTGAATCCAATTGGCAGCAGTGTCCTGGCTTGCTGTTAGCATTTACTGAGGGAGAATCTGATCGTGGTCAACTGGGATTTACTGTCTCAATGTGTTTCACGTTACTTACCATTCCTATTGGTCTGATACAATTTATTTTCTAATCTAAGTGAGACAAAATTCCAGCTTTTAAATTCTTTTGTACTTGGTCTCCTCAATCTGAGCGTGGCTTCTAATTCTGCATGATGAATAATAAAGTAAGTCTTTTCTATGCTTCGAAGCTAGGACAAGCTGCCTCTATTTTTATATTCTTTCTCTCTCTTTCTCTCTCTGGCTCACTCTCTCTCTCTCTTTCTCTCTCAGATTATTGCAGTTTGACTTGTAACTGAGAGATTTAGGGATATCACAGAAAAATCTGCAACCCAATATCACATTAGCATTCAATGACCTTTTCTTTCCTATAACCCATTCATATGGCAATGTGGATCAGCATGAAGCTTGTATCTGGGGAGAAATTCGAATTCGCTTTCCTCTCGACACCTAACTTCATTTTATCTCAGAATCAGACAGTTTAAAATATAACAATTTACAAAGCCTGTCACCTCCCTATGAGACTTGAAGAGTTTCTCCCCATAGTAAACAGAAATGCTCTTATTGTTGCCCGTGGTTGTGAACATCTTGCACTCTCTCACCAAGTCTCTTGATGTGGGCCCCACTTGTACCCATAGTAACCAAGCCACCTAGCCTTAATGTCAGGTAGAATTCAGAACAGGTCACATGACACCCTCCATTCCTCCAAAGGCAATAATAGCATGTGTACAAGCTTGACTGAGTAACAGGAAACTGCATAATGGTTGATGGCTATTTTTCAGACTTGTGGGAGGTATTCACTATTCTCTGTTCCTGGAGTCTTACTGTACTTGATTGATATTAATGGCCTGGACATATGTTTGCAGGACACAATTTCAATGTTTGTAGATCACACCAAATTGGAAGTATTGTGAACTGTGATGTGGATAGTTATTTCAAGAGGACATGGGTTCATACCAGGCCTATCCCCAAATCTAACAACTAGCCTGGTTCATTTTCCATTACCAAATCCAATGTGGCTTCACCTCTTGTTGGCCTATCTACATACTGTGTCAGCAAACCTTCCTGCACACATTGGATAAATAGGCAGGGGACAGAAAGGGAAAAGGCAGACAGTGCAGGGATCCCCTATGGCTGTCCCCCTCAATAACAAGTGTACCATTTTGAATTCTGTTGGGGGTGGGTGGGATCTTACTTTAGGGTGCCAGCGTACAGTATGGGAGGTTTTATTGGTAGAAGGTTTGAGTTTTGGAGCCATGAGATCATGTTGCAGCCGTACAAGACTCTGGTGCAGCTGCACTTGGAGTATTGCGTACAGTTTTGATTGCCACATTATAAGAAGGATCTGAAGCATTGGAAAGGGTGCAGAGGAGATTTACCAGCATATTGCCTGGTATGGAGGAAACGTCTTATGTGGAAAGGCTAAGGGACTTGAGGCTGTTTTCGCTAGAGAGAAGAAGGTGAAGAGGTGACTTAATAGAGACATACAAGATGTTCAGAGGATTAGGTAGGGTGGATGGACGGTGAGAGCCTTTTTCCTAGGATATAAGGTAGATGTCAGAGGTAGGTTCTTTACTCAGAGAGTATTAAGAACAAGGAATGCCCTGCCTGCAACAGTAATACAGTCGCCAATTTTAAGGGCATTTAAATGATCATTGGATAAACACATGGATGATAATGGAATAGTGTAGGATAGACAGCCTTCAGATTGTTTTAACAGGTGAGCACATAATCGAGGGCCGAAGGGCCTGTACTGCACTGTAATGCACTATGTTCATGATGTGAGTGAAACAGTGCAGACTAAGGTTAGTGGAGAAAAATGTGAACTGATAGATGTTGGTAAGGAAAACAAGGAGAGACAATATAAAAAAGGATATAATTTAAAAAGGGGTGAAGAGGCAGAGGGACCTGATGCTAAATGTGCACAGGACGTTGAAGGTGTCAGGGAGATTGAGAAAACTGGTTAAGGCACAGGAATGCCAGGGTTATGTAAATAGAGGCATAGAGTACAAAAGCAAGGAAATTATTCTGAATCTTTATAAAACATTGGTTTGATATTAAGTGGCGTTTCCTTTCAATTCTATGTACCACACTTTAGAAAGGGTGTGAAAGAATAAAAAAGATGACAAAAAATTCACAAGAACAATTCACAAGAACAGAATAAGGGACTTAAATTATGGATTTGGAGAATCTGAGACTATTTTCAGAGGAGTTTGGAAGGATATTTGATTGCGGTATTCAAGATCATGAGGTGGTCTGGACATACTTCAGGGAAAGAAACTGCTGCTATTGATGGAAGCGTCAAGAAACAGGAGATATTAATTTAGGGTGAATGACAAGAAATCTGTCAGTAAAATAAAGAAAAGTTGGGCAGCACAGTGGCTCAGTAGTTAGCGTTGCTCCCTCATGGGTTTGATTCCAGCCTCAGGCAGCTGTTTGTGTGGAGTTTGCACATTCTCCTCACGATTGTATGGGTTTCCTCCTACAGTGCAGGTAAGATGGATTAGCCATGCTAAATTACCCATAGTGTCCATGGTTTAGCCATGGAAATGCAGGTTTACAGGTATAGGGAAGGGGGTTGTGGCTGGTTGAGTTGCTCTTCAGAGGATCAGTGTGGACTTGATGGGCTGAATGGCCTGCTTCCACACAGGAGGGATTCTATGATTCTAAATGTTTTTACACAGTGAGTAGTGAGTATCTGCACTGCAGTGCCTGAATGTATTGTGAAGGTAGATTCAAACATGGCTATGAACAAAACAAACTGACTAATTATTTGGAGAATAGATCTGCAGAGATATGTAGAAAAGGTGAGGAGTGGAATGACATTAGTTGCTGTCACAGAGCTGGCATGAAAACAGAGCTGTGTTGTGACCATTCTACAATTCTGTAGCAGACTATGACTTAAGGACAAATGTTGATTTAGATTTGACATGGAATCCTTTAAATTGATCCTCTGAATGATAGGAACTCCAGATGCTTAGCAACAATCCATACTGTATCTGACATCATAAGGAAACTGTAATTCTTCAAATTATTAGTTATGTTACAGTCCACTTGAGAAATCGGAGTTGTTGTGACAACATACACTTTTACATGCATGCTGTAGTCTGGAGCAGTGGATAGTGAGAGCGGAAGCTCCAACTTTCATTTTCATCACATGGCTGAGCAAGAATCTCTTCTGTTCGTAAATACCTGAAATGTTTTTTAATCATATTTTTATTAAGAAAAAATAGATTTTTAAAATTACAACAATACAAAAGAATGCAATTCAAAACAGTACAAAAATAGTACAAAACTAAACCCAAGTAATAAAAAAAATTCCCCAACTCACCCTCCTATACGAATGTATAAACATATATAGAGAAATATAAAATTAAAAAAAACTAAACTAGCTATTTAACAAACTAAATAAATACCTAACAACAAACAAATAAATAGTAATAACTCAGCCCAGCCAAATAAAACACTCATACATTCACAGTTCCTCCTCCATGGACATTGGATTCATGAAACACAATCATTATGGCTACATAAAAGCCCTTGTTAGTGTGGCAGATAAATGTGTGTCCAGGTATTTCAAAAAGAGTTGCCATGTCTTTTAAAAATGCTCAGTTTTATGGTGTACCATATTTGTGAGAAAATCCAGGGGAATATGCACCATAACAATTTTCCGCCAACCTGACAGGGGGGTTTTCTGATATCCAACCCAGCAATATTCGAGCTTGCACAGAATGTAAGAATATTGAATAGTTTTGCCTTATGCGAGTCTACAGGAAATACAATGGGTAGACCCAAAAGGAGTGAAATGGGGTCCTTCTCCACCCTTACACCTAAAATCCTCTCCATTGTACCCACCACAGCACTCCAATGTGTTTGAAGCCTGTCACAAGATCAAAGACAATGGGTAAGAGTACCCGTACAGACCTTGCACTTGGGACATGCTGAAGATACCCCTGGTTTAAATTTTGACAAACGGTCTGGGCCTAAGTGGACCCTGTGGAGAATCTTCAACTCTAAAGCATGGGTCCTATCGCAAATTGATACCTTCCTTACATTCTCCCAAATATCCTCCCATGTCTCTGAAGAAACTTCAACACCCAGCTATCTTTCCCACATCTTGCAGAGTCGATCAGACTCATCTGAGGTGGCACCCCCCAATTGGTGATATAGAGTACTGACAGAGAGTGTACTCTTAGCCTTTAGTACCGCTCTTTCTATGTCAGATTTGTAGGGATCAGTCAAAAGTGTAGTCTTTTTTTGAATAAAATCCCTAACTTGAAAAAAACGAAAGAGGTCTCTATTAGGTAACTCGTACTTCCGTACTAACTGATCGAAGAACATCATTACATCTCCCTCAAATAAATCACCCATGCAAGATATACCCCTAGCTGCCCAAAGTTTAAATCCTGAATCTATCATACCTGGTGAAAACTCAGCAAACCCATTAAAGGTCTAAACAAAGATGTTTTGCCAATATTCTCTCCTCTGAATTGCCCTCCATGCTTTAACAGTATTGATGACTATTGGGTTATGGCAATATTCCCTAACTGTCCTCACCTTGTCCAAAAACAGCAAACTGGTAAGGGGCACCTTGCCTGGGAGACTTCGATATCTTGCCATATTGAAAGAGGGTCCCCACAAACCCAATCACTTACGTAGGTCAAGAGTGAGCTTAATTGGTAATTTTTAATGTCCGGAAGGTCTACTCCCCCCAATCTGTGAGGCAATTGCAGTTTGGCTAATTTAATGAGGGGCCGTTTATGATGCCAGATAAAGGAGCTGAACCAACTGTTCAGCCTCCTGAATGTTTGTTTATTGAAAATCAGGGGGAGCATCTATATAGGGTATAGCAAACGAGGGAGAATATTCATCTTAATAAGCGCTATCCGACCCAACCATGAGACTGGAAGTGCCTCCCATCTTTGGAGATCTTGTTTAATTTTTTCAAATGATTGAGTAAAATTGGCTTTGAACAGCCAATGCTGAAAATGTGTTGCTGGAAAAGCGCAGCAGGTCAGGCAGCAACCAAGGAGCAGGAGAATCGACATTTCAGGCATGAGCCCTTCTTCAGGAATGATGAAAGTGCATCCAGCAGGCTAAGATAAAAGGTAGGGAGGAGGGACTTGGGGGAGGGGCCTTGGAAATGCGATAGATGGAAGGAGGTCAAGGTGAGGGTGATAGGCCGAAGTGGGGGTGGGCGCGAAGAGGTCAGGAAGAAGATTGCAGGTTAGGAAGGCGGTGCTGGGTTCGAGGGATTTGACTGAGACAAGGTGGGGGGAGGGGAAATGAGGAAACTGGAGAAATCTGAGTTCATCCCTTGTGGTTGGAGGGTTCCTAGGCGGAAGATGAGGCGCTCTTCCTCCAGCCATCATGTTGCTATGGTCTGGCGATGGAGGAGTCCAAGGACCTGCATGTCCTTGATGGAGTGGGAGGGGGAGTTGAAGTGTTGAGCCACAGGGTGGTTGGGTTGGTTGGTCCGGGTGTCCCAGAGGTGTTCTCTGAAATGTTCCGCAAGGAGGCGGCCTGTCTCCCCCATATAGAGGAGGCCACATCGGGTGCAACGGATGCAGTAAATGATGTATGTGGAAGTGCAGGTGAATTTGTGGCGGATATGGAAGGATCCCTTGGGGCCTTGGAGGGAAGTAAAAGGGGAGGTGTGGACGCAAGTTTTGCATTTCTTGCGATTGCAGGGGAAGGTGCCGGGAATGGAGGTTGGGTTGATGGGGGGTGTGGACTTGACGAGGGAGTGGTCTTTTCAGAACACTGATAGGGGAGGGGAGGGAAATATGTCCCTGGTGGTGGGGTCAGTTTGGAGGTGGCGGAAATGACGACAAATGATACGATGTATATGGAAGTTGGTGGGGTGGTAGGTGAGGACCAGTGGGGTTCTGTCCTGGTGGCGATTAGAGGGGCGGGGCTCCGCCCTGCTCCTCCGTCCTTGAGCTCCGTCCTTGAGCCCCGCCCCTCCAATCACCACCAGGACAGAACCCCATTGGTTCTGTCAATCCAGACCTGGAGTAATGAATATGCCCAAATACACAAAACCTCCCTGTGACCACCTAAATGGGAATCTAGAGTCACTCTCAAGAGCCAACTTTTTCGTAAGACCACCCATAGGCATAGCCTCTGATTTAGTAAAATTAGTCTTATACCCTGAAAAAGCGCCAAACGCGTGAATGCATTGTATCGGGCAAAGCACTGAGACTGCTGGATTTGTTAAGAAAATTAGAACATCATCTGCATACAGCGAGATCTTATGTAATTTTGATCCCACTTCTGGAGCTGATATATTGAGATCCCCACGAATGGCCTCTGCCAACGGTTCAATCACCAACGTAAAAAGTAATGGTGAAAGGGGACAGCCCTGCCAGCTGCCCCTAGAAATATTAAAATTGCTTGATCATACCCTGTTGGTAATAACCGCAGCGAGAGGTACACTTTAGAGAACCTTTATCCATCTTATGTAAACATCGCCCAGACCAAACCGGTCTAGAGTATTGAAAAGGTACGGCAACTCAACTCGGTCAAATGCCTACTCTGCATCTAAAGAAATCACCAATCCCTGCATTGACTGTTGTTGGCATGCTTGAATTATGTTAAGCAGCCTCCTAAAGTTATTGGAGGATCTGTGACTATTTATGAAGCCCATCTGATCCTCTTTAATAATGATGGGTAACACAGTCTCCAGCCTTAATGCAAGGGCCTTCGAGAGGATCTTAAAGTCCACATTTAAGAGCGAGATGGGCCTGTATGAAGCACAGTCTTCCGGATCCTTCCCTTTTTAAGGATAAGTGAAATATTGGCCTCTCTCAGAGATGGTGGGAGACAAACATGACTGTATGAATCATTAAACATATTCAGCATCAGGCCTGAAGGTATACTTATAAATTCCTTATAGAATTCACTGGGAAGTCCATCAGGACCGGGTGCCTTTCCACTCTGAAGCTGCCTCACAGCTTCCTGAACTTCTTGCTCTGATAACGGGGCATTGAGAAAGGACTGTTGTTCGGGAGTCACACCCAGGAGCTTCAGATCTCTAAAAAAGGATTCCATTTTGGCCTGCCCCTCCTCACAATTCTCAGACTGATATAACTTAGAGTAGAATCTCTGGAACACCACATTAATCTTTTTACAATCACTTGTTAGGTTCCCAGACCTTTCCCTAATCGCTGTAATGGTTTGTGGGGCACTTCTCTTTCTGGTAAGGTATGCTAAGTATTTGCCTGGCTTGTCACCATGCTCGTGTAACCTTTGCTTTGCAAAAGCCAGCTCCTTCTTTGCCGTCTGCATGAGCACGGAATTTAGTGTCGACCGCAGTGCCATAATCCTCTGTAGTTTGACCAACGAGGGGTCTGTCAAAGTAGGCCTTCTCGGCTGCCTTCAACCATGCTTCAAGGAGACGTTGCTGCTCACCCTTCTGCCGCTTCCTACTTGTGGAATATGAAATAACTAACTCTTTGGCACAAGCTTTCCCAGAGAACACATGAGCTATCAACCGAGCCTATGTTAATGTCGAGGAATGCCCGAAATTCCCTAGAGAAATACTCCACAAACTTGCTGTCCATGAGAATAAAGGGGTCCATTCGCCAGTACCTTGACTCCACTGTAACATCCTTGATTTTAACCATGAGGTACACTGGAGCATGATCAGAGATGGCAATATTACCAATCGTACAGGATGTCACCAGATCCAGGGTTACCGTAGGGGTCAGAAAAAAAAATCAATCCTCGTGTAACATCTATGTGGATTGGAGAAAAACGTGAAATCCTGACCTGTAGGGTGGAGACACCTCCAGACGTCCACCAATCCTAATTCCCCACACAAATCCAATAACTGTTTAGTTTGTGCAGAGGGTATTGAGGGACCTTTAGGCAATCTGTCTACTGTGGGGTCTATGAGGCACTTAAAATCTCCCCCTATAATGATGTGCCGAGACTTGAGTCTTACCAGTTTAGAAAAAGCATCTACCAAGAATTTAAGAGGATGAGCTAGGGGACAATAAACATTTACAATGCATATTCTTCCTCATTTATCACTGCTTTAAGAATTACAAACCTCCCGTATGTGTCTTTATCACATTCCAACAATTTAAATGAGAGATTTTTCCTTACCAATATAGCCACTCCCCTACTTCTGGTATTAAATGATGAAAAATAAACTCAATCAAAGCCATTCTGCTGTAATTTCAGATGCTCCTTGTCATCCAAATGTGCCTTAAGAGTACCTTCTTCCTCTTAATTCGTGAGTGACTTCCCTTGATATTCCAGGTACACCATTTAATCAAATCATTAGCCATAATCTTCCGCAATTACATTTAAATTCCAATGAGGAAGAACCCGAACTACAAATTGCTGAGCCTTAGTGTCGCATGGTCCACCAAATATAAAAACTACATAAACTAAAACCACTACATTAAACAAACATACAAAATTATTAAAAATAAAAAACAACAAAAACCAGAAAACAAACCAACATATAATGTGCCAATAACGCTGAGTAGGGGAACTCACCCCCTGCCCGGAGGGGGCAACTACCCATCCCGAACTGCCCATAAATAGGCATCTAACCATCTCAACCACCTTCACCTCTCCCAGCTAGAGCCACATCGCAAGCACACGCTAAAAAGAATAAACACCCCATAGAATCTCAGTATGAATAAAAAAACATTCTTTTATAAAAACATAGTGGAATAAATGCCCCACCCATCCTTTGGTATGTCCTAACTTAGAAATTTAAAATGTACATCTTAACCACCGCCAGACATAGTTTGAACCAAATTATAATCAATAGAAGGAGAAAAAGGGGAAAAAACAAAGCTCCAACCTGATTTCCTCCATTTCTTTTACAGAATGATAAACGCATACTCAAGCAACAATATTTATACATACTACAATTGTTTAAGTTAGGTTAGTTTGTCCACAAAGTCTCTTGCCTTCTCCGATGTGTCCAAGAGATGCATGGATCCATCTAAGGTGATCTGAAGCACGACCGGATATCTCAATCTTCTCTTGACACCATCATACGATTTTTGTTTCTGGATCACCGCCGCTGAAAAATCCTGAAAAAAACTTGATCTTAGACCCCTCGTAAATTAGGGCCTTTGGATCCTTTCCCTGGAGTCTGGAAGCCTCCATGATTCTATCTTTATCCCGGTAATGATGGAACTGCACCAGGAAAGGACGAGGGCGTTGACTCAGACCCGACCTCCAGTGAGCCCTCTCTATCTTCAATCCTCTCATGCCAGTCTCCAAGTCAAGGAATTTCGGAAGCCAATCTTCAACAAATTCCGCAGGCCGCTCACCTTCCTTACCCTCAGGCAGACCGATGATCCAAATGTTTTTTCTCCTGCCCCTGTTTTCAAAATCATCCACTTGGTCATGCAAATTACAAACCTACATCTTCAGGGCTTGGATCTCTTCCTTAAATGAACTGGCATCAGCTTCCACCACTGTGAACCTGTGCTCCACCTCATCCGTCCTCTTCTCCAGGTCTCCCAGCTGCTGCTCATGCTTCTGCAGCGTGAGAGGGACTGGAGCCAGCTTCTCTTCAATCTATTTCCCCAACATCTTGCGAGATTTCGAGAGCTGGTTCACCAGGTCCTGGAGAGTAATCGGCTTCGAGGCTTCTGCAGGCTGAGCTGCAGGCCCGGCCTCAGATGCTCCTCCTCTCTTTTTAGGCATTTCTGGACATCTGAAAATACAGTTAAGTCAATTTTTAAATGTTTCTTGGGGCTCCACAATCTTTCCAATGCCCCAAGAAATCCTGATGACCTGGGTTGGGCGGGTTAAAGATCCTCCTCCCGCTGCGATGCGAAGCTCTGCAGTGTGATCTTCTCAGATCGCCGCCATCTTAGATCCCCCGAAATTGTTATTTGATCGAAAGATTCTGTTGCTATTATTTGCAGCTTAATTTTCTACCTGTTTGGTCACGTTACAAATGCAAGTCCCTAAGCCATAAAGACCTGGGTTGCACACATATCCAAAGTTTTGGACTCAAAGACAGGGACACAACTCACTGAACCACAAGACCTCCAATTAGTTAATATAAGACAAACAAAATTGGCACCGCAGTTCATTAAAATATTTATAGTATATATGAAAAAAAAAACCACAATGATTTGCTATCCATTTTCTTTGCATTTTTATAAGACATTTATTATAAATTAAATAATCTTATGTAATGAAATTAACCAAATGGCTCATTTCTCTGCATGAAATAGGAAGGTTGTATTTATTTACTTTCCCTTAAAGTAAGCTATATCTTTTGCCAAAAGAGCTCAGGAGAACCTGGAAGCCAAACATATCTCTCTCTTTTCTTTCCCTGGTAAACAGAAGAAAACCAGCATTCAATGACTCTGAGGACAACAACTTCTACCTCTGACAAAGAGGTAGGTCCAACTGACCGACTACTGAGCTAAAGATCTTCTGAGGTCAACAACAGATGTCATAACCACGACTTATGAGAAAGTCACCTCATTTGGCCTTTCTGATTAGAATGTTAATCCACAGAATTTGTTCCTTTTTGCCTATGTTTTCCAGCCATGATATTTCCATAGAAGTGCTCAGTCTTGTATGACCCATCTGTGAAACAATGTTTGGGTTTAAAGGGGATATAGTTTAAGTATGCATTCTAGTAAGTAATCATCTGTTTTTTCACTTGTTAAAGGGTAAGTTTGTTAATTGTAAACATTTCTTGTTTATTGATGAAACTTGATGTGAGTTTATTTTATCTGAAATAACAGCCAAAAGTTAGGAATTGTGATTACTTGTGAAATAGTGTAGTTTAGTTAAGGTGCACTGTCCTGTTAGGAACGTGATACTATATATACTTTTTCAATATCAAATGCCACAAATTAGTGAAGAATGTTCCCTCTACAAAATAATGAAGAGGCTCTTGTTTGGCTTCAGGTATTCTTTAAGTAAATAAGTAAAATATCCAGAACTAATTTGCTGTTTCATTTGGTTGGATCCGATCTTTTATAGTTGGTTTATTAGCACATGTTTTACACTGGTAGACATGTTTAAAACCATATTGAATCCATAGTGGAAAATATATGGATGTGCAATTGCACCTGCAGAAAGTTGTTGTTCAGTTCACACACTATAGGAAAATTGAACACTGCAGCAAAATTCAACATGTTTAACTACACACACAGTTTCCTTCAAATTCCTAGAACTCCCTCCTAAGGTATTGTCAGTCTACCTACAGCATCACCTTCTCAAGGGCAATTAGAGACAGTCAATAAATGGAAGTCAATGGTCCCACGGTCTGCAAGGGAAGTTTTAAAAAAACAAGCAGAGAAAATATTGCCATCTAGTTTACTGCTTTAGCAGTAGATTGTAAGACTGCCTTCAAACGTGTCCAAATTCAAAGAGTAGACCTTTCTGCCTGCTGTTCAGTCTTTATCTTATCATAAATCTTTTGTGCATTATCAATGAGGAGACTAGTGTATTTGGTGTGGTATTTAATTGCCTTATAAGAATTTGCTTTAAAAGTAGTGCTGTTGTGAAATTGCACAATACTTCATTCCATAAAGTATTTTATGACTGACCTAGCAAAAATAGTTTTAGAAATACATATTCCTTCCTCCCATTGAGCCTTGGTATTTATGTTCAAGTCTCGGGAATTCTGAAAAAATTCAAGTGAATGTGCATCTGGACCTGTAGTAGATCATAAGTACATAAGAGATAGAGCAGCAAAGATCCATTTGGCCCATCAAGACTGCACCATTACTCACTAAGATCATAGTTGATTTAACAGTGACCTTAATGCGCCTTCATCATTACAAATCTGTCTCACTCAGCATTGAATATATTCAATGACACAACCTATTCTACTCGCTGGAGAGAGAATTTTCAATATTAACAATCAACAGAAAAGCAATTCCTTCTCCTTGAAATCTTGGACGGTGATTAAATTAAATTGCAAACATATTACAAGTATTATTCAGTGCTACTTAATGGAATCATTAAAATCAAGTCTATAGTAATATGCAGATATCAACTATAGATTTTCAACCTAGTTGTTTCTTTCATACAAAAGATGCCCAGAGCAATGGATTGGCCAGTCAGAAACAGACTCTGAAAACACTATTATGCATTAAGATATGTGTTGAGCTAGCAGGTTTCAGCTGAGGGAACAATAACGGTATATCACCTGGCCTTAACATTATGAGGCTCTTTCATCATTGTTATTCAATGAGTGCTTCTGGAAGGTAAATCTTTGTGAAGACTGGTTGTGGATAGGATTGGACTGGATTCTTATCATGGAGGGTCTGCCAAAACTCAGTAATTAGACATGCCAATGAAAAGTAATTTAGTGAGCTATAATTCTTGGAAAAGTGAGTTCTTGACCTCTGGAAGCATATGAGACAGATGTCATGCTTTGCTCCACATCACATTTGACATGATTAGACACCAGTTATAGTGCAGCATTACTGAGTGCTAAAAAAAAGTTATTCTGTCCATCTGTTGGCAAGGAGAGGCACAGTGACAAATTTACAAAGAATGTGAGAAACTTAAATTATGACTAAAATGTTTATTTAAAAATTGACTGTAGCTAATGTTTTGAGGAAACAAAACTAGCTCAGCAATGAGGTGTTTTTCAAACTCCCTAAGTATACCAAGAACTAACAAGTAGTTATATCCTTCAAAGGCACAAGGGGGTTGGTATCAAACATGTTAGCCGTGATAAGGTTTATACCTTGGTCTCTAACAGAAGTTAATACTGTTTGAAAAAATTGTCACGGGGTGGAAGTTGTCACCATAGAAACATATACAGGCGGCAAGCTGCCCAGATTTGCGCTGCCTTAATAGTTTTGAGTACACTTCTCTTCATGTAGTGCAGTGGTGCAATAAGCCATTCAATCAATGGTCAGTCATTTATCAGGTGGTAAAGGCACTGGGAGAATGATTAAACTTTTATTTTTCCCTTTTACAGTCATTTTTAAAGGCTTAAAGGGAGCTGATAACATCCCCATGGAAGTGTAAAACATCATTATAGTCAAAGTTTTCATCAGGACTGCTTGTACCTTGGTCACAAAAGCAAGCACGGTTGTAGGAGAGTCTTGATGGTGTTTTACCTTGAACTGCAGAAAATTATCAGAGATTTGTTGCCTTTGAATTCTTTCTAGGGTAAGACTGCTTACATCCCTTGATGGTAAACATATTTTTCAAGCTGTTTAAATATATTGTTGTGTATTTAATTCCTACCCAATTAGAATTTATTCTTAGATTATGAATTTCCCTCCAAGTGGATGAAGTTATTAAAATGTTCATAAACATTTGTTGAAAAGTTGTTGTTATCTCTAGTGTGCAGTTGAAGTAAAATGCATTTTCTTTTGATGAATAATACAATTGCTTTTGTTTTGCAGTTTAATTTTGTTGTAACAGATTTGATATTGCAGTATACAAACTATTTATAGACATTCAAATAGAATGTAAATATTTTCTTAAAAGTTACACATTGAGAATTATAAACTGAAGGTGCTTTGTTATTGTTATTGTCTACATTTTAGCCATGTTCTGAACCTCAGATAGAGTCATGGATCCACATAGCAGGGGAGTAGACTTTAGTGTCCAACCAGGAGAAAGTGAGGTCTGCAGATGCTGGAGATCAGAGCTGAAAATGTGTTGCTGGAAAAGCGCAGCAGGTCAGGCAGCATCCAAGGAACAGGAGATTCGACATTTCGGGCATAATTCCTGAAGATGGGCTTATGCCCGAAACATCGAATCTCCTGTTCCTTGGATGCTGTCTGACCTGCTGCACTTTTCCAGCAACACATTTTCAGCTTAGTGTCCAACCAGTCCACCTTGACCCTGTTCCCAAACTAAACTAGTCCCACCTTCCTGCACTTGGCTAATATCCCTCCAAATCTTTCCTATTCATGAACTTATCCATGTATTGTCAAGTGAATTCAGTGAGACAAGTCCTATAGCACATAAATGCTTAAAGAAAGTTTGACAGACAGGAGGCTGGAAGAACACAGCAAGCTAAACAGCATCAGGAGGTGGAGAAGTCAACGTTTCAGGTATAACTTTCTTCAGGACTGCAGGTGGGGATGAGGGGAGCTAAAGACAAAGTGGGGGGGTGGGGGTGGGGCAGGTTGATAAGGTAGGGATAGGTGAACACAGGTAAGGGTAGGACTTGGTTGGTCGATAGGAGGAATCAATCCAGTTGGTTGCTGGAAGGAAAGGTTGATGAGAAGAATGGAAGGGAACGAGGAGGGGCTGGGAAGGGAGGAGGGTGATGAGAAGGGAGGTTATTTGAAATTGGAGAATTCAATGTTGAGTCTTCCTGGCTATATGCAGGACAGGTGGAAGTTGGGGTGTTGTTCCTCCAATTTGCGGTTGATTTGTTGAGGCAATAGAGGAAGCCAAAGATGGTCATGTCGGAAAGGGAGTGAGAAGGAAGAAAGGTGGATCATGCCATTCTTGGTCAGTTATTCCTGCATTTTAAGTTAACAGCTTGCATCGAGTACAATCTTGCTTTAACCAAAACCATGAAAGCAGATTGTAGTCATGCATTTCACTTACTCTGTGTGCAAATTGAGTGTTGTATTTGTCCATATAACTGTAAATGCATTTCAAAATACAGCATGCCTTGGGCTGAGTGACTCACTGCTTGAGACAACAACAAAACTCATAGTTACCTAGCACGTTCAACACAATAAAACATCTCAGGGTGCTGCATAAAACCATTATATCGCAAAATATGACACCAAACCACATAAGGCAATATTAAGCCATGTGGCCATAAGCTTGGTCACAGAAACAGGTTTAAAGTAGCATCTTAAATGTGGAAAGAGTAATAGAGATTGTGAGAATTTCAAGGAGCGAATTCCACAGCATCAGGCCTTGATAGTTGTAGTTACGTCATCAGTAGAGGATCGATTAAAACTGGGGTTTGTTAAGGCCAGGTTTAGGTAACTGTGGATCTTTTTGAGCCAAGTCTATGGCAGGCTAGGCTTCTCCTTCAACTGCCTGAGTAACCTTGGCTTGTCTCTTTCCAATTAAATATACAGGCTGAAATGGATGGCATTACACTCCACCATGACCCATACTATTTGCTTCATGTCCTCTGAGATTGGCCTTCATATCTCCATGGGATTGGTCAACACTCTTCTATACAGGGCGCAATCCTTGAGACTGGAGAAATGTTTTTTACCTGCGGCTGACATTCCTTGAACCCAGAAAGTTTGTGTTTTCACTCTTCCATCCATCTCCCTTGTGTTCGTGTCTTAATAATAAATGGCATGATTTTAAAAGGGGCACAGGAACAGAAAATTTCAGAAGTGTATGCATGAAGATGACAGGACAAGTTGAAAAGTCATGTATTATCCTAGGTTTTATTAATAGAGAAATAGAGTTCAAAAACAAGGAAAGATTTAAAAGGGATCTACAGGATAATGTTTTCACGCAGAGTGTGTGTATGGGATGAGCTACCAGAGGAAGTAGTGGAGGCTGATGCAATTACAACATTAAAAAGGCATCTGGATGGGTATATGAATAGAAAGGGATATCAGAGGGATATTTGCCAAGTGCTGGCAAATGGGACTAGATTATTTTAGAATATATGGTCAGCATGGATGAGTTGGGCCAATGGGTCTGTTTCGTGCTATACGTCTCTGATTATAAGTTACGCCTGGCTTTTTGGAAGGTTTGTTTTCAGACGTTTCATCACCATACTAGGTGAAATCATCAGTGAGCCTCTGGATGAAGCACTGGTGGCATAGCCCACTCACTATATGTGTGTTTCGGTTTCGTTGGGTTGTGATGTCATTTCCTGTTCTTTTTCTCAGGGGGTGGTAAATGGGATCCAAGTCAATGTGTTTGTTGATAGAGTTCCAGTTGGAATGCTATGCTTTTAGGAATTCTCGTGTGTATTTCTGTTTGGCTTGTCCTGGGATGGATATGTTGTCCCAGTCGAAGTAGTGTCCTTCCTCATCTGTATGTACGGATACGAGTAAGAGTGGGTCATGTCGTTTTTGTGGCTAGTTGATGTTCATGTATCCTGGTGGCTAGCTTTCTGCCTGTTTGTCCAATGTAGTGTTTGTTACAGTTCTTGCAAGGTATTTTGTAGAACGTTTGTTAGGTATCTCTGGAGTATGGTGTTCATCTCTTGGTACCATGCTTTAAGAAGGATGTTAACTCTGTGGAGAGGATGCAGAGAACTTATTAGAATGGTACTGGTGATGAAGATTTAAATTACAGAGAGGAAAATGGACACTGTTGTTTTTCTGAAAGCAGAGATGATGAAGAGGAGATTTGATAGTGTGATCAACTATGAATGGTTTTGATGGATAAACAAGAAGAATTTGTTTGCAGTGATAGAAGAGTCAATTAGCTAGAACACAGAGATTTAAGTGACTGAAAGAACAACAGATGACATACAGAAATAGATCTTTTGGGCGGCACGGTGGTTAGCACTGCTGCCTCACAGCGCCAGAGACCCGGGTTCAATTCCCGCCTCAGGTGACTGACTGTGTGGAGTTTGCACATTCTTCCCGTGTCTGCATGGGTTTCCTCTGGGTGCTCCGGCTTCCTCTCACAGTCCAAAAATGTGCAGGTTAGATGAATTGGCCAAGCTAAATTGCCCGTAGTGTTAGGCGACGGGGTGAATGTAGGGGAATGGGTCTGGGTGGGTTGCGCTTCAGCGGGTCGGTGGGGACTTGGTGGGCCAAAGGGCCTGGTTCCACACTAAGTAATCTAATCTAAACACGTAATCTTTGTGCAGTACTGTCTGAAATGCGTGTTTGAAGCATTGAAGTGGGGGAAGCAAATTCAATATTAACTCTCTCAGGTGAGTTGGATAATACATGAAGGGAAAAAAGGGTAGTAGTATTAATTGAAGAAAACTAGGAAGCCAAACAATGCAAGTTGTTGCAAATGCCTTCCTTCAATGCTGTGTCAAACTATGATACCATTTCTCTTTTCCTATGTGGATTTCTGTCTCAGAGTTGGTGAACACATGAGAAGGGCATAACTGATGGGTGGATTGAAACTCAGATAAAACAATCTTTTTTTAATTCAGAGCTGAAAATGTGTTGCTGGAAAAGCGCAGTAGGTCAGGCAGCATCCAAGGAGCGGGAGAATCGACGTTTCGGGCATGAGCCCTTCTTCAGAAAGGCTTAATTCACTCAAGTGATGTAGATGTCACTGGCTAGGCCAGCATTTATTGCACATCTCTAGTTGTCCAGAGACACATGTTGGGCAGACCAACTGAGGAAGGCAGTTACTTTCCCAACAATTGACAATGTGGTTTTATGGTCATTAGTACCTTATTTCCTGATTTTATTTTCCATTGAATTCAAATTTCACCATTGGCTATGATGGACTCCAACCCAGGTCCTCAGAACATTGCTTGGATCTTTGGATTAATAATCTCACAATAATATGACTATGCCTCTCCCACACCTGAAGGGATCTCACAGAATTTCTTTCTCCTTTCCATAAGATGAACTCTGGAAAATAGTGCAACAGAATAAAATTGTGCTCTGAGATTTTCCAACACAGCAATGGAGGCTTTGATACAGAGAGTGGACAAGGGACCAGGAGGGGCTCCAGAGAGACACATTGAAAAGACAGGAGTAGGTACCATCATGGTTGCAGTGCTACAAGAATGAGTGCAACTCCAACAACACTCAAGAAGCTTGACACCATCCAGGACAAAGCAACCTGTTTGATTGGTATCACATCAACAAGCATCCATTCCTTCACCAGTGAAGCTCAGTAGCAGCAGTGTGCACAATCTGCTAGATGCAGTTCAGAAATTCATCAAAGATCCTTAAACAGCACCTTGCAAACCCACAACCACTTCTATCTAGAAGGTCAAGGGCAGCAGAGACAGGAGAACATCACCACCTGCATGTTCCCTCCAAGTCACTCTCCATCCTGAGTAGAAAATATATAACCCTTTTTTTTACAGCTCCTGGCCAAAATCCTGGAATACACTCCCTAACAGCTTAACAGCATTGTGGTCTACCTACAGCACATGGACTGCAGCAGTTCATCATCACCTTCTTAAGGGCACCTAAGGATGGGCAATAAATATTGGCCGGACGGAGGCAAGTACTGCAGATGCTGGAGATTAGAGTCAAGATTAGAGTGGGGCTGGAAAAGCACAGCAAGTCAGGCAGCATCTGAGGAGCAGGAAAATCGACGTTTCAGGCAAAAGCCTGATGAAGGATTCCTCATGAAGGGCTTTTGCCCAAAACATTGATTTTCTTGCTCCTCGGATGTTGCCTGACCTGCTGTGCTTTTCCAGTACCATGCTAATAAATGATGGCCAGCAAGCAATGCCCAAACCCCACAAAAGAATAAATAAAATTTAAAGAGGTATAATTAAACAAGTAGTACTGGATAAATTAATGGGACTAAGTCGTTATATATCCCATTGACCTGGTGACCTTCACTTTGAGCTGTGGCAGAGATACACTGATCTTCCAGAAATCCTTAGATTCCAGAAGAGTTCTGAAGGGTTTGAATTTCGCAAACATAATTTAACAATTGATATTTAATAATAGAGGAAGATAGAAAATGGGGGTGTATACATTAGCCCAACATAGATTGTAAGCAAAACATTAGAATTCATTATTATGCATGTGGTAATAGAGATCTTAGAAAATCACGACAGAAACCAAAGTAGGAATAAAATTAACATTTTCAGATTGGCTGGCCGTGACTATGAAGGTACTGCAAGGATCAGCAAATACTTGGGTCTCAGTTATTTAAAGATTATATTAATGGCTGAGATGGAAGGATTGAATATAATGTATCCAAGACTGCCGATATTAGTGAGATGAACAGCAGCGAGGAGAATGCAAAAAGGCTGCAGAAGGATATAAGCAAATTGGATGTCTAAGCAAGACCACAGTAGATCTTCTGCAATGACTTGGATCTTTTGGTCTTCAGATAGTCAGAGAGGATTGTACCTCACAAAAGACACTTTGAGGTTTAAGTCCCAACACAATGAATATGTAGGAATTGCTGGGCAGGTTTGAATTTCTGATCAGAATTATCCTGAATCTAAAACCATAAGAAAAGTTTGAAGTGTTCCAACTCACTTACCTGGATAATTACCTGTGAAATGTTACACGGATAAAGTTCTAACTCCTTAGTAACTATACAACTAACCCAACCTCCTCAAACACTACAACTACCCTTTTATGATGCCTGCAAACCAACCACCCATGAACTCCACCACTACTCACCTCCTCTTGACCCAACTATTGTCCTGACCTGACCACATTCAGGTAAAGTCACCATTGTCTCGTTGGACCATACAGCACCTCTCTTATTAGGGAGACGGTTGTTTAATCTGAGGGTCAGCACACCCAAGTGAGGAGCAAGGTTGAGAAGGCAGAACCCTGATGGTCAACACAGCCATTGCAGGAATTAAACCCACACAAACCAGCATTCAGCCAACTGAACTAACTGGTACCAAATCGTACAACCCCCTGACTACCCCATTCCATCCCTGACCCAAATAATACTCCCACCACCACCTTTCCCCCTCACCCTTTTATCATACTGCTCACCTTCTCATAACTTTGGCCATTTGTAAGTTTACCTGCTAGAACATAGCAGCTTGTGCCATAAATAGGAAGCATGGCATCTACAAAAACTTACTGCACAGTTCCCATTGAGGATTGCTGCTCTTACTGAGGTCCAGAGAAATTGCTGTTAGAATATAGTCCCAAAAATACCAGAGTTAAGTAACTGTGTTATTTGACACGGATGTGAGTGGGAGATAGGGATTCCAACAAAGATTAGAAGCTTTGGCCTAGCAGCAAAGTATAACATTATCCATTCTGCTGAGAAAAATAGAATATTTTAAAGTGGTGAGGAACTGGGAAATGCTTTCATTCAAGGAGCTTGGGTATCCTTGTTCTTAAATTAAGGTCAATGAGGTACAACAAGCAATTAGGAAGGCAAATGAGGCAGGTTAACTTTTGTTGCAAAATGATTAGTGCATAGGAGAAAGGGTATTGGGAAGAGTTGTGTGCAGTTCCACCTTATCTGAAGTTTGGACATACTTGCCAAAAGGGATGCGATAAAGATTCAGTTTGCAGGTTCCTGGGATGAAGAGATTGGCTTTTGAAGACAGATCAAGTTGACTAGGTCAGTCTTCCCTGGGGATGTGAAGACTGAAAGGCGATCTCTTTGAAAAGGTATAAAATCTAAACAGAATATAAGATGCAAGAATTTTTTTTCCTGACTAGGGAACCTCCAAATCAAAACCACAGTCTTTGGATAAGAAGTTAGAAATTTAAGATTGAAAGAAGGAGAAATATCCGTCTTCATGGGGCTATGAAGTCATGAAATTCTCTATTCCTGAATGCTATGGATATTTTGTATATTTTGAGAGGGAAGTTGGAGATTTTTAGATATGAAGGGGAAGAAAGGGGTATAGATATGGGAAGTTGGAGTTGAGGTAGAAGGTCAGATTTTAATGAATGGGCATACAGGCTTGCAGGGCCCAACGGCCAAATTGCAGCTTTAATGTAATCTGCGTACATGTAGGGCACTGAGAGAGTGATTAGTACCAAAGACTGCTGTTGGATTTTATAGTCCTTAACCATTTTGAAGATAAGGTGTGTGGGTCTGCTACAACACAATAAATGAATAATTCAAAGGAGTTACCTTATCCAACTGCAGCCTTCAGACAGCTGAATAGTCATCCTTCTCTGCAACAAACAAGGGCAGGACCTATACTATTAATAATAGAGCCCTGGGTAGTGTTGTAGAACAGAAAGACCTAGGGGTTCAGGTATATAGTTCTTGGAAATTTGCATCTGAGGTAGACGGGGGTTGGGAGGGGGGGGGAATAGGAAGGTGTTTAGCATGCTTGCCTTCATTGCTCAGACTTTTGAGTATAAGAGTAGTGACATCACGTTGAGATTGTAAGGGATGTTAGTGAAGCCACTTCTAGAGTGCTGTGTGCAGTTCTGGTTGCCCTGTTATAAGAAGGATATTATTAAATTGGAGAGTTTTCAGAAACTATTTACCAGGATTTTGCAGGGAATGAAGGGTTTGAGTCATAAAGAGAGGCTGGATAGACTGGAATTCTTTCCACTGGAGTAAAGGAGGTTGAGGAGGGACCTTGTAGAGGTTTATAAAATCATGAAGGGTGTGGATAAGGTGAATAACAAATGTCTTTTCCCTCAGGTGGGGGAATTCAAAATTAGGGGGAATATTTTTAAAGTGAGAGGGAAAAGGTTTAAAAAGAAATGAGGGGCAACATTTTTACACAAAGAGTGGTTAGTGTGTGAAATAACTGCCAGAGGAAGTGGTAGATGCAAGTAAAATTACAATGTTAAAATACATTTGCGTAAGTACATGAAGAGGAAAGATTTGGAGGGATACAGGCCAAACACAAGCAAGTAGGACTAGTTGGACCAAAGGGTCTGATTCCATGCTATAATACTCTATGACTCTTTAACACTTACAGTCAGCAATATAGCACTCACTTCATAAGGTGCAGAGCATTTTTGAATGTTGTCTCCTACTTTGGGATATATCCAGGTAAAATACAGAAGAATTGTTTGCCCAAAACTTGCATGTCACTCTTTCTGTCATCCTTTCTTCTAACATGCAATTCCTCTGTGATTACTACCATTGTCACATTAAACAGCAAGGCAAGCTTCTCAATGACATTTAGGGATGGACAATAAATGCTAGCCCAGTCAGCAACATTCATATTGCATGCAAGAATAACGAAAGATCTGGAGCTTGCAGCTGCACCACTTCTCTATTCCTAAATCTTGATGCTTCCTTCCATTGTTCTACTTTCAGTTTCTCAGGAAGGTGGGAATGGAATGGCCTCTCTTAGTCTCACAACAAATTTTCCTTCCCCTCATTGTGCAACTCAGGAGGCATGAACTTAGAGCCATAGAGAAGTACAGCACAGAAACAGACTCTTCAGTCCAGTTTGTCCATACCTACCAGATATCCTAAATTAAGCTAGTCCCACTTGCCAACATTTGACCCATATCCTTTTAAACCCTTCCTATTCATGTACCCATCCAGATGCTTTCTAAATGTTGCAATTGTACCCAGCTCCACCACCTCCTGTGGCAGCTCATTCCATATAAATCTTTCCTCTCTCACCTTAAACCTATGCCCTCTAGTTTTGGATTCCATTATCCTGGGAAAAAAAGACTTTGACTGTTCTCCCTATCCATACCCCTCATGATTTTATAAACTTCTGTATGTTCACCCTCAGCTTCTGAAGCTCCAGGGAAAATACCCCAGTCTATTCAGCCTCTCCCTATAGCTCAAACCCTCCTGATCTTGGAGAGTATAAAATGGATGATCACAAAGTGTAAAGTGTTTTACCTTCTTAACAGGAATGAAATCAGGTGGATTGTTAAAATGGACTGTGGATTTGGTGTTGCTCTATTTTGCACTATTCCACAAGGCAACATTTCATTCTCATGTTGCCTGCCCATTTCACAGTGCACAAATGCACCAAACCTGGGGTTTGCATTAGAATTGACATCAGGGTCAGTTTTTGACATTCTCCCCAGTCACAGTTCCAGCAGTATAGTGGTCTGGCAGGAATTGCTAGGCTGGAGACTTTTTACAGTTAAATTCTAATGAATAATTCGAAGTTGTTGAACAAATAAACAAGTTAAAACATTACTAAGGCATTTTCTATACCTGTTGGAACATGTTAATCTCCTTTGATATATCCAAGTTTGTGATATTCTCGCCAACCCTTTAAACTTTAACTCAATAAAGCAAACGCAGAGGAAATTGAATCTTAGGTTCAATCCTTGATCTGTACTCAGCACATTGACCTTAACTAAAACAGCAGTCAGACAGCTTTAATTGACTTCAGCAAGCCTGATTGTAGAAGATAATTTTGGTCAGGTTTACAAGTCTGACTATATCCAGAAAACTCGGGTAGATGTGTAAATATATGGTTGAAGACAAGTTAGACTACATCTACCATCTCAGGAAATCTATCCAATTTTACAACCATAGAGCAACTTGCAAAAAATGTCACATGATGGAAGTAAGAACATTTGTCAGTTTGTCATTGGGTGAAACCTTATCAGAGCTTGAAGGTGGATTGGGAAGCAGGATGAGGAGGGCAATGGGGAAAGTCAATGTTGGATTAGTGGCCAAACACATTTCAGCCTCTGAATATGATGCTAGAGCCAAGTGAACTGTGGCAACAACAGATTGCCAATTAATGGATCTGTTGAGGAGATTGGGAAGGACTTCATTCAGATCCCCTCTGGCATTTCAGCAGCACACTGCTGAGTTGTTGTGGTTCTGTTCGCCGAGCTGGAAGTTTTTGCTGCAAACGTTTCGTTCCCTGGCTACGTTAGTTTGGCTCGTGCTGGCTATTGGGTCCTTTGTTCTAGTGAGTTGTTGTCTGAGTGTAAACTAACGTAGTTTACAAAATACCATGCAAGGACTGCACAAAACACTATATAGAACAAACAGGAAGACAGCTAACAATCCGCATCCATGAACATCAGCTAGCCACAAAACGACACGACCAGCTATCCCTAGTAGCCATATACTCAGACAACCAGGAACATGAATTTGACTGGGAAAACACTACCATCATAGGACAAGCCAGACAGAGAACAGCCAGGGAATTCCTAGAGGCATGGCATTCATCCACAAACTCCATTAACAGACACATGGACCTGGACCCCATATACAAACCACTACAGCTGAAACTGACACCCGGAAGCGGCAAGAACATCCATCAACAGACACATCGACCTGGACCCCACATACAAACTACTACAGTTGAAACTGACACCCGGAAGCGGCAAACCACTATAAATACCGGAAGAAACATCAAAGCAGCGCTTCACAGGAGGCTCCAATAGCACTGATGATGTTCCCTAGCCAGGGAACGAAACGTTTGCAGCAAAAACTTCCAGCTCGGCGAACAGAACCACAACAACGGACACCCGAGCTACAAATCTTCAACCAGACTTTAAACACTGCTGAGTGTCAAACTTAGATGGATAATATACAGCCCAATTTCTAGGGCTGGAAATTACTTGTGTCCTCATTATTGGTTTTGTACACATTATGGATGGCATAATTCATTTGCTCTAATAATGACCCATCTCTGTGCATTTTTCTAAGCTAAAAATTTAATGCAATTTTAGATAACAAAAACCATTATAAATGTATCCTTTTATGTTTGTCTGCCAAACATCCTGAAGATGCCTGTAGAATTAACTTTCTTCCTTCATCCAACAAACCACATTCTCATTTCAGACAATCTGCATTGTATCAACTGGTTTACTCCAAAACATAAAAGCGCACATGAAATGATTAGTGGAGGAGTGTTTTGCTAGATTAACTGTTGAAGAATAATTAAAAACAAATAAGAGGAAGAAAGAATCTGAGAGACAATATCGATCTGCTCAAGTCACTACATAACACATGCATAGTTATGAATTTGGTTCCCATCATCAGTAGGCCTCATGCATTCCCACTTTTTGAAGTGAATGAAGCAACAATGGAACAGCTAACAATAGTTTCTCTCCTCTGCCACAATTGTTGTGTTGGCTCCCAGTTGTAAAACAGGGCTTAAAATTTTGATATCTGTCTCTATACATACTGTATTCACCTAAATCACTTTTATGCAATACTTGTTTCACTCCAACAGCTACCAAAGATGGATAGAAAGAAAAAAAACTTACATTTATCTATAACCATTAATATTCTTGGGATATTCTAAAGTGTGTTACAGCCAATGAATTACTTTTGAAATATCGTCATTGACAACAAATACAGAAGTCAATTTGCAAGTGCCACGAAATGAAAGGAAAAATGATCTGCTTTTGTTGGTGAAGTTTGAGTGATGCTGACCAAGAGAATTTCTCTTCAGTATCTTCAGATGACTTCATAGAATATTTTATGCTCATTTGAGAAGTGTGCAGGACTTTCTGTGGTTTAACATTTCATTCATGAAAACAAATGCAGTATTGCCTCATGATAAATGCAAGAGGAAAGTGACTAGGAATCTGAGTTTCTGAGTCTCAGATGAAAGAATTGTCACTGCACCAGGGCTGACACAATGATATTTCACCAAGAATCATTCCTGAGACAACTTCCACCCCATATTCTAACCTTTTTAAAGACCCAGCAATTCTTTTTGTTGATTTTAAGCACTGCTAATCTCACCTAAAAGGTCCCAACGCTGTTACTCAAATGGAAGGAGAGTAGTCTTATCCTGTTGGCCACTACAACTCCTGATGTTAAGCATTAGCTGAGATACTCAGCCATGTCACTACGAATATCTATCTGTCTTTTCTCCCATCCATGTTTCCAAGTGCTGGGCCATTGAATTGTCCATAATTTATTGGAAATGTGAGACAATGGTTTCCTGTTGCCTTCTTTGGGAGGGCTGACCAGGAGACTCTCCCACCCTTACCATACACCATCAGGCATATTGGAAGGATACACAAGATGGCAATCAACCCATTTAGTTATGCTACAAATGCGTATTGCATGGCCAACGTGTCCTTTTGGGGGTGACTCAAACCCAATGGTTGTGAACTAGAGCAATGGATATTACCATTGAGACACAAGACCTCCCTGTCATCATGACAAGAAGCTTATTGTACCCTCAACTCACTTTTGTTAATGAAAACTGTTGCAATGTTTATGTAGAGCAGAAAATGCATTTAACTAATTACTCTACTTCCTCCCCTTAACCCATGGGCACAGAGGGTTATTTGATCATTTCAGTTATTGGTTTTGATCAAATTAATCAAACTTGGCAACCTTCCAATCTATATTATACAGTACCATACCACGTAATGGATAAGAGTCAACAGTTTTGCTAGAAAATTTTGCCCTCAAATATGCATTCTTTGTCCTCTGGCTTATTTTTCTATCTTTCTTTGCAGTTTTTCTGGGTGGGGGTTAGTTGGATCTTGTTTCTTGTTTCTTTAAACCTCGAAGCTAGTGAGAGAAAAAAATTAGGATCGCTCTGAACCCAGACCCTGTAACAGACATGCAGGTTAAGTCTGTGGAGACAACGGAGAGTGATTCACATTATGCCAACATTGTATTTCAAACAAAGACCCGAGTGGTGTTAACAGTAATCTCAAAGTACAATTCTTTCAGATTTGGAATATCACAGGAGATAAACGTGCATTAAAAGTAAAAGTTGGTTAAAGCCTTTGACCTAAATGAAATTTGATTTATCTATTTCCCTTTACACAGATCAATATTCATTTTGATATGACCGCCAAGCAGATGCCTTTATCACAAGAAGCTTTAGCTCGATTCAATCAGGCTTTATCTGGGCACAACTTGGGACAGTGCCCTTGTGCAAACTCCATTTCCACTCGCAGAAGTTCCCAGTCTGTGGACATGCATGCCAGCAAACATCACCTGCAGCTGAAGAACATCGATGAAAGACCTCATATTCCTTCCAGGAGAAGCTCTATTATAAATAATGTCAATGCGTCTTTTTCTCGCAAAAGCTCAATGATGCAAGGCAAAAGACATTCCATGAGCTGGATGACCTCTGGTCAAGTCAGTTTCTCTGGATTGCCCCTATATCAACCTATTAGGGAAGTGAAATGTGAAAATACTTACAAATCCCAGCCAGATGAAGGCTACAAGTTTGATCCCTACAAGGTCCAAAAGGTCTTGGAGGGAACTCTTTCAAACTACTTGGCCAACAACAGCTATAATCCTGTAACAAGTGTACAGTTAGTGCAGAGTTTGACAGACCATATCAGGTTGAAAGTGAAGGATATTAATATCCCGAGATACAAGCTAGTATGCAATGTGGTGCTGGGCCAGCTCAATGATCAGGGAATATTAATTGTGAGCCGTTGTCTGTGGGACACATTGACTGACAATTATGCAACAGCTACTTTTAAAAACACTTCACTTTTTGCTGTTGCAACTGTGTATGGGATATATTTTGAATAACTAATTTATCTGAATTTATACCGTTTGATTAAAGTGATCTATTGAGTTGCTTAAAGTCTTTAATGTCAGTGGTGATTGTTAGATGGTAATAATTGCAATGCTCATGTGACCCAATCTTGCATTATTATGCAACTGTTTTGTTACATAAGCAACTGAACGGCACAGCAAATCACTGTTTGACTTAAATTGCTTACAAAGCCAATGTGATATCATTTCAGCTACAGCTATGCACATATCCTCAGCGAGAGTAAACCACGTTGGATTTTTGAATTTCCAAGAACTTGCTAAGAAATGGTTCACAGAATCTAGCATTTTTTCCAAAGCTAATCTTCAGTTTTGTTTTTCTAACTCCCTCCTTTCTTGAATGCTTTAGAGGTGTTACACCTGTTAATTTCCAATCTGTTGGGCAATGTTCTAGCATTCAGAAAATTTTGGGAAAATTATAACCAATGCATCCATTATCTCAGCAACTACCTTTTTTAACCTCCATTAGGATACAAACAACTAGGTGCTGGAGATTTATTGGCTTTTAATTCCATACATTTCTCAATACCTTTTACCTCTTGATATTAATTACCTTAAATTCCTTACTATTATTTGGCCCTTAGGTACCCTTTAATTTTGGCCTGTAGCATCTATACTTTTGTCTAATGTCTCTCCTATTTCGTCTCTCCTTGCTAATTTCTGTCCAAAGGACCAATGTTTACTTGAGCTCTTCTCTCTAGGTACTTGTAAAATCTTACAACCCTTTTTTTTCGCATTCCTGGCTAGTTTCCTCATTCTGTTTTTTAAAGCACATTTTTGTGGCTGTGTCCCCAGGGTTTCTGAAATACTCCAAACTTCTAAACTCTCAGGCTTACAACTAATCTTTGCAAGATCGTTGATCTTATAATCTAATATTTCAATTTACCTTGTAAATCACTGATGTTATTCATTTAGCTTTTTAGAACATTTTAATGGCATATATTTTAATGTACATTTTGAATTGTTTCTTTAAATATTTACCATTTGTTTGCCATCATATATTTTAGTCTACTTAACCCATATTAACCAGCTCACACCTCATACCTACGTAAGTGATTTTGTTTTAATTTAAATTCTTCTTGGGGATTGGGGTACGGTGTTTTCAAACTTAATATGGAATGCAGTTGTGCTATGATTTTAATATGCAGTTGTATTAGGATCACCATCAGAAGTTTCTAACTTATATGAACATTCAAGTTGCCCATCATTAGAACAATGTTTTTTTATAAGCTATAATAATTTATTTAATGTACCATCCAATGGTACAATTACTGTGAAGAGTCCTATAAAATTAATCTCAACAAATTACTCAAACCAACATTTTTTGACACTTAAATAAGAGCAAGGTATTTCAGATGCTGGAGATCTGAACCAAAAATCAGAAGTGCTAGAGACACTCAGAAGGCTGGCAGCATCTGGAGGCAGAAACATTGAGTTCAGTACAACTCTGCAGTACTACTTCTGAAATCATATTGGCCTCCAAACATTGACCGTGTCTCTCAGCACAAAGGCTGAGAGACCAGAGTTCCTCCAGCACATTTTTTCCTGACAGGTTTTCCTAATATGTCTTTGTAATGGCAATAAACCAGTCCCTCATTGACCTTATTACAAAAGGTTTATACATTCATATGTACAGCATTTAGTTTTATTTTAAAATAAATAAACCTACTATTTTGTATGAGGAAAGAGTGAGGACTGTAGATGCTGCAGATCAGAGTAGAGTGTGGGGTGCTGGAAAAGCACAGCCGGTCAGGCAGCATTCGAGAAGCAGGAGAATTGACATTTCAGGCATAAGCCCTTCATTAGGAAGGGCTGCCTGACCTGATGTGCTTTTCCAGCACTATTCTTTATATGAACCTTATTCACTGATTAACAAGAATTGACCAAAGTCTGTCCCTTCCTGACAAATTCTGCTTAACTGTATCTAACTTGTCATATTGGTATACTTGTCTTCAATTTTTTAAACCTATCATGTGACCCCCACCCAATCCTAATTCCGTAGTTGTATGAATTGCCAGAACAGATCCCAACTGAGTTTAAGTGTTGCCCATCCTAATGGAACAGCAGACAATTTAAAACATAAAATTGCCTCAAGCAACACAGCTTCAAACTGCTCAACAATAGTTCTGGACAAGAAGTTCAATCATATACCCTTCTCAACTAGTTACAATAAGTGCCTTGTATATCATGCTTATATATTCTAACATTAGGTTGTAAAGATTATTACATGTGTCTGCAGGGGAAGATTGCTAAAATTATGCAATTGAGAAGCACCAGGTGGTTACACTTATTGCTTGATTCAAATTTTCACTGGCCATGTAGAACAGCATAGACAATTTTCAAAAACGTTTCCAAGGCATTAATGCCTACTTTAATGAAAGGAAATGTCCATTAGCCAGACGTAATACTAACAGCCATTAAAGTACCTTGAGGGAAGAAAGCATAGGTTGAATTTAATTGATTTGGTGAATAAATTCTTTTGAATTATTTAGCAGACATGGTATGTATTACCAGTGAAATTTTTTTTACATCAAAATTTGTAAAGAATCAAAATTAGCAATCTTTTCAAAAGATTGAACTTTAATGAAATATTGTATATATAGTGATATTCAAACTAATAGCATTTGGAAACTGAGAATACCCATCTGGGAAACTGCAAATGTATGACTGGTATTATATTTCTAGATGGTATATAAAAGTAGAGTTTAAAAAAAATTGTATCAGAACATTAATCACAATCTACATTGAAAGTAGATTTTATGAGTCCAATGTATAACATGTAGACAAGTGCATGTCCATTCCTTTGTTCCCAAATAAACTTGATATTTTATCAAAAGAACCTGTCTATTTTGATAGATCTGCACTTGAACTTTTTGCCTGAGACAGGACTTCTGCAGAGTTTTATTTCTTTGTTAGAACCAGACTATTGAAACGTACCGTCATGTTCACGAGCTTCTGAAACAATCTAACCATCTATTTGAAAATGACATTTCAAGTTTCTGCATTTGACATTTCAAACTTCCACCCTCCACAGAAAAACTGTCCTGAAATGATGGTGCATGCTGACTCCGTGATTTCAATCTTTCCCAAATGAAAGAGGGATGCTGCTCAACTTTAACTGGCTAGACTCACTTCTCCAACTCAGTCATTATTAGACAATTAACAAAAGATATGACCATTACCATGTGTCCAGTGTATGCAGGCATTTTGTCTAGGAGGCCATTCACCTCCCTAAGCAGTTCATTCAATTAGATCATAGCTGATCAGCACTCCAACTCTATTTAATGAGCCAGAATCAGTGCATGAAAGAAAGTTGAAGGAAATGCAATATCACCAATTGATAAAAATGTATGTGCATTTTTGTATGCTAGTCTATTCTATTGTTCATTTCAGTTTGGTCATGAGACCCCCTCAGTTACCCAAAGCAGAATGTAAGTGTCAGAACTTCAGATATTTGAAGGTTACTTTATCACTATGTAAACTCTAGTAATGAAGGCTCAGATTTATTTTCTAACAAAAAATGTTGACTAATTTTATATCTTGATCTTGTTTACACTAAGCAATGCATGAAAAAAACTATTTCTCTAAAGATGGAAAAACAACACCTACCAATGCATTACTGTATTATCTTCAGCAGAATTGTGATACTTAAACAATAATTATCCTTCACAACTCTACTTTAAACTAGATTGTTGTTCTAAATTGAAAATGTGTGTATCCCAGCAGCGGGAACACTACAAAGAGATGAGACGTAGGATTAGCAGCATTAAAATCAGGAGAGGAAATTGACACTTAAAATAGTTTAATCCACAGAAGAATGAGAGCCCCACATAACAGGAATGCTAGCATGCAGATAATTGAAGATTTAGAAAATCAAACAAAAATCAGTGACACCACAGGTCAGGCTCCACAGATGCTGTCAGACTTGCTGACAATTTCCCGTATTTTGTTTTCCTAATAGAGTTGACAGTATAGTCTGCGTCAAAGCTAATCATGAATTTTCTGGATTGCGTGATGCAGAAATTACACCAATCATGTCAATTTCTGCAATCTTACCAATGGCTTCATACCAAGGTTTCCAGTGGAGTTAATTTACCTATGCTAGATCATGAAAGGTGTAAAAATTAGACAAATACCGTATCATTAACCAGCAAACTTTCATGGACCCCCTATAATGTAGAAACATGCCATTTGACCCAACAGTCTACACTGACCCTCCAAAGGGTAACCCACTCAGACCTATTCCCTAGCCAGTTACTCTACATTTACCCCTGACTAATGTACCTAATCCACATATGCATGAACACAGTGGAAAATTTAGCATGTCAATTCATCTAACCTGCACATCTTGGATTGTGGGAGGAAACCCACGCAGACATTAAGAATGCGCAAACTCGACAGCAACAGTTGCTGGAGGCTGGAATTAAACCAGAGTTCCTGGATCAGCAGTGCTAACCACTGAGCCACAAAGCTAGTGTAAATATCGTACATTACATTTTAGTGCTCGACAAAACATTGAACTTTGGTTTAGAACTTCACAATACTTTAGGGTGACTAGTCAAAAGAGAGACAGACAGACGTTGTCTTTGTTTTGCTCCTTATTCAGAAAGGATTCTTCTGAACCAAACAAAGACTCAAATAATCTTGATATCTTAGTCACTAACCACAAACTATCACAACGTTACCAATCTAACATTCTATAAATGGAGGTGTTATCAAATGCCCAGATCAAGTTATCCACAGGGGAAGAGCTATACAAAGATTTAACAGTAAATTCCAGGTGAAACTGAGTTTCTAGTACTGAGCAACTCAAGAAAGAATTTTGCCTGTCAAAAATCAGTTCAAAAGGCTTGTACATGAGCAATACCACAAGCATTCACCCAATTACATTGTCCTATTTTAAACCATGCAAAAAAAAAAATCAACTGTTTAATTGCTTACACACAGTAGTGAGCTCACCACAAGCTTTTCCAAAACAACCCTTCAGGTTTCTCCCGTAAGTTTAAATAAATGAGAGACAAATGTTGCAGTTGAGGAGAGAACCTGTATTGACATCATTGACAAGTGGCAGGTGGTCATTTGCAAAAGGACATGGTTCTCTGACATGTACTGATACAGAGAGCAAAAAGCATACATTTGCAGCTGTACATGTAGTGGGTGCTTATTACATTCAGACAAACTTTGCCTCAAATCAATTTGATTTAGGCCAATGCATCTAACCCAATATTGAAATCCAGGTTAAACCATCAAGCAAACACCAAATGATCCTAAAATGTGAGAGACTTGGAAAGCATGATTAGCAAATGCCACGACTGCCTTGCATTCTTATGCTGAAAAAGACATTTATACAAAAAAAAGGAGAAAGAAAAAAGTGTCTGCTCTTTGACTAGAGCACATTTGAAAGTCTGATCTCACCACCACTAAAAAAAACCTTGATTAAATACCAGCAACCATCACTGGAGCACAAACACTTCATGCAGGTTTTCAAAGACAACCATTTCAAGTTAGGGCAAAGGAATGACCGCTTTCTCCATCCTGCAAAAACAGGAAAAGGGGAATGTCAGGCCCAAAGTACCTGCCGGCACGGCCAAGTCATTTAAATTGCAGCAAGTGATCAACTGCTGATTGGTTCTTTCCTTGCTCATACCTCTGAAAAAAAAAGAGCAAACTGGAGGGTGTACAGATAGTTCAATTTTTATTCTGCTGATTTGTGTATATTCAAACATACTTTTTTTTCCATAACTGTAAAGCAAAAGTATGCTGAGAATTGAAGGACAAGGCCTTAACAGAAACATGCGAAGAGATTTCCAGGAACAGTACTTAGAAAGTCTTAGAGTCAGAGTTACATGAAACAGACAGAAGACCACTATATTAAGTTAAATCATTAAGGTATATTAAAATAATTAGGAAAGCAGGCTGTGAAGGGGAGGTGAAGAGTTTACAAATGGATATTGATAGACCAGGAAAAATGGACCAATATCTGGCAGATGGAGTTTAAATGTGCATGAGAGGTCACCAATTTTGGCTGGAATTTTTTTTTTAAAAAAAGAGGGCAAATTATTTAAAAGGGAAGCAGATTCAAAGAGCCTCAGTCCAGAGGGATATGGCTGTCCTTCTGCATGAATTACAGTAAGTGGGTATGCAGGTACAGCATATAAAGTAAATGGAATCTTGGCTTTTATTTGAAGGATTGGATTATATATAAAAAAAGTGTTATTACAATTTAAAAAGACATGAGTCAGTGGGGGGCAGGGAAGAATGGGGGTAATCTGGAAGTATATTAAAAAAAGTGCCAAAAGTATTTGAGAAGGTGAGCACACAATCCCCCTGGTCAGGCACTTTGAACAAGGAAGGTCATAGAACAAATTTGGTTCAAAACTTGAGAAATTACTTTTGAGGGTTGAGAATCTGTGGAACTCACTGTCCCAGCAAGCAGTGGGAAGAGGAATCAAGAAATAGATGTGTTTCTGATGAAAAGCAGGACAAAAAAAAGGGCTATGGGGAGCCAGAAGGAAAATTGAAATCAGATCAGGCATGATCATGTGGAATGGCAGAGTGGACACGACTCAACAAGGGCCGAATTGCTTATTTCTACTCTTAATTCTTAAAATGGAAATAGCATAAACACACTATGAATAAAATGTAGTGCAAATAAACAAACAAGCCTGATTGGGAGAAAAGTCTCACATCTACCTCACTAGGTATTGACAGAGGGCTACTCAATTTTTAAGTGACTTTTATTTTATGTATTCATCTGGTCAGGAATTTCCCTTTGCTGATTCTCAGCTTTTCTAGTCAGTCATTGTAAAAGGGGACACAGAAGATGCATGAGGAATCACAGAAGCTGCAAGTCTCGGTCCTTCTCCAACCACTCAAACCACCATGGATGCTCAGAGCAAGTTACATATCCATATTCATATGGTTTGCATGTGCTCATTGAAAACTAAAGCCATTGGCACAAAGACATAGAAACAAAGATTCAAAGAAAAAGAACTTTATTTTGATAATTAAGAGTCTTACAACTCCTTTTTCACAACTTAAATTGCATTGTTATCCTTAAAAATAAGGAAATAAATAATAAATACAAAAATAAATAGGCTCATTCAATATTTTCATTAACATAAATAAGATCAAATTTAAATACTTTTGAATCTAGAGACCTCACCAGAGGTCTAGATAAAGGAATGAGCTGAACGTTAAGATTTAAATCTTAAGTTGTACCACATTATGTACCACCTTCTCCACTACCCTGAAAGAGCAAATAATTTTAAGTTTTCCACTTTATAAATTTTCTATTAATATGAAACAAGTTTCCAGGAACACCAGTGGGATAAAAAAGTTTTGGTTTTAATCTGCTGGATATTAGGAAGTCTTACTTCTCCCAACCATCAACAGGCAAAAATAAAAAGCTTAAAGTAGTTGTTAAGATAACAAAAGAACTCAGCTACAATTGCCTTTTTGGTACGGCTATGTGTAAGAATTTAGTCTCACACTTCATAAAGGAATTGTGGTTCCATGTTGCAAAGTTTACCCTAACAAGCTGTACACCTAGTCTGTATAGAGTCTGGGGGGAAAAAAAAACCAAACACCAGGCTGGTCATAACCAAGTCTCTTCTTCTCAGACTCCCCACACAAAAAAAAATGGACATTACTGGAACAGAGCAGATTGCTTGTTTTAGATTATTTCTGACTTTCGTACTGCTGTTGCCAGACACAATCAGGAAATGCAGGTCATTACACAGATGTATCAAACCAGGATTTTGATTTTGAACCTAGCTTTAAAAACAAACAAATCAGTAACCGAAGTCTGTACATATCGATTAGTTTAAAACGGAGAAGAGTTTTCTTTCATTAAAGAAAAAGGGAAAAGCAACACACTGCTCATGGCACTAAGGAACCAAATCAATGTAGGTTGATCCATTCTGGTCTATCCAGATCTTGATAGAACGAACAATGGATTATCCTGCACTCCATCTACAATAAGCATCTGCCATTCCCAGTGTTAGCATTTTCAACATTGGCTAACTTAGGTCAGATTGTTTTGAAATGGATCTGGACCCACTGCATTCTGAAACATTCTTACCAATATAGAGGAAGCATGGTTTTCTTAGTGAGGTTGAAGACTTAGCAAACTCAAAGCCAAATAGTTAAAAGCTTGCCAGGCGATAAGTGGGAGATAAAGATTTGCTTTCCATACCAGTAAAAATGGGGAGATTTTGAAAAAACCTTTGCTGCACCAGAAGAACAGCTTAAAATTTATAAAAGTCAATTTTAAGGGGGAGGGGGGGGGGGGGTTGTTAGGAAGCTGTGGCAAATTTCACTTCCCACCGAAGTTCTTCAAACTCTAGCATGGAGGGAGTGGAAAAACAAAACAATAACTTCAACAACAGCTCACTTATGTGAACATATCCTTCTCATTAGTGACATTTAAAAAACAGACAAGATTATAAACCACCAATAGTCTGACTTCAGACTCCACACCTCCAAAATAAACAGCAGCTTTTCTTGCCAGGTGGTTCAATAGTTTGCACCAAGAGTCCATAGTAGAGGTAATGTTATTTTCCTCTTCAAAACAGTGAATGATTCATATGTGATTTGCCTTCTGTTGCTGTTGCAGCAGTTTCAGAGTATATGTCAGACGATGGTGGAGTTCTTGTGAACAGCCTAGTTCCATTATAGTGCTCAATTTGTATGTGCAGGCAACACGATCTTTGTTGATATAAGTAAGTAAATAAGAATGGTCTGCTTTACACAGAATAAGTTTTGTGTGATCATGATAAAAGTTAACCTGTTAAGACAACAAAAAACAAAATTTTAATATACTTTGATAATATTCATGTACAAAAGTTCAATCAATCAATCAATCAATCAATCAAATCATTCTAGTCCCAGGGACAGAAGTTTTAAAAATCAGAACAGAGGTTACATCACTGGACAGATATTTTCAATGCTCATTAGTTTCAGAACAGGACTTTGTTCTGAATGAGTTTGTGGGAGTAATATTTAACATTTAATGAACTTTTTTCATTTTCAGTTCAGATTCCAGCAGCCCAAAAGTATATTTATGACGCATTATGTTCAATGGCAAATTTAGTTGTATAGGATAAAGGAGGAATTGGCTAAGGAAGCTATTAACTAGATCGACCAAACTTTTTAAAAATTGGAAAAGAAGGTTACCTGTAAAGTACCATTGTTGAACAGCATCAATAGGGAATGATCAGTTTTAACCCACTGCAACAGGAACAAAGATGGATCATGACAATCTTCAAGGAATGTTCTGGGCAAGTTGCCTCCCTGCAAAAAAAAGTTATTAAATTCTAATATAATCATTTTTCCTTTGAAATTTGCAATATATTGTATGTCTATATTTAAAATTAGAACAAAACATGACAAGTTTGAGAGATCTAGAACGGAATTCAGTTTCTGAAGAATTTTAGCTGATTTAAAAACTGGTAATCACAAAAAACTAGTTAAATTATAGTGTTTGGGAGTTTTGGTATGCAGTAATATCAAAGCGGTTGCATATCTCACCTCCATTAAGTTTTCTTCCATGTAATTGGCAAAATACTGGACAATTGTCATCTGTTTCACTAGCTGCTCTGGAATTGCAGAGGCAGAGAAGGAAAAATGCTGGTGGTTATTGAGGTAATAATACACACTCCTGTGAAAAGAGGGAGGGGAAAAAAGAAAGTTCAGTATCTGGGAAATCATGCTTAATTAAAATCCACACAGATGACAATGCAAAAAAAAAGTAAACTTTGATGAACACATGCTTCAGAAAGTTGGGGGTGGGGGAAGAAAAAGGTTCTTGATAGATTCTAAAGAAAGTTAGGATGCCAGCAATGTGTCAAAGCTAACATTTACATTCATTCCATTAGGACTTTCTGTACCTGGGCTGAGTAGAGAAGAGGTTGCTTAGATCTTCAGCAAGTGGTTCATAATTTAAGTTAAGGAATGGGACTCACCTCCTGTCTGTAGAGAGACTCATATGAGTTCCATCATTGAACAGGACACCAATGCTACGATTAGACAACTGGTAACCAAAGCCATATTTATTGGAGTAGTCAACCCATTTGGTAACCCACAAGAAGGGTTTGGACCTATGTAGGCTGTGTCCAACTGGGCTTTTTTTCACTGCAAAAGAAAAAACCCACAAAATTAGTATATCTAGACTAATGAAAAACACAAGTATCTAGTTCAGTAGCTTTGGTTTATTAGAATCATTTGTCCACTGAAAATTTAGGGGAAGCACTCAGGCCCACACAAGCATCAAGCTGGGACAACACTTTGTGGATCATTCCCTCATGACTGCAAAGAAAAGTTCCCTTAAACTTAGAATTGAACACATGTTTCCTGGCAAACAAAAAAAAACAATCCTCAAAATCAATTTTGTGATTCAGGTTATTAATGCTGCTGGACTTCTGACATGTGCAATTAGTGCCAATTTACTGGCTATAAAATTACATAATAGAAGGATAAGATCTCCTTTCTTTCTAGGAGGCTACTTAAAGACTACTTGCTATGATGCAAGACAAATATTTAAATAGAAAATAGTGCAAAATAAAGTGATGGGGGTGGGGGGGGTGGAAATTGAATTATTTTCTGAAAAACAAAGAGATCGTTAAAGTGTTGTGTCCAATTAGTGATTTTTATTTAAACTCCACTGAAATGCAAATACAGACAAAAAAAAGGTACCTGATGGCATGGCTGAAAGACAGCTTTCGAGAACGTGGGAAGCAGCATCTGCCATTTGCTGAGCTACAGACCCATCTTCAGCAGCTACAAAATAAAAGAATATTGTCAACATCCAGGATTTATTTCAGTTAGAGTCATAATAGATCATTGCGATGTAGTTCAGTTGGTAGATTACAAAAGCTAAAGTTGCCAGAGTTTTAGCAGACCATGGGACTGCTCACTCATTAGCATGAGGTTTAACCAGAGGGTTGCCATGGGGGTGGGAAAAAGAAAATGTTGAGGTACGTCCTTCATTACGACCTCAGCTGGTGCACTCATTGCAAACCAGCTGTCTAGTCAACTGAGCCAAGATTGTACAGCTAGCTAGTGATGTACTGGTGCCTGTTTAAAGAGTGAAGACAGGATTTGGTGGTGCCATTCACTGGCGTGCCAGAGCACTTCTGGATATGGAAGAAAAATTAAAGCAACCAACTCACTTTCATAATTAGCACCTTCGGTTTCAGTGATTAACTTTTTTGAATCATCTTCAGTTCCTCGTGGAAAGGTGTTTGCTGTTTGGCCAGTTGGAAATGTAGGCTAAGAATAGAACAATACAAATACATGCGTAAATAAAAAGCAAAAAAGAGAATTCTTCAATATCAGAAACATCTAAACAGTTATGTTAATATTTTGGGCATATTCAAGAAGCAAAGATATTGCTATCATTAGAAACAACATCCAAGTCTGAAAATTCAAAAAGCGTTTGCACAGAACTAAAAAAAGTACACTGATTAAGGACTTCATGCAAGAACAGGAAACTGTTTGCAACACAGTTACGATCAACATCAGTTAAGTAGGTTAAGTGCAAATGCAGGAAGCCACAATGATTCCAACATAAAAAAGGAACGCATTTCCTTCATCTCCTCCTGCATATCAAATTTTCTATGAGTCATTTGACCTCAAGAACATGATATTTTGCACTTGACATTTGCTGTTGTAACTGCAATATTTGCAATAGATTTTTAATATCCTGTCATAGGAATTGCATCAAACTCTTGTTACTTTCCTATTCAGAAATGAAATGACACTACGGTGCTACAATTGGATTTTGGACTTCAATAAATGCAAAAAGCCTTTACCAAATTATGCAAATATATTACTACAATACAAAGAAATACAATTAGAGAGGCTAGAAAAAAAGTTTAGAAAAGGCCTGAATGGTCATTTTGGAACAAAGCAAGAGTTTAAAAACAGATGGAACCAACATACGAATGTAAGGGAATTAGACTCCATTTATCTGGAGAGGAGGAAAAACGGAAATAGAGTGCTTCAATTAAACTTTTGTCTCGTCATTCTTACCTCAGTTGCATTCTCCGTTTTATAGCTGGTCTGTCTGTGGATGGAGGTCTTTACAAGATCTGCAGCAAGCTTGGAAATATCATCCTTCTCCACACAAATGGTTTTAGTATCTGCAATCCAGATGCAAATTTTAGACTAAAGAAGTTATGTAAAAACGATACTAGATGATTTATTTAATATAGGATTGCAAGAGATTGCTGTGTGGAACATAGTTCTTTGCTCAGAGATCGAGGCCAAGCTGAACCATTAGAGCAAGGGACTTGATTCAGCAGAAATACTGATTTTAGAAATAAAAAGCTTTCCCCTAGTGCTAAAAAATTCCCACATTAGAAAGAAATGGTATGATGATCGCTACAGACTACATGGCTTTTCAAAGCTGAGTCTAGGTGCAAGAATCAAATTAACTTTCTAAAGAATGAGCAAATTATAACATCTTTATGATGTAAGGTTATGTAATATGGAAGAAAAAAATAAAGTTTAGTGTATTGTTACTTGCCATTTAAATTACATGCATCCCAAATCATGGGCGGCACAGTGGCACAGTGGTTAGCACTGCTGCCTCACAGCACCTGAGACCCAGGTTCAATTCCCGACTCAGGCGACTGACTGTGTGGAGTTTGCACGTTCTCCCCGTGTCTGCGTGGGTTTCCTCCGGGTGCTCCGGTTTCCTCCCACAGTCCAAAGATGTGCGGGTCAGGTGAATTGGCCATGCTAAATTGCCCGTAGTGTTAGGTAAGAGGTAAATGTAGGGGTATGGGTGGGTCGCGCTTCGGTGGGTCGGTGTGGACTTGTTAGGCCGAAGGGCCTGTTTCCACACTAAGTAATCTAATCTAATCAAATCATGTGATAGGAGAGGATGGAATATAATGATTGACTTCAAAAGTGTCTACAAAGACTATTTCAAAGCAGCTGAGTTATCCAAAGTACTTTTAAAAATTGATGCTAGAGACAAAGCTTTTAACCTTGTCTGTCTATCAGCCACGGTTAACCATCTCAAAGCTGCAGGATTGCATGGCTACAAGTGACCAGCCAATCAGGCTTATGGTAATAGTGAAAAACAGCAAGACTAATTTTAGCTCTCCAGGAATTTTAGCAACATTATAAAGTTGTCATTTCACTAACCTTTTGAGTTTGAGTTTTTTTTCCTAAAAAACAAAGCTTCAGTGAACTTTTTCAAGAAGTTTTTAGTGGGAGTTGGGATATTCAGTTCAGGAACCATTAAACAGCTGCTTGGGTGGAGTGCATCAGGTATAAAGCCCTGCAGACAAAAAAAAAATTCCTTGATTAAAAAAAGTGTTTATGTAAACATGAAAAATCCAAAAGCAAACCAAATACTCTAGTTGATGTTGAGAATTATATATAAATCTCTTCTTGAATGGCAGAGAAGTCTATAAAAAGGACCAAGCAGCCTGCTCCTATTCACATTTAGTTTATATTGAAAATTACTAAAGTAACCAAAAATCCTGTTCTTCAAAATAGCCATTACAATATTAATGACTAGTAATACTCAAAATATTCACAAATACAAGTGGTTCAGGCAACTGTAGCAAGTGTCACTGAAGGGATTCCCTTTGCAAATTAAACAGGATACAGGAAGTAACATGGAGTTATTTGCTTTTATAAAGGTAAATCCTTTCCCAATGTTACTAAAATTAAAGTAACCATATTAAAGATTGGAGAGAAGCATTGCAGAGCAACCATTGCAAAATATGCTCAAAAAAGGTAGTCTCTAAACCGTTTAAAAAATGTTTGATGACAGACTCTTGATACTCAAATACAGCTGACTCAATATTATTATCTCCCCCCCATGAATGATCAGCCCAATCTGAGAAGCATCCTTACTTTTGTAAAAAAGTCATGGTGCATAATCGCGTCTAGCGTAGGTCTTTGTTCTGGATTCTTCTTTAGGATGCTACTGACAAGATCCTTTGCAGCAGCTGAAAAGGAGGATGGCATGCTGTACTCAACTGCTCGAATGCATCTGTAGGTGTCCTTGAGGTCAGAGGTCTCAAACGGAGGCCGGCCAGACAACATGGTGTACCTATGAACCAAAGAAAACAGTTTAATATCCCAGCAATATCTTCCATTTTAAAAACAGCATGTAAAATTGACATAGGAGAAGCAAACAATTTACAATTGCATCATAGTTTGCAACTGAGGCCTTCATGCTCTTAAGATGAAAGTGTGAAGTGTCTCAAGTTTTGTTTCTACAAGAGATTGATTTAAGTGCAACATAGCAACTTTGTTCAGATATGCAGATTTCCACAAATTGAGCTCAATAAGAACAAGGATCAAACGGTCAGCAAGATACAACAGTATCAGTGGCTGGGTGAAAGTGAGGACTGCAGATGCTGGAGATCAGAGTGGTGCAGGAAAAGCGCAGCAGGTCAGGCAGAGGAACAGAAAAAAAATTTTAAAAATTTGACATTTCAGGCAAAAGCCCTTCATCAGAAATCCGTATCAGTGGCTAATTTAACAAAATAAATAAGATTAGTCTCTGCTCGAGAAGGATTTGAACAGCTAGGAAGTGCTACTGGTGAGTTTCCTGCATATTGAGCTGAACTATGATGCAGACCGTGGAATTTATCAGCTTAGAAAATTGAATGCTGAAAGTTGCATTATCAGAAAAAACAGTAAAATGTTGCTGAAGTCAGCCAGGCCAGGCCTTTGTTTGCTGAAGATTCTCACATTTCAGGCTTGACATCACCACTTTAACTGATGTTTAAGTCAGCACTGAGGCTTGTTGCACAGGAAGTAGCGGTTTTGTTGTTAATACAAATAAACCCCATGCCTGCTCCAAATTGATTACATTTGTTAAAAATAGCCTTAATTATCTACAGCGGTTTGCCACTTTTTCCATAACTTCTGATTTGCTTTTTATTTGTATAGCACTTACATTACACAGCCCAAAGACCAGATGTCAGCCTCAGGACCATGGCCTTGTTTGTTTAGTACTTCAGGTGCTAGATAGTTTGGAGTACCACAGATTGTCCTGAAAAAGAAGGAAGCCAGAATATTATTATAAAGAATAAATAGTTATCAAACTAGCTTGACTAACTCACGTCTAGCTTATTTAACTTTCAAAACTTAAAGCAAAGCCAGTTAACAAACACTTTCTTCTTCTGCAGGACTTGTCTTTCTGGAGTTAAGGCCTGAAAGAGCACTGCACATCCAGCAAACATTTCTAGGTCAAATAACTGCCACATTCAAGATCAGTGCTCCAAAGACAGATCCTAACTGCATGCACTAGCTTTTACAGCTTACCACAAGAACTTCCTTGTGCTACTGACCAATTGTAAATATACACAGTTGGTAATTCTTACCACCATCCCTTCTCCAACTGCCCCAAACCTGGACTGGCCTGATCAGGTCCTAACTGTATAATAATCCCATACAACTCATTCAAACAAAAATCACACACCTTTTCCTCTGGTCAACTGGTAGAAGCTTTGTTGCCAAACCAAAGTCTCCAACTTTTACTTCCATGTTCTCATTGACAAAGAAATTACCTATAGAAGTAAAAACATGCAATCACATTTATTCCAAAACAGGTTTAGTGCACTAAAACCCACCTCAGACAAGGCCAAAATCTTTCTACTTCCTTTGGAAAGGCAATGTGATACTGATTTCTCTCTGGTTAATACATGACCAGAAAATACAATAATGGGCTTGATCATTCCTTGGGCTCGGGCCAATAGTGAGCTTGGGCCAAGGAATGGCAGATTGGAGTTCATTTTACCAAAATGCAATACAAGGACAAGATTTATATTGAGTAGGGCCCCGGGTAATATTGCTAAACAGACTTAGGTGTTCAGGTACATTGAAATTTGCATCATATGTAGACAAAGAATGGACTCGTCAAAGCAGCATTTAGCATGCTTGCCTTCATTGCTTAGACCTTGAATATTTGGATTGGGACATCATGCTGAGATTGTACAGGACATTAGTGAAGCTGCTTCTGGAATACTGTGTACCATACTTACCACCCTGCTATAGGAAGGGCGATAAGATGGATTTGGGATGGGGTGTGATGGGGGGGTCCAGAGAATATTCACCAGGAATGAAAGGTTTGAGTTATCTTTTTTCAATGCAGCATAGGATGTTGAGGGGTGACCTTGGAGATTTATATGAGGGAGACTCCAAAAAAAAAACTAACAGACATTTAAGGGAAGGTGGTAAGATTTAAGAGGAGAAGAGGGGCACCTTTTTGGTGTCGTTAGAGTGATTTGTGTGGGGAATGAATTTCCAGTGGAAGTGGTGGATACAGGTACAGTTGCAACTGAAGATTTTTGGATAAAGCTAGTGAATAAGGGGAAAAAAAAAAGAGACAAATGGGACTAGTTTGATTTGGGAACATGGTTCAGATGGAATAGTTGGATTGAATGATGTCTTACCACGCTGTATGACTCTAGGCATTGGTCTCTGAAGAGGTGAGGGGCATGAAAACAAGGGATTCTCAACAGGAATTATTCACATTCCCTCATCTAACCCAAAATTGTCATTAATTGACCAAGATTAGTGCCCAGGTTCATGCAAAGTGACACCTCCAGAATAGAGATGGAAAATGCAAGTTTTTTAAAAAAAGAAAACAGTAAAGTTTCAGATGCACACACTTAGTCATTGGATATCAGACCAATTTTTCCCCTCCAAGCCAGAAGCACTAAAGTGAACTGCAAGTACTTAGGCTTCAAAGAACTGTGTGGAGTTTGCACTTCTTCCAGCGTCTCATGGGTTTCCTCCCACATCCAAAGTGCAGGTTAGGTAGATTTGCTGGCCAAACTAAATTGCTCAGTGTCCAGGCTAAGTGGATTAGCCATGGGAAAATGCAACATTACAGGGATAGAGCGGGATGCTACTTGGAGAGTTGGTGTGGACTTGATGGGTCAAATGGCCTACTTCTACACTGGGGATTCTATAATTCTTGAAGTTGAACCGATCACTTCAGGGAAAAAAAAAATCCACCCAAAATTTTTTTAAAAATCAAATCTAAAGTCACTTAGATTATACAAACCTAGCTTGAGATCTCTATGAAGAATATCCCGAACGTGGAGATACTTTAGGCCTAAGATAATTTGTCTGAGGTAATACCGGACTTCTGGCTCTGTTAATGTTCTTCTTGCTTTCAAGATGTGCGCTAATGACTGAAAGGCAACAGAGTAACACTAAGAAAACTGCACAGATTTTTCCTTCGTTTTAAACTAGCAGAAACAATACAAATAATAAAATGAAGATAGCAATTGTTATTTTAAAAATCTACTTTAATAAAAGTAGAGATTACATATTCAGTGCAATTCCAAACTATTGTTGACAATTGAATTGATAATAGAGTTTACATTTAAAGATTCAAAGATTTGCACACTTTATATGTATAAAGAATTAGTAAACATGCAGTATAACTACATGATTGCCAGCACAATTCTACCCACCTTGTGACTGCAGTGCTCTAGAAAGATATAAATATTTTCATCATCTTCAAAGTTATGGTAAAATTTCACTATGTGTTTATTGGACAGGGATTTGTGAAGTTCAATTTCCTTTTCAATCTATTATAAAAACAAAAAACTTGATTTAGTCTTCCAGAGGTAGTTATAGCTCAAATGAAAATGTTTTCATTTATATACCATTTGCCAGGACACAAAACTATGTTAAGATTCACAGGCCGCTCAAGGAGGCCCACCTCAAAACATCTGGTATGTTTAGGACAGAAGCTCAAAGTTTTAAGCAATTGCTACAACAGAGAAGGCCATTCAACCCATCAATTCTGTGCAGGCTCTTTTGGAAGAGTAAATAATGCACAGATACTCCCCTGCATGTCTCCATCTTTAGGAGATGCTCACCTAGGTGCAGAGTGGATGATTATCCCAGTCTCCATGAAGTCTGCAATGTAGTCAATCAATTTGATTCACTCCATGTGATATGGCTGTTTCTGCCAATGGCACCATATATTGCAAATGCTATCGGTCCTTGACATTAGAATTCTAATTCATGCAGCTTTAGTACAGCTGAAGTATGGAATCTACCCAATGTAGAAAGTTACCAGAGCATATCCTGAACATTAAATGCAGGACAAATCTAACCCAGTGAAATTACTTCAGTCTTTTGATCATGAGGTTGTGGTGGTGGTGGTGGTTTGGGGGGGGGGGGGGGGGGGGGGGGGGGGGTCAAGGAGGGAGAGGAGATATCCCATCAACAATTCTAGTTCCAATAGATTAGATTAATTTAGGATACCTGGTCAGCATGGGCAAGTAGGACCGAGAGGTCTGCTTCAGTGCCGTATACCTCTACGGTGGTAAGAGAAGCAAGAGTGACTACACATCCCGATTTCCCAAAGCCTATCCATCATCCACAAAGCACACGTCAGTGAGATGAGAACTATTTGCCTTGATGCGGCCCCAACACAGGGAGCTTGACACCATCCAAGACAAGCAACCCATTTGATTTTCTGGATCCCATTGACACTCCTCCACTGCCAGTTCACAGCAGTGTGCACCATCAACAAGACACATAGTAGAAATTCACTAAGGCTCCTCAGGCAGCACTATCCAAACCCATGACCATAATCATTTCAAAGGGACAAGGACAGCAAATGCACTGAAGCGTTACCTGCAAGTTCCCCACCAAGCCACCCACCCTGACCTCAAAATAAAACATTGTCACTGAGTCAATAATCTCAGAACTCTCCCAAAATACTGAGAAAGTGCCTACATCAAATGGATTGCAAGTTATTCAAGGCAGCAGCTCACCACCACAACTGGAGACAGGCAAACATGCTGGTCTAAATTGCAAACCCACATCACATGAATGATTTAAAAATAAAGTCTATCCATGCTGTCTGCACCAGCTGTAAAATAAGCCACCAAGCCAGAATCCACTTCCCAGCATTTGGTCCATATCCTTGGGGAGGTCCTGTGCCCCCGGTACGTGGCTGAGCACACTGGAGGGTTTCTGCCTCTAGTGCTATTTCAGTCGAGTCCCAGATCCCCATGTCCAAGTCACAAAAAAAAATTCCTCAGCTTTCTTATAATTCTCCTACCAGAAATCAATTCTCCATAGTCGGACGGAAAAAAGGGTTCATCACATCCACCAATTAAGGTCCCTCAATGTATACATCTTAAAACTAAGTAGGTTCCTTTCAGCCTCCCAATTCAGGTAAGTCATAAGTTTCCCTTCAAGAGGGAGCTTAATTAGATCAAACTATTCCCTCAAATGGTATATTGAGTTGGAGAGAAAGAAAGAGAGATGTTGGACAAAGTAGTTCTTACTTTCTCTTTCTGATGAGGCTTGGACACTCTGGAATGTGGAATAACTTTAACTGCATATATTCTTTTACTGGAGAGATCAGTCATTTCGTAGCATCTTGCAAATCCACCCTAAATTATGAAAACAAACAAAAATTAGTAAGATTGCAAATCCAGTGCAAACCTCTTCACATCACAAACTGGCCAACCTTCAGAGAGAGTAGTGCTGGAAAAGCACAGGTCAGGCAACATCAGAGGAGCAGGAAAAGAGACATTTTGGGCAAAAGCCCTTAACAGGCTTTCGCACAAAACATCAATTTTCCTGCTCCTCGAATGCTGCCTTACCTGCTGTGCTATTCCAGCACACTAATCTAGAGTCTGACCTCCAGCATCTGCAGTTATTACTGAAGGTTAGGCAAAAGTGATATGAATGTGGAAGAACTGCATTATCAGAACAAAATCAAAACTGCAAAGCATTAGTTTGGACAGAATTATGCAGGAGGGTATATTAAAACAGTTACCATCACGACCACGCTCCTTAAAACTAGCTACTCTTGAGAAGAAAAGCTTTGACAACTAATCCACCATACCAGATTACACTCTCTTTTTCAGAAGGTATATATGAATTCATTTACTTCATTTTTGACTTTGAATTATTAATACTAAGTGGGATACCTTGGAAGACTTGAGATTCTAAAAGCAGAAATTAATATAGAACACATTCCTGCAGCCCCCGATACAACTAAATTTCCCAGGAATGAATGGGGATGACAGTGTTTTCCTCTTCAATAATATTGGTGTGAGCATACACCAGGGATTAAAAGTGTGATTGTGCGATAATAAACCCCATGATTCTGACTCCCACTATTTAATATTGGGTGTACATTTAACAAGAGCAAGACCACATCACTAAAGCTGCAGTTAAATGCAAACAAGTATTTATTCTGTATTAAATGTCAACTTATATGCACTTTTCCATTTGGCAAAAATCAATAAATATAGTTTGGATCAGGCAATACAAAAAAAGTCAGAGTCATCAGCACTGTGCTAACATTGAGAGTCAGTTGTGTTTTGTCTCGACAAGGCAACCTACACAAGCAGGTAGATTGGAGGGAATTCAAGGGAAGTTTTGAAAATTCAGGGTACACCCACTAACAGTTCCAAACCATGACGCTGGTGCAATGCTATCTGCCACTTAAAAGACAAACATCAACAATCGTAATATTCAGAGAGCCCAACAGTCAAGAGACAATAGTTGACATCTTCGATATTATATTGATTAAGAATGAAGGGGGGAAAAAAATGACAATTTTCAGGTTTCCCAGACTACAGTACGATTTTCATTTCACTCATTATTGCAAACAATTTCCTTTTACCTCAGGCAGATCTGTACAGCAATCTAAGATTTTACTAAGCCTTTGAACTCAACAACCCAATTCAGCACTTGTGCCTAATCAAACAACCCCACTCCCACTTTAAAATCATGCCTGGACTTCAAATAAAACAACCTTGTGAACATCTAATTCAAATGCAAGTCAACCCAGGAAAAACAGATTTCATTCAGATAATGCTCCCCTGCTGCATCTTGAAGGCTTTTAAACTGTTTCTAAAAAAGGGGCTATACAAATGCAAGTTGATGATATTATTCACCCTCGATAACTTCAGGTTCGAATCCAGGTGGTATAACAACTTCGGGTTGAGGCAAAAGCATTAAACAACTGTTATTTTTCACCTCAGAGACAGCCATGTCTAAGGCGTCTAATACTACGCCAACAGGAATATTCTGAGATATGCTCTTCATTCTATGTAAAAATAAAAGTGATGGAAGGGGGTTTCCGCTTCCAGTTGCGGAAATTCACACGTGGCAATATAAGCTTGCCGCAACGGAGTGGATGCAACTCTTCCTCAATGTGCATTTCCACTTGGACGCGAAAGATTCTCAACCACCACCCGAGAAAAAAGGTCCGTACTTTCCCCCTGCCTGCATAGAGCATTCACATGAGGTCATGCGGAATCATGCAGATTCAGAAATTCAACCAGCCAGAACCAATGAAACACAGCCTCGGAGCCCGCTGAAGCGGTATTTCATCCCATCGCCATCCCCTCCCAGGAATGATCCACTCAACTCCCATCGAGTGTTTCCATTGAGAAATTAAAACGCGAAACAGAAACGAAATGAAATGACGCTGATAATTAGAAGCTTCGACCCATACTCATAGGAATTAGCTCATTTAACAGCCTTAGATGCAGTCAACTGAATGACCGGTCAGAAAGCTTCAGCTCGAATACCAGGTATAAATTACTCGACAGTTGTTTGTGGAAAAAAAAACTGTATGCTCATTGTCGTTTCAGTCACGTAAATCTTGCCCGTTATTTGCACAGACAGCATTTGAATTCAGTTAAAAATGAATCAAATATCCCTTTCGATGAAAATACATGCAAGTGAGCTAGCAAAGTGAAGGTCACACAACCGTTTTAAATAGAAGAGCCCTCGGGTAACCTTTGTCCTATTGATAACCATCATCACATCTATACTCCAAGCACGGAATTCAGAAAATTAAATAAGAGGGCGTCCAGAAATAGGCGATAACCATTCACAAAAAAAATCAAACGCAATCTGCGAACTTTCAACCCTTGGAGCGAAATAAAGAGGTATGTGTATGATTTTAATTTAAAAAAGCGCACACACGCACGATAGTGCACTGCAGCAACAGCATTTCCAAACAGCCTTACTACGAGGCAAGAGGTTTTCTGACAGAGCTGTACCGTACCTTCCCGAGCAGCCGCCCTCGGCAGTAACATTTGCCGGTCTTGGGAGCGGTAACCATCCGGTTCAAATCCGTTCTCTCCCGGGTAATTTTAGGGTGAAGACAACCACCACTTGAAGCTTTTTGAACGTCCGAACTCATGGTACAAACGACTGTAACTGGCAGTGAGAGATAGGTTCTAGTTTAAAAGCAAGCCCGGACCGCCGCAGCACTAATGCCTGCCACGGCACAGCAGAGACAATGAGAGCAGACACGTGGCCAGGGAATCCCGGGCGCTACTTTATAGCGCGGGACTTCGCTGCCTGACGTCACAACGGCAGGATAGCCCCCCTTGGGGCGGGGCTTAATGACAGGCGGCGCTCTGATTGGTCCCTCGGTCAGCGGCCGGCAGCGCCACTCGCTGGTGAATGGTGTGTATGGCAACCCCTGGCATTTGCGGCTGAAATGCAACAACGTGAAGTTTCCTCGCTCTGCCTCGGGGAAAAGAATATGGACCGCCACTAGATCATCGACAAAAATGCCATGCCCGCGTGACGATAGTCATCTTTTATTGTCAGTATGGGTTTCTCCGGTTTTCATGCCCTTCTCAATGTCACGAATGTTTCGGCACATTTCGACCGGTTGAAAGAACAACACACACACAGCTGTGTTGCTCGGAAGCAAGATACAATACCTGGTTGAGTTAATTTGTAGATATTTTTAATCAGTTTGATCAGCAAACTCTCTGACCAAGAGGTAGGGAAACTACCACAAGCGCGCTTACGTTTAATTTGGACACTGTTGTAGAAGTTGCTCTGGTAGGTTAAGCGACTGAAACATTTTATTCGCTGTTTTCCTAAGCAGGATGCATTGACGTTCGGTGTTGTACATCAACCGAGAGACAGCGGAGTCAGCGGGAAATCGGAGGTGTCAACCCGAAGTGGAACCATGAAAGACAGTATGTGGGACTTTTGAAAACAACGAGACAATGACAAAGCAGCTGGAAGTTCCAGAGAGGTTTAGTTGCCGACTGAACGATCAAGTTGGAGCCCGTTGTTAGATGGACAGGAATATCCGTGCGTGAAATTCTGGAAATCATTTAGACCTGGAGGAGTGGGTCACGGAATATTTGGACGTGGGGATCAGAATTGTGAATTGAAGTCATTGGGCTAAATAAAGGAATTAACCTTGACAGATTACGGTGATGGGAGTGAGGGGCTTCATGCGGGTGAAATTCTTCAGAGGTCTTCCCTTATGAAAGCTGCTAAAAGAAGGGGACTTTTGTTGCAGCTTGAAAACTTGTACTATTTCCAATCAGTTGCAACTTAGAGGCACAGAGATGTACAGCACGGAAACAGACCCTTCGGGCCAATACAATCTAGTCCCACCGGCCAGCACCCGCCCATATCCCTACAAATCCTCCCTATTCATATACCCATCCAAATGTCTTTTAAATGTTGCAATTGTATCAGCCTCCACCACTTCCTCTGATAGCTCATTCCATACACATACCACACTCTGCATGAAAAAGTTGCCCCTTAGGTCTCTTTTATATCTTTCCCCTCTCACCATAAACCTATACCTTCCAGTTCTTGACTCCCCCACCCAGGGAAAAGACTTTGTCTATTTATCCTATCCTATGACTTTATTAACCTCTATGAGGTCACCCCTCAGCCTCTGACACTGCAGGGAAAACAGCCCCAGGCTGTTCAGCCTCTCCTTATAGCTCAAATCCTCCAACCCTGGCAACATCTTTGTAAATCTTTTCTGAACCCTTTCAAGTTCCACAACATCTTTCCGATAGGAAGGAGACCAGAATTGCACACAATATTCCAACAGTGGCTTAATCAATGTCCTGTACAGTCATAACATGACCTCCCAACTTTTGTGCACAGTACTCTGACCAATAAAAGAAAGCATACCAAACGCCTTCTTCACTATCCTATCTACCTGCAACTCCACTTTCAAGGAGCTATGAACCTGCATTGCAAGCTCTCTTTGTTCAGCAACACTCCCTAGGACCTTACCATTAAGTGTATAAGTCCTGCTCTGATTTGCTTTCCCAAAATGCAGCACCTCGCATTTATCTGAATTAAACTCCATCTGCCACTTCTCAGCCCATTGGCCCGATTAAGAACCCATCACAATCTGAGGTAATCTTCTTCACTGTCCACTACACCTCCAATTTTGGTGTCATCTGCAAACTTACTAACTATACCCCTTATGCTCACATCCAAATCATTTATGTAAATGACAAAAAGTAGTGGACCAAGCACCAATCCTTGTGGCACTCCACTGGTCACAAACTCCAGTCTGAAAAACAACCCTCCACCACCACCCTCTGTCTTCTACCTTTGAGCCAGTTCTGTATCCAAATGGCTAGATCTCCCTGTATTCCTTGTGACCTACCCTGGCTTACCAGTCTCCCATGGGGAACCTTGTTGAATGCCTTACTGAAGTCCACGTAGATTATATCTACCACTCTGCCCTCATCAATCCTCTTTGATACTTCTTCAAAAAACTCAATCAAGATTGTGAGACATGTTTTCCCACACAAAGCCATGTTGACTATTCCTAATCAGTCCTTGCCTTTCCAAATACATGTATATCCTGTCCCTCAGGATTCCCTCCAACAACTTGCCCACCACAAACATCAAGCTCACTGGTCTATAGTTCCCTGGCTTGTCCTTACCATCTTTCTTAAACAGTGGCACCACATTAGCCAACCTCCAGTCTTCCGGCACCTCACCTATGACTATTGATGATACAAATATTTCTTCTTTCCCCTCTCACCCTAAACCTATGCCCTCTCGTTCTGGACTCCTCCAAGGAAAAGATAAGATATAGAGTCACAGAGATATATTGCATGGAAACAGACCCTTCAGTCCATGCCAACAAGATATCCCAACCCAGTCTCATCCCACCTGCCAGCACCCGGCCCATATCTCTCCAAACGCTTCCTATACATATACCCATCCAAATGCCTCTTAAATGTTGCAATTGTATCAGCCTCCACCACTTCCTCTGGCAGCTCATTCCATACACATACCACCCTCTGTGTGAAAAAGTTGTCCCATAGGTCTCCCCTATATCTTTCCCCTCTCATCCCAAACCCACACCCTCCAGTTTCGCACCGCCTGACCCGAGGGAAATGACCTTGCCCATTCACCCCATCGATGCCCCTCATAATCCCGTAAACCTCTATAAGGTCACCCCTCAGCCTCCAACTCTCCAGGGAAAACAGACCCAGCCTGCTCAGCTCTCCCCCCTCCCCCCACCCCCACAGCCCAAACCCTCCAACCCTGGCAATGTCCCCGCAAATCCCCCCAAACCGCCTCAAGTCCCACAACACTCCTCCGATAGGAAGGAGACCAGAATTGCATGCAATGTTCCAACAGTGGCCCAACCAATGTCCTGTACAGCCACAACACGATCCCCCAACTCCCGCACTCAACACCCTGACCAATAAAGAAAAGCATACCAAACGCCTTCTTCACTATCCTATCCACCTGCAACTCAACCTTCAAGGAGCCATGAACCTGCATTCCAAGGTCTCTTCGTTTAGCAACACTCCCTAGGACTTTACCATTAAGTGTATAAGTCCTGCTAAGATTTGCTGTCCCAAAATGCAGCACCACGCATTTATCTGAATTAAACTCCATCTGTCACTTCTCAGCCCATTGGCCCATTTGGTCAAGATCCTGTTGTAATCTGAGGTAACCCTCTTCGCTGTCAACTATACCTCCAATTTTGGTGTCATCTGAAAACTTACTAACTGTACCTCTTATGGTCGCATCCAAATCATTTATGTAAATGACAAAAAGTAGAGGACCCAGCACCGATCCCTGTGGCACTCCACTGGTCACAGGCCTCCAGTCTGAAAAACAACCCTCCACCACCACCCTTACTCTTCTAATATTGCGCCAGTTCTGTATCCAAATGGCTAGATCACCCTGTATACCATGAGATCTAACCTTGCTAAACAGTCTCTCTTGGGGTACCTTGTTGAACGCCTTGTGAAGTCCATATAGATCACATCTACTGCTCTGCCCTCATCAATCCTCTTTGTGACTTCCTCAAAAAAAACTCAATCAAGTATTGAATATCCTTCCCTCTTCACAGACATCCATCCTCAACGAAAGGTCTCAAGTGGAAGTTTTTTAACTCAGTTCATAAGTTTGCTTGGTGAAATTGTAACGTTTTCTGTGTGGAAACATGCCATTTGGCCCATCGAATCTATACCAACTCTCCGAACAACATTCCACCTAGATCATCCTGCACAATCTCTGAAACCCTACATTTCCCATGGCTAACCCACCTACCATGCACATCCCTTCATAGTTCCTTGAAAGTGGAGCCACAGGCAGACAGGATACTGAAGAAGGCACTGCATGCTTGCCCCTATTGGTCAGTGCACTGAGCACAGGAGCCAGGAGACTACACCGCAGCTGCACAGGACACTGGCTAGGCCACTGCTAGAAGGCAGCGTGCAACTCTGGTCTCCCTGCGAGAGGAAGGATGGTGTGAAACTTGAAAGGGCCCAGAAAAGATCTGCGAGGATGTTGCCAGGGTTGGAGGGTCCGAGCAACAGGGAGAGGCTGACCAGGCTGGGCTAATCCTCCCCAGAACGGAGATTTTAAAATCATGAATGGCATAGATAAGGCAAAAATTGAAAATGCTGGGGTATCGTTCTAAAAATGGCAACAACCCTCTGGTGTGATCATTATGTTTCTGCTAACGTAGACAATGGTCTGCGTGGATTTCCTCTGGGTGTTCCGGTTTCCTCACACAGTCCAAAGATGTGCAGATCAGGTGAATTAGCCATGCTAAATCACCCATAGTGTGAGTGCATCATTCAGAGGGAAATGGGTCTGGGTGGGTTACACTTCAGAGGCTTGGTGTGGACTTGTTGGGCCGAAGGGCCTGTTTCCGCACTGTAGGTAATCTAATCGAAAAAGCAAACAAATTTTACAGTAATCTTTTCCTTTGTCTTTATTAATTCATAATACCTCATCAGCATGTAGATTGGTCTTGTTTTTAGTAGACACATTTGTAACTGACTGTTAGTTGAATTCCACAAAGTAATCTATGCACGTGATTAACAAAGAGCCTGGGCCTGAGCCAAAAGATCTGATGAAATGATTTCCTTTTCATTGGAAAAAGTTTTTCTGATTTTAACAATTCAACTCAATTCTGGAATCATTGATTTTTTTGATGCAAGTCCCAGTGTTAATCATTAATGCTATTTCACCACGAGAAGTATAAAACCTGAACCCAATCAGATTATAATCAGAAAATCCTATAAGGTGTTGTCACTAGGTAATTACTAATAGCAATTGATTTTTCCCACCCTCACCCCAAAATATAGTGCTTCTATTGCTACCTAGCTGATATCCATTAAATTAGAATGGTTTATGAATCATATCTAGATATTGTGGCCTGCTGCTAACTTGTGGAGAATGGATGCAGAAAAATAACAGAAAGCAAGCTTAGAAAAACATGAAAACAAAACAAAGTGCAGATGCAGAAGATCTGAAACCAACACAGAAACAAAAAACAGAAATTGCTGGAGAAACTCTGCAACTGTGGATAGAAAGTATTATCAACATTTGGAGTCCAGTGTTCCATCTTCAGTTCTGACGTCTCTCCAGCAATTTCTGAATTTGTCATAGAAAACGTTGCCATTATTTAATTGTACATTTCCCCCAATTTCTCCCATTTTCATCTCTGTTGACAAAATTGAAAATGCTGGGGTATTGTTCTAAAAATGGCAACAACCCTCTGGTGTGATCATTATGTTTCTGTTAATGTAGACAATGGTCATTAGGAACTACTCAACAGCATCCAAGCTACACATAATTCTTATTGGTGGAATGTTCCCCTCATTGGAGGTGGTGACAAGAGGAGAGAGGAGAAAGTGAGGACTGCAGATGCTGGCGATCAGACTGGAGAGTGTGGTGCTGGAAAAGCACAACCGGTCAGGCAGCATCCGAGAAGCAGGAGAATCCACATTTTGGGCAAAAGCCCTTCATCAGGAACTTGGGCAAGTTGGCCCTGGAAACAAACCCACTCCTTTCTTGCCTTTCTGCTGTGAAATACCTGACACGAAGCCCCAAGGACAAGATTCTGAACTCTCTTATAAGTAAGGCTCTTAAGGTAGTCAAATACAGTCATAGAGTTATACAGCATGGAAACAGATTCTTCAATCCAACTTGTGGCATGCAGACCAGATATCCTAAACCGATCTATTTCCATTTGCCAACATTTGGCCCATATCTCTCTAAATCTTTCCCCTTCATTTGCTCATCCAGTTGTCTTTTAAATGTTGTAATTGTACCAGCCTCCACAACCTCCTCTGGCAGCTCATTCCACACATACAGAACCCTCTGCATTAAAAAGTTGCCCCTCAGGCCCCTTTCATATCATTCCCCCTTCATGTTAAACCTATGTCCTTTACCTTTGGTCTCCCCTACTCTTGGGAACAAAAAAGACCTTGGCTTTTTAATCCTATCCATGTCCCACATGATTTTTTAGACACCTACATAAGGTCACCCCTCAGCCTTCGACATTCCAAGACAAAAATGCCCCAGCCTATTTAGACTCTGCCTATAACTCAAACTCTCCAATCCCAGCAACATCATTGTAGATCTTTTCTGAACCTTTTCAAGTTTAACAACATCTTTCCTTCCTACAGCAGGGAGACCAGAATTGAATGCAGTATTCTAAAGGTGGCCTTGCCAAGGTCCTGTACAGATGCAATATGACCTCTCAACTCATATACTCCATATACTGACCAATGGAGGCAAATTGTGAGACATGGAGAGACGTGCCTTCACAAGCTTTAGAAAAGTAAGGAAGGTCTCAGCCACTGCTCTTGGAATTCCCTCACTCACACACTGTAAGTATAACTGCACCATATGAACAACAGTAATAAGGACAAGTAAAAAATGAGGTCTGCAGATGCTGGAGATCACAGCTGCAAATGTGTTGCTGGTCAAAGCACAGCAGGTTAGGCAGCATCTCAGGAATAGAGAATTCGACATTTCGAGCATAAGCCCTTCATCAGGAATAATAAGGACAAGAAGACGATGCATTACCATTTTTTTCCAGGGCAATTAGCAGTGAGCAATAGATTCTGGCCTAGATATGAGCCAAAGAAGAAATAATCTAATCTCTTCTTCCCAAGTGTACACTCAAAGGCACTTTCAGAAAGATTCACTTGATGATAATTAAGGTGTACCTAAATAGTTCTTCCCTCAGCACCCTAAGATTTTGATGCCAACTTTGCTACCATATTTAATATCAACTAACTGAACACGGACAGGGTGTATCATTCTCATACATATGGCCACTTACCACGTATGGGGTGTACAGTACAGGAATCACATTGAAACTCAGATCTTCCAAGGTCTTTATGGTTCATTTACTCACGGACCAAACAAGCTGAGCTGTTAGAGAAAATCCAATAAATAAATGATGGAAGAGATCTTTTACTACTGACCTCAGCCCCGTTAAGTTACTGCATCATCTGATCTGACATTCACTTGCCACTGAATACATTGTCAGAATTATTGCCTTTCAGATGAGATATTAAACATTTCAGGTACAAAACACATGTATTATTTGAAATCTACTTCTGTTATCCCAAATAAATCCCATCCTAAATTGATATCAAAAATGATTATTTGATTATTTTTCTAATATATGCAATCTGTCTGCATCCAATGTGTCTGTGTTTTTTTCTTATATAACAGTGACTGCATCTAAAAGGTAAATATCTTGAAAATCATACAGTGCTACTTAAATGTAAGCTAATATTTTATGTAATGTTGATCATCCACTTATTCGACTTCTCCCTCCACAGTGTCTTTGCAGCTGTCTTTCTGTTCTCTTACCCAGCCTCTGGAGAACTTCTCCTCCATTTGTTCCATCGTTAGTTGAAGAGTTTTCAGCTTTCAGCGATCTTGCCTGTATTTTCTGGACTCTTTCCTTTTAAATACATCTGCCTTTCATCCCTCCAAGGTCCAACTGTTTAGTTTTCTAATTGCCTGTTGTTGGCCAGATCTTAGGTCACCTCTGCTAACCACACCAACCCTCCCCACCTCTCCAAAAACACATACACACACACACACACACACACACACACAAAGGTTCAGCATCAATTTGCTTTCTCCTTTGGATTGCTTTGAGATCTATTCTGTATTAAAGACTTAAATAGATACACGCTTTTCTTGATATCAATAGGTAACTCTGGAGTGCCCTCTTTTGGTTAAAAATCACACAACACCAGGTTATAGTCCAACCGGTTTAATTGGAAGCACTAGCTTTCGGAGCGACACTCCTTCATCAGTGGCTCGATCGTAACACAGAATTTATAGCAAGAATTTGCAGTGTGATGTAACTGCAACTCTTTTGGTTGCTATTTTTCTCCTTTGAGAAAAATACCATAATGCCAACCTTTTACTTGTCAAGCACAATTTCGGTATCGATTTTTTAAAAATACAATTTAAATCAAAAAAGAATAGAGGTCAAATGCTGACAGAATGATTTGGGTTCCTCCATGCTCTGTTGTAGAATTGATGGATCATAGCCAGTACTTATGAAGTGCTACATCACAAATTAATTCAGTTTATAGTGGGAAAAGCCTTCCTGAAGAAGGGCTCATGCCCGAAATGTCGATTCTCCTGCTCCTTGGATGCTGCCTGACCTGCCGCGCTTTTCCAGCAATACATTTTCAGCTCTGATCTCCAGCATCTGCAGTCCTCACTTTCTCCTATAATGGGAAAAGTATCAAGTGAATTACATTTCTTTTCCCTATGGAAAAATCACTGGCTGGTTCAAAGCTGGCTACTGGACTGCATGCATGTAGCTCCCAATAATAAAGACAGATTGTACAGTGAAGGGCTTTAGCTTTCCTCCTGATCATGGGGCAACAGAGGCATAGTTGAAAAATATGCTGTAAGATAATCCATGAAAATGGTAATGAAAATACCAGTTTTTATCTGATCATGCTGAGTTAACTGGTCTCAGGAAAAGAAGCAATAATGGAACAACACATCATAGCAATATTCACAGATTAATTTGGTGAAAATTATGCTTAAAATTCAATTAACTGGAAATGAGCATGAATGGTCATTGATTAAAAACAAGATCAGGACCTGCTAAGATAAATAATCTAGTCATACTTACATGTCAAATACAAATAGTATAGATGTCATATCAAAAGATTGCTACTTTGTCGTAGAATGAATCAAATCTAGGAGAAGTTATTACTGGCTTGAAGGTACCAGCCTCACCTTTACATCAAAAGGGTATAAATTTACTGTCGCACCCTCGCACAGAACTAATGACACATTTGTAGCTGACTTTCAGTGCAATGTTGTGAAAGTGCTGTATCTTCTCGGGTGGATGTAAAATATCCCATTTTGAGAAGAAGAACAGGGGAGCTATAGAGTCGTACACCACAGAAGAGGCCCATTGAGTCTGCACTAACATCCCACTTCCCAGCACTTGGCCCACAGCTTTGAATGTTATGACATTTCAAGCACTCACCCAAGAATGTTTTAGAGGTTGTACCGTTTCCTGCCTCTGCAACCCTCCCAGGTACTGCAGATCAGATTCCCACCACCCTGTGGGTGAAAGAGAAATTCCTCCACTCCTCTCAAACTCTCCTGCCCTTACCCTTCAAATTATGCCCTTGTTACTGACCTTTCAACTAAGGGGAACAGCTGCTTCCCATCTACCCTGACCAGGATCTTCATAATCTTATACAACTCAATCAGGTCCCCCCTCAGACTCTTCTGCTCTACAGGTAACAACCTGAGTCTATCCAGCCTCTCTTCATAGCTAAGATGCTGTCACCAATGCAGCATGCTGGTGTATCTCCTTCACACCATCTCCAGTAAAATCACACCTTTCTGTGTTGACTTTTCAACAGTTGACTAGCAATAACAAAAACAAATTTATTTCTCAACCAAAATCAATGAAGCAGATTGTCTAGTATGATTAATCACAGAAACATTCATTTTTTTATTGCAAAAAATATATTTTATTCATAAAAAAACTTTATCTACATTTAGGGGTATGCAAGATTTGAGAAGATTTATGTAGACTAAAACAGTTTGATACAGTCTTTGCGTAACAACAAAATCGAACGGAGTTTGATATTCAGTTGCAAAAACTAAAGGTATTTCTTAGAATTCCTTGGAATTTGAAAGCAGGCCATTCCACCCATTGAGTCCACACCAACCCTCGGAACAGCACCCCACATTTCCCTGTAACCCTACATTTTGCCTGCACAGCCCTGGATACAATGGGCTATTTAGCATGGCCAGTCCACCTAACCTCCACATCTTTAGACCTTGGGAGAAAACCAGACCAGCTGGAGGAAACCCACCCAGACACAGGGAGAATGTGCAACTTAGACAGTTGCCCAAGACTGGAATGAAATCCAGGTGAGCTACTGGATGGATTAGGGATTGACTGTCTGACAGAAAGCAGAGAATGGAATAAAAGGTTCTTTTTTGGAATGGTAGCTGGTGACATGTGAGGTCCCGCAGGGTTCAGTGTTGGGGCCGTAGCTGTTCACTTTATATACTAATGATCTGGCTGAAGGGACTGGGGACATTCTGGTGAAGTTCACTGATGATACCAAGTTAGGCAGACAGGCAGGTAGTACTGAGGAGGTGGGGAGGCTGCAGAAAGATTTAGACAGTTTAGGAGAGTGGTCCAAGAAATGGCTGATGAAATTCAAGGTGAGCAAATGCGAAGTTTCGCACTTCGGAAAAAAGAATACAGGCATGGACTATTTTTTAAACAGTGAAAAATTCATAAAGCCAAAGTACAAAGGGATCTGGGAGTACTAGTCAGGATTCTCTAAAGTTTGAGTTATAGGCTGAGTCCGTGATTAAGAAAGTAAATGTAATGTCACTTATCTCAAGAGGGTTGGAATATAAAAGCAGCGATGTGCTTCTGAGACTTTATAAAGTTCTAGTTAGGCCCCACTTAGAATACTGTGTCCAATTTTGGGCCCCTCACCTCAGGAAGGACATACTGGCACTGGAGCGTGTCCAACAGAAATTCACAGATGATCCCTGGAATGGCAGGCTGAGGATCCTGGGATTGTATTCATTAGAGTTTATAATGTTGAGGGGAGATCTAATAGAAACTTACATGATAATGCATGGCTTAGAAAGGGTGGATGCTGGGAAGTTGTTTCTGTTAGGTGGGGAGACTAGGACCCATAGGCATAGCCTTAAAATTAGAGGGAGTCAATTTAGAATGGAAATGAGGGGACATTTCTTCAGACAGAGAGTGGTGGGCCTGTGGAATTCATTGGCACGGAGCACAGTGGAGGCCGGGACATTGGGTGTCTACAAGGCAGAGACACAAGGAATTAAGGGCTATGGGAAGAGTGTAGTAAGTGGAATTGAAACACCCATCAGCCATGATTAAATGACGGAGTGGACTCAATGGGCTGAATGGCTTTGCTTCTACTCCTATGTCTTATGGTCTTATGGTTTAAATCTGGGTCCCTGGCACTATGAGGCATCAGTGCTAACCACTGAGGCACTGTGCCACCCCAGAATGTAGGCATCAATCCCATTGCCTCTCACATGTTAAGCGGGTGCTGTGCTATTCTTACGCATGCAGGAGATTACATGGAGGCAAAGAGAGGGTAAGATAACTGTACAGACCCTTGTTAAATTTCTGCAGAAAGACCTTAGAAGGTGGTCATTCCCCATTGCACCTTGCAGCAGCTGACCCAACTTTTAGTGCATCCCTCCATATGTAACACTTGTCTTTGGAATGTTTTATCAAAATGTACATCACTGAAGAAACCTGTTCAGCCCTTTGTACCTCAGCCTGGTCTTTCAAACAAATTTCCAATTCTTTCTGCACCCTGCTTTTCTCATCATGCTTTATTTTATTTTATTTTCAATTATGTCTCAAGTTCCCCATGGAAAGCTATTCCCGTTCCTGCAATACATTTTTGCACACAACGAATTTCCAGAATTCATGGAACTGGGCATTACACAAACTGGTTGCTGGCTTTCCTGCAATACAATAATGATCAAATATCAAAAGTGCTTTGGGATAAGAGAGAAATCAAGAGGGCAATAAGGGGACATGAGATAGCTTTGGCAAATAGAGTTAAGGAGAATCCTAACGGTTTTTACAAATACATTAAAGACAAAAGGGTAACTAGGGAGAGAATAGGGCCCCTCAAAGATCAGCAAGTCGGCCTTTGTGTGAAGCCGCAGGAGATGGGGGAGATACTAAACGATTATTTCGTATCAGTAGTTACTGTGGAAAAGGACATGAAAGATATAGAATGCAAGGAAATAGATGGTGACATCTTGAAAAATGTCCATACTTCAGGGGAGGAAGTGCTGGATGTCTTGAAATGCATAAACATGGATAAATCCCCAGGACCTGATCAGGTATACCCTAGAACTCTGTGGGAAGCTAGAGAAGTGATTACTGGGCCTCTTGCTGAAATATTTGTATCATCGATAGTCACAGGTGAGGTGCCGGAAGATTGGAGGTTAGCTAATGTGGTGCCACTGTTTAAGAAAGGTGGTAAGGACAAGCCAGAGAACTATAGACCAGTGAGCCTGACCTCAGTGGTGGACAAGTTATTGGAGGGAATCCTGAGGTACAGGATGTACATGTATTTCTAAAGGCACGAACTGATTAGGGATAGTCAACATGGCTTTATGGTGTGGGAAATCATGTCTCACAAACTTGATTGAGTTTTTTGAGAAAGTAACAAAGAGGATTGATGAGGGCATAGTGGTAGATGTGGCAGATGGAGTTTAATTCAGATAACTGTGAGGTGCTGCATTTTGGGAAAGCAAATCTCAGCAGGACTTATACACTTAATGGTAAGGTCCTAGGGAGTGTTGCTGAACAAAGAGAGCTTGCAATGCAGGTTCATAGCTCCTTGAAAGTGGAGTCGCAGGTTGATAGGATAGTGAAGAAGATGTTTGGTATGCTTTCTATTCTTGGTCAGAATACTGAGTACAGGAATTGGGAGGTCATGTTACAGCTGTACATGATATTTTTTAGACTACTGTTGGAATATTGCATGCAATTCTGGTCTCCTTCCTATCAGAAAAATGTTGTGAAACTTGAAAGGGTTCAGAAAAGATTTACACGGATGTTGCCAGGGTTGGAGGATTTGGGCTATAAGTAGAGGCAGAACAGGTTGGGGCTGTTTTCCCTGGACTGTCGGAGGCTGAGGGGTGACCTTATAGAGGTTTACAAAATCATGTGGGGCATAGATAGAATAAAGAGACAAAGTCTTTTCCCTTGGGTGGGAGTCCAGAACTAGAGGGCTTAGGTTTAAGGTGAGAGGGGAAAGATATAAAAGAGAACTAAGGGGCAACTTTTTCACTCAGAGGAATGAGCTGTCAGTGGTGGAGGTTAGTACAATTGCAACATTTAAAAGGCATCTGTATGGGTATATGAATAGGAAGGGTTTGTAGGGATATGGGTTGGGTGCTGGCAGGTTGGACTAGATTGGGTTGGGATATCTGGTCGGCATGAACGAGTTGGACCGATGGGATAAAAACAATGACTGCAGATGCTGGAAACCAGATTCTGGATCAATGGTGTTGGAAGAGCACAGCAGTTCAGGCAGCATCCAAAGTGCAGCGAAATCGACGTTTCGGGCTAAAGCCCTTCATTATTCCTGATGAAGGGCTTTTGCCCGAAACATCAATTTCGCTGCACTTTGGATGCTGCCTGAACTGTTGTGCTCTTCCAGCACCACTGATCCAGAGTTGGACCGATGGGTCTGTTTCTGTGCTGTACACCTTTATGACTCTATTTCCATACACGGATATACTTTTTTTCTTTTTAAGGAAGAATGTCAGAGAGCAAGTTGATGAATTAAAAATGGAAATACATCCAAAAGTAATTAAAAATTGTAAAAGATCACTCAATATAAAGTATCGGACATTTTATAGCTTTGTGCAAATCACCTTTTTCTATACCATTTATTTGATTGGAATGTCTCATGCCTACCCTCTAGTGGCGATGATAATATTCCAGGCAATGACTTTTGACTGTGACTGAATGCCACCTTCTGGTTATAGATTATAACAAGTCTTTATATTATTTTACCAGCCAATTACTGATATCTGTACAGGGAAAAATGAGAAATGACTATCAATACTTCATTTCTGTCAATCTAAAGTAAGGTGATGACTATTTCAACTAGGGACATCAGTCACGAACAATATTAGCATTGCCATTTGGGTCCAAATGCTGATGCTGGAAACATGATCAAAACTGACTATTCAATGCAATACTGAGCCAGTCACAATCTGTTTTGGAATGAGCTTTAAATTAAGGCTGTGTTTACTTTCTCAGGCTGAAAAACATACAGTATTTGGAAGAAAAGCAGAGAAGTTCTTCTGCTGTTTTGGCTGACATTTCAGATCAAATCCAAAGTTTGGAATTTATATCCTAATTTACTGTGTTGAACTCAAAATATATCTGTCAGTTCAGTGCATTACTGAGGGAATGACTGCACTTCAGTAACTAGTTCATTAGTAGCGAAGTCTTTTAGCCTAATTAGGATAATAAAATGCATCATTCTAATGCAAACTCTTTACTTAGTAACTTTTAATAAACAGTACATTTGTATTTTGCCCCCTGTTGATCGATAACAGAAATGTTTTGAATTTAGTTGTGAAGTGAATAATCACAACTACCCACCCTCATCCTCTTTTACGACCTTTGTAAGTATTTCTTTTAGTACATAACAACTACAAAAAAGTTAAATGTGTTTTATTTCTGTTCAATGTGAATACTGAGGGTGGAGACATTAAAAGGACAGGGTGAAAGATAGCTGTATGGTTTGTAGAGGCATGAGAAAAACATTATCTTGAAGACCTTTAAAAAATAGATATTATCACAAGGAAGGTCAAGCAGGAGGTGAAAGTTTATTGATTTATGGCACAATTTGCACAGCAATCAACCTGGGAAGTACTGGGTGAGATAATAACTGAGAATGTTCTAATTGGTGTATTAATGCAATCAGCTGATTAATGATTAATGTGGAATGAACATGTTTGAGTGATGAATCATGCAAGGCAATGTGAACAAACAGAAGCCTAAGATTTTATGCTTTGGAGTCAAAGAGTGTGGTATAATCATTGCCAAAAGAGTGGTTGATGTTGGATGATGAATGGGGAAGGGCTTTAATATGAAACAGACATTACTGATGATCAAATAAATTAATGTAAAAATAGTAAATTTATAGCCTAATTGCAGTAAATAAGAACCATAATATGTACTTATATAACAAATTTAACATCATAAAGCATCCTAAGAAACTCCACAGGAACATTATGTTTCACCAAGTGAAACAAAACATCTCCCCCCACCCCCCACCCCCAACATTTAGAGCAAATGACAAATGGTTAGGCCTTAAAATGCATTTGTAGGAGTAACAAAGATTCCGGAACTTGAATCCAGGCAGCTGAAAGCATAGCCACCAGTAAAGGAGTGATTAAGATCATGCATCTTCAAAATGTTGAGGATTGGTTGAGGACTCTGGGCCTGTACTCAATGAATTTATAAAGATGATGGGTCATCTGATTGAAACTTACAGAATACAGGGAGGCCTGGGGATGGAGTGGACATGGGGAAGATGTTTCCACAAATAGGAGAGACGAGGACCCAAGCGTACTTAGAGTGAAGGGATGATACTTTAGAATTAAGTTGATGAGGACTTTCTTCAGACAGAGCATGGTGAATTTGTGGAACTCATTGCAGCAGGAGGCTGTGGAGACTAAGGCATTGAGTGTATTTATGACAAAGATAGATAGGTGGCATGGGTCAAAACCTTATTGGAGGATTTGAACATGCAGCTTTTGGTAAGTTGGGCATATACTTGGGTCAATAAAGTAGATATTATTAGCCTTGCTGTTACTCTTGGCACAATATTGGTTTAATGTATTTACTTCCCTGACAGCATGTTCAAGGATGCACATTAATTATCTTACAGTTTTTGTTGGTGATAATGTTTTTGCACATGCATTGCTTTTACTGTGCTGCAATTGAGTTAAAGTGGCCAAAAGCTTCACCAGTACAAGGAGTACCTAAGAACATTCAGAGGATGGAATCTATTGCATATTGTATCACCTGTTTTATATATCACTGTATGACACTGTAATCTTTTGCTCTAAATTCTGTGTTATACTCCACAACCACCTGATGAAAGAGTAGCGCAGGTGAAAGCTAGTGCTTCCAAAAAAACCTTTTGGACTATAACCTGGTGTTGTGTGATTTTTAATTCTGTTTGATATTGTACCATGACATGAACCACAAAGACAGCTGTACATAACTTGCTGATATTGCTTTGGTCAAGTATACAAATGTGCCACATATACTGGTACATGGTAGTGGAGACCTAACTTCACTGGAGGTACAATCTGTCTTGGAGCCTAACTTGCAGAACATGTCCGACAGGAATGATTCATCTTATTATCAAACATTCATCTGCAATTCCACAGAATCTTTGCAAATGACTGTAAAGGACATCTGCTGATAAGTAATTCCCTCAAATGAGGAAAAACCCCTGAGAAGGAATCATTATGCCATGTTTGCTCAGTGTGATTTAAGAGGAAATCAATCCATGATCTCTAGAAAGAATGGAAAGACTGAAGCTGGTCTTCTGTCACTAGCCAAATTGGTGGAAAGATATGATGAGTCATTATGGTTCAATGTAGTGTCGTGGTCTCAGCTGAAGTAACACTGGACAAGTCACATACTAGAGTGAAGCTTGATTCAATAGTCCTTGAGTTTTGCTGTTATACTTTACTTACTATAGTGGTCTGTCATGGAACATATTCACAGTAAGCAGTTAATGTACTTTTGACACAAGAATATAAAATTTTATTACACTCTAAAAGAGTAACAAAACTAACTATATTATATAAGAACTAGTATAAATGGTGGTACTACACATATCAGAAATAAAGATTCTACCCTCTTACTCTCAACAACCTTGCAAATACTCAAACCTCAGGTAAGAGTATTTTTTCCATTTTAAAGTTCTTTGTTCAATTGGCTGTAATTTGTTTCTTTTAGGCAAATGGCTGCAGTGACCTAATCTACTCCTTTATTTAATTTCTCTTCCTGACACCTTTAAATTAATTGATAACACACCACTTATTTACTAATATGCGTTCCTTAAGTTCATCTTCTACCATTCTCTGTTTCTGAGGCATTCTCCTAATAACTTTAAACAATGAGGACTTCTTTTCTTTCGCTCTGACTGTTTAGGGGACTGCTAATCTGCACCAATGCTATTTTAGGCCCTTTTTCTTCCTGAATGGCCTGCTTCTCCCTCTGAAATGAACCTGCACACTCACTGACATTCTGGATTGTTCTGTCTTTCTAAAAGGATTGATTCTGACTGTTTCCCAATGTCATTGAACACCTTGTTGCATGCCACTGCCCAACTATTTTCATTGTTCTACTCTTGTTCTAAAGCACTGAACTTTTCACCTCATTTAAGTGTAGATAAATAAATTTCCAGTCAATCTAGATAACTCACAGAATTCAAAAATTAAATTATGACTACAAATTATAGAAATACAAATCGAACATAAAGCTATACCCGGTTCTGTTGGATGTAGAACCCAAATTTCCAAATAATAATATTAATCCAGCGGACACTTTCATCACAGTGGGAGCATCAGTGTAGGAGAAAACTATTCTGAATACATTTATCTCAATAGTCCATGGTGGCAAGCGCTGTGCCGAAAGAAGTTGATGTTTGATGCAACTTCGGTGTTTCCAGTAAATTCCCTCCTATATCAGCTTGTCACATTTGATAATACTCCGATCTTACAGTCAGAAGATTCTGAGTTCAAGCCTCACTATGAAATTGCCCACATAATTTAGGCTAAACCCCCGTGCAGTTTTGAACACGAACAAAAGTGGCACCTTTTGGATCAAACTGTCTGTTCAGCTCGATGTATGATATTCATTAGCATTAACACAAAGTGTTTTCCAAAATAAAGACCTCCATTCACTTGCTGCTTTTGAGAGCCCGCTGTGTACAAAGTAACTTATGAAAACTGCAATTTAAAAAGTAATTTTGTTCGTTGTTAATCATTTCCAAACATCCTGAGAAGATAAAAAGGTATTGTATAAATGTAAGTCAGTACTTTCAATTTCTACATGTTGTGGCCTGCAGCTGACCCGACAACAAGTGTAATATAATAATTAGAAAGATGTTCTGTAACCTCAAATGGCTTGGCTTCTGTGTAACATTATCCGCTTTCATTTTGTTTACATTGTGTAGCAATTTTCATTTGACTATATCACATTGACACCGGAACCTATTTTTCATTGCTTTCTCCAGAGAACAATTGGAAAGGCTGGTTTATGGCACCCCTAAATGAGAAGCCATTCACACAAAACACAACAAATTTATTGAAGATACACTGTCAAACAACATATTCACAACTAAGGTAATCACAAGCCAGAACTACCTATTTCATACAGAAAATGTAAGGGGCAATTTTGAGAACCTCTGCCCCATGCCTCACAAGGTAAGGAATGGGACAGACAGGGCTGACATTGACTTGTTTAGGCTAAGTGAAACCAATTCTCTCCCAGGATCAGCAGAGGAAGCTATGATCCCCGGATATGCCAGCCAGCCCTTAGGTTAACACCTGATTTAGTAGAGTCTCAGCCATTGGGAAGAAAGGCACAGTAATGTAGGAAGGAGGTCAACCTTCACCACTCTGCCAGTGTAAGTGCCACTCACTCTATCTCTACTACTATATCAATCTCTCACCAAGGTTCATGGTCTTTCACTCTCACTATTGCCTGCAACATCTTCTCCCACTCATTCTCACCCCTCCCGATGCTGCCTACTCTGCGTAGCCTCTGCACTACCTACTCACTCACTTGGGAAGCCTCCACACTTACACCAACAGTTACAGTTGTGTTACCCACTTTCATCTCCTTTAATACCTGCCTTCCTCTCTCATTCCAGGAAGAAAACAGATCCCTGCAGGACAGAAAGAGTCAAAGCAGGTGGTGGGTTGCCTGACAAGTGTCTCCTCACCCCAAGTAGAGAAAATCTTGACTCAGACTGCCCTAAGCAACCGCCTGACCAAATCTAATCACTTAGACTGGTATCGGTGACTGTCATTGTCTTACTGTGTCAGGACCCCTGAACGAAGGTTATCTCTCTTGACTTGACTGAGGACTGCTGATTACCATGACAAGCTTTATGTCTGTGCTAATGAACATGGCTATACGGGGGTCATCAGGGTCTCTCTTCCCTCCATCACAGACATTTCCACCACACGCTGCATCCCCAAGGCTAACAGCATTATGGACGACCCCAGACATCCTTCATTCAAAGTCTTCCCCCTCCTGCCATCTGGCAGAAGATAACCGGAGCATTCGGTTTCTCATGGCCAGACTGTGCAATAGTTTCTTCACCCAAGCCATCAGCCTCCTTAACACTGTATGACCACACTTTATTCCATTTGCAATTTTCAGATGACTTTTTGAATTATTGCTAAAACAATGTTTCATTAATAAACATTCATTATTACATTGTAATTTGTCCACCACCGTGCCTCCTGACTTGTCTTGTCAGGAATTACTGTGCTGTCTTACGTGTTTTGCACTTCTCCCTGCAGCTTATGTTGCCCTGTGTCTAACTGTACCCTCATGTAGTCTGTGTGTTCATATAGCACCTTGGTCCTGGAGGAACGCTGTCTTGTTTTTATTGTACCAGCTGTATATGATAGAAACGACAAATAAAGTTACTCTACTCTACTCTACTACTATCCAGCCTACTACAATGTGTCTGTACTACTGAGGGGGAAAATTGTAAAAAGGCAAAGGTAAGGCAATGTGACTAGGTAGGCTCAGAGTGAGTGATAAAAGGTAGGGATAAAAGGTAGGGTGGAGATTCCTGCAATTTTCTTCCTGACCTTTCCTCATTCCTGATGAAGGGCTTTTGCCCGAAACGTCGAATTTCCTGTTCCTTGGATGCTGCCTGACCTGCTGCTCTTTAACCAGCAACACATTTTCAGCTCTGATCTCCAGCATCTGCAGTCCTCACTTTTTACTCAGAGTGAGTGAGCACTGTGAGAGTGAGCGAAGAGGCTGGAGAGACAGGTAGTCCAGTCTATGACTTCGCTGTGTCTTCCTGAGTGTACTGCAACATTATAATCCTGGTTGTTGGTGCAAGCCCAAGGTGCAGTGTTGAATTACAGAAGCAGTTAGTGTAAGTGGATTGTAGATGGGCCATGAGAGTTCTTACAGATTGGCACATCAAGAGCCAAAGTCTTGAATGTGGTCTACTTTTGGCCAGTGCTTATGGAGTGTGCCTGGCACAAAGTACATAGAGGGTTTTTGGACCAAGCAGTGAGCTGAATTTACCAGGCACCCACTTTGACTTCCATGTTGAGAATTATCAAAATACTTAGTTCTTTGGTACATTTAGTAAGATAGGAGACTGGGAATTAATGAGATGAGTGATCGTTCCAATAAGGTGTTTAACAAGCTACAATCCCCCTTAATTTGGCAACTGGCATTAGAATTCACCAGATAAGTCACTAGCAAGTCTTCCTCCAGTGCCCATGGTACATGTGTGGCATCATAGCTATTTATATCAAGCTCTTTCACTCCATAAGAGCTTGGAAAACATTTACACTTAGTCTCTGCTCAGGTGATGTCAGACAACAGAAATATCATTAAGCATCCAGGGAGCTTCTAATGTTGTGGCATTTAAAAGAATCCACATAGTTTGAAGATTACTGTTGAGAAAACACAGTTTTTTGGTATCCCTGACTGACAACATAATTGGAAAAGAGCACCTTAGTAAGGATGCTTTACATCTGAATGCTGATTTTTTTTAACCTTCAAAAGAAGTGTGCCATCTAGATTAGGACCAATGAAAAAGTCAATGAGAAAGAATGGTTGAATGATGTATTTATTTTCACACATAATTGGGGAGATACAGTGAAATGTGTCAGTCACCACAAAAAAAGTTCTTAAATAGAGTTCATCTTAATTGGCCAGGGTCCCAAACACAGCTCCAGGACTTCTGCAAGGTCCCACACCAGGCCTACTTCAGACAGGAGACCCTGTTCTGCCATTGCTGCAGCCGACGCCCTGCCACCATTTGAGGAGTCCACACAGCAGGCCCATAAAGCTAGGAGTCCCCACTCTGCCATCAATATAGCTGCCTCGCCACCACCATTCCAGGAGCATTTGGTACAAAAAGTAACAAGGTGTAGTGGACAGCAAAGAAGGTTACCTCAGATTACAACAGGATCTTGACCAGATGGACCAATGGGCTGAGAAGTGGCAGATGGAGTCTAATTCAGATAAATGTGAGGTGCTGCATTTTGGGAAAGCAAATCTCAGCAGGACTTATACACTTAATGGTAAGGTCCTAGGGAGTGTTGCTGAATAAAGAGAGCTTGCAGTGCAAGTTCATAGCTCCTTGAAAGTGGAGTTGCAGGTAGATAGGATAGTGAAGAAGGCGTTGGTATGCTTTCTATTATTGGTCAGAGTATTGAGTACAGGAGTTGGGAGGTCATGCTGCGGTTGTACAGGACAGCGGTTAGGCCACTGTTGGAATATTGCATGCAATTCTGGTCTCCTTCCTATCAGAAAGATGTTGTGAAACTTGAAAGGGTTCAGAAAAGATTTACAAGGATGTTGCCAGGGTTGGAGGATTTGGGCTATAAGGAGAGGTTGAACAGGTTGGACCTGTTTCCCTGGAACGTCAAAGGCTGAGGGGTGACCTTATAGAGGTTTACAAAATCATGTAGGCATGGATAGGATAGATAAACAAAGTCTTTTTCCCTGGGGTCGGGGAGTCCAGAACTAGAGGGCATAGGTTTAGGGTGAGGGGGAAAGATATAAAAGAGACCTAAGGGGCAACTTTTTCAAGCAGAAAGTGGTATGTGTATGGAATGAGCTCCAGAGGAAATGATGGAGGCTGGTACAATTGCAACATTTAAAAGGCATTTGGATGGGTATATGAATAGGAAGGGTTGGAGTGATATGGGCAGGGCTGGCAGGTGGGACTAGATTGGGTTGGGATATCTGGTCAGCATGGACTGGTTGGACCGATGGGTCTGCTTCCATGCTGTACATCTCTATGACTCTATAACTCTATGTTATCTCAAACATTGAGTCATTTTGTGTCAAACTTGATGATCACTCAAGAACTTGGTGCAAAATTGAGTAACTCCTTGCTATTTTTATTGGTTCTGTTAACAGGGAGCACTTACTTTCAGCCATATGTAAAGGATTTGACTGATGATATTGACTCAGCTACCAACCCTCTCTTGGCACTTGGTACTTCTTTCTTTGGGAGAGAATGACAGGCAACCCCAAATACAACAACCAACTTTTTCCACATCTCCTGCAGACTGGCAGCAATGTTGGCCACACACATCAGCTCGATAAAAGAAAATCAAAATTTCTGCCAGCTCAGAAGCTTCCCTTTTAAGGTGAGCTCACGCTCTATGAAGAGTTAGTACTTCACTGGATTTGGAATAGCTTCTGTGTGGGAAGTGTGGGACAGGTTCCTTCCCATTGCCAGTAACCAATTCAAATTAGAGGGAAGAGCTCCCACTACAACAGTCACCATAATTCTCTCTTTGTGTTCTTGGGAGAGTAGCGCCTAACTCATGGATATGGGGAGGCTTAATCTGAGTTGGAGCAGATCACAAAATCAGGCCAGCACTACTGACAAAGACAGGTTTGGAAACAACTGGAAGAAATCATAGAAGTGGTCGACCTAAGACCCACACAAAGGGAATTACAACTTTCAGAATAATGCTGTTGGAACCCCAGCAACATAAACACAAAACCTACATTTCATCAGCATATCAAAGCACTATACCACAAATTACCAAGGAATGTTCAGGCACTGGTACTTAAGTTTTATAAACTATTTAAACTTTTTGACTAAATGAATTTTGACACTCTTAAGGAGCTTCCATAATTGTCAGTCAGTGGGAACAGTGGGTCACTTTATATCATTGCAGCCGCAGAAATCTACAAAAACAATTTGCAGTTCCATGGCATCTTTAACATAATCAAATGCCCAAGGATGCTTCACAGGGTGATTATTAAACAAAATGTGGTAAAGAGAGATAATAGAATAGGCGAATAGGTGGCAAAAAAATTGCAAAGTAAACAAAAGTTAGGGACATGCCAGAGGCTAAACTGGTAAGACAGTAGTTTTTTTTAATCATTCATGGGATGAGGGCATCACTGGCTGGGCCAGCATTTACAGTCCATCCTAATTGCCCAGAGGGCAGTTACAGGTCAACCACATTGCTTTTGATCTGGAGCCACACGTAGGACAGTTCATGTGAGGAGGGTGCTTTCCTTCCCTTAAGGAAATTAGTGAACCAGTTGGGTTTTTCCTGACAATCGACAATGGATTCATGGTTATCACTTAGACCCATAATTCCAAATTTTTTTTGAATTCAAATTCCACCACGTGCTGTGGTAGGATTCAAACCCAGACCCCTAGAACATTACCTCGGTCTCTGGATTAACAGTCCAGCAATAAAACCACTAGGCCATTGCCTCTCCTCAGAAGCTGTATACTTGAAGGTAATTACAGAGATTCAGGGGGAATGATACCATGAGGGGACTTGAAAGAAATTTAAAAATAAAGGTGTTGCCAGCTGGAAACCAATGTAGGTTACAGGGTGATAGCGAAGAGAGCATATTCCAGGTTATGGGCAGCAGAAATTCAAAACAGCTCAAAACTTGGAGTGACAAATAACTCTCTAAGGCGGTTTACAGTTAACAGAAAACAGATACGCATAAATCTTCTGTAGTCCAAAGCAATATAACACTCTCCAAAAAAAAGCCATACATCTGCTAAAATTGAATGTAGGCATTAGTGAAGTTTTCCTGAATTTCTTAACGATACAAGTAACCTGTGGGACCATTATTTTGAGGCCCACTGAAATGCTAACTTCTTTCTTTTGGTTATGTTGAAATACTGTATGAAATCAAAGATGTGTTCATTATGTTAAGGAAGCGATTTCAATTATGAGGGTGTTTTGTAGACTGCTTATTCCTTGGAGATCAATCTGAAGGGTACACTGGAAGACTCAGCTGAAAATTGGTCAGGTTGGATGGCAATGAGAAACTAGTAAAGCAGAGGAGTCTAAAGATGCTTCCTAATCTCAAATTTCATGAATAAATGCAAATCTAAACTCAGCAATAAATATGCTATGTGTTAGAATTAGTTGAAATTAAATAATTAGGAAAATAATTTGTAAAATTAATAAAATAGTGAAACTACCATTAAGAATTTGTTACTTGATGTAGATTTTGATTTGTTAACTTTTGGTGAGGTTTTGTGTCAGCCTGATTAAAAGATCCGTGCTTCGGGGAATTCACTATTTTCTAATTTTTTTTCCTCCAAGATCAGCAGCAAGTGCTCTAAGTCCAGGAATGAATAAGGATGACAAATGTTTCTTTTAAATCTGTCTCTGCAACATGAATAATGTGGGTTAGTCTCAACTTCAGAAACATACTTCCTACTGGATCAGTTAACATGTCTATTTCCCACACAATCTGTCCTCTGAATCATCCAGCATCAGATAATGTACGTTGTGGGCAATTTTGTACTGTGCATATCTGATCGCTAGAATGAAACAGTTCAGATCTGCTTAATTTATACAATCATGAATGAAAAGGAACATGCATCAAAGTCTGGACTAAACTCGACAGCAAGTCCCAAAAATGAAATGTACAATGTATAATGCTGACTTACTGCTCCCTTTTTGAAACTTGCCTCTGCTATTTCTTAAGTGCAAACAGTTGAACATGTGTTCAGCAGCAGGCACCACCACCACCCCACCCCACACACCACCATCACTGGTGCTATTTGACAGAAATATTAACTATTTCCAGCTTAGTATTTGCTACTTATTCTCTACTGGCTTTGTGTTTGGGAAGTCATAGAGTCATAGAGATGTACAGCATGGAAACAGACGCTTCGGCCCAACCTGGCCATGCCGACCAGATATCCCAACCCAATCTAGTCCCAACTAATAGCACCTGGCCCATATCCCTCCAAACCCTTCCTATTCATATACCCATCCAAATGCCTCTTAAATGTTGCAATTGTACCAGCCTCTACCACATCCTCTGGCAGCTCATTCCATACATGTACCACTGTCTGCATGAAAAAGCTGCCCCTTAGGTCTCTTTTATATCCTTCCACTCTCACCCTAAACCTATGCCCTCTAGTTCTGGAATCCCCGACCCCAGGGAAAATACTTTGTCTATTTATCCTATCCATGCCGACACTCCAGGGAAAACAGCCCCAGCCTGTTCAGCCTCTCCCTGTAGCTCAAATCCTCCAAACTTGGCAACATCCTTGTAAATCTTTTCTGAACCCTTTCAAGTTTCACAACATTTTTCTGATAGGAAGGAGATCAGAATTGCACGCAATATCCCAACAGTGGCCTAACCAATGTCCTGTACAGCAGCAACATGACCTCCCAACTCCTGTACTCAATACTCTGACCAATAAAGGAAAGCATACCAAACGCCTTCTTCACTATCCTATCTACCTGTGACGCCACTTTCAAGGAGCTATCAACCTGCACTCCAAGGTCTTTTTGTTCAGCAACACTCCCTAGGACCTTACCATTAAGTGTATAAGTCCTGCTAAGATTTGCTTTCCCAAAATGCAGCACCTCACATTTACATGAATTAAACTCCATCTGCCACTTCTCAGCCCATTGGCCCATCTGGTCCAGATCCTGTTGTAATCTGAGGTAACCCTCTTTGCTGTCCACTATACCTCCAATTTTGGTGTCATCTGCAAACTTACTAACTGTACCTCTTATGCTTACATCCAAATTATTTATGTAAGTCACAAAAAGTAGAGGACCCAGCACCAATCCTTGTGGCACTCCACTGGTCACAGGCATCCAGTCTGAAAAACAACCCTCCACCACCACCCTCTGTCTTCTACCTTTGAGCCAGTTCTGTATCCAAATGGCTAGTTCTCCCTGTATTCCGTGAGATCTAACCTTGTTAATCTGTCTCCCTTGGGGAATCTTGTCAAACGCCTTACTGAAGTCCACATAGATCACATCTACTGCTCTGCCCTCATCAATCTTCTTTGTTACCTCTTCAAAAAAACTCAATCAAGTTTGTGAGACATGATTTCCCATGCACAAAGCCATGTTGACTATTCCTAATCAGTCTTTGCCTTTAGAAATACTTGTACATCCTGTACCTCAGGATTCCCTCCAATAACTTGTCCACCACCGAGGTCAGGCTCACCGGTCTATAGTTCCCTGGTTGTCTTTACCGCCCTTCTTAAACAATAGCACCACGTTTGCCAACCTCCAGTCTTCCAGCGCCTCACCTGTGACTATTGATGATACAAATATCTCAATAAGAGGCCCAGCAATCACTTCTCTAGCTTCCCACAGAGTTCTCGGGTACACCTGATCAGGTCAGGGGATTTATCCACCTTTAACCATTTCAAGACATCCAGCACTTCCTCCTCTGTAATATGGACATTTTACAAGATGTCACCATCTATTTCCCTACATTCTATATCTTCCATATCCTTTTCCACAGTAAATACTGATTCAAAATATTCATTTAGTATCTCCCCCATTTTCAGTGGCTCCACACAAAGGCTGTCTTGCTGATCTTTGAGGGGCCCTATTCTCTCCCTAGTTACCCTTTTGTCCTTATTATATTTGTAAAAATCCTTTGGATTCTCCTTAACTCTATTTGCCAAAGCTATCTCATGTCCCCGTTTTGCCCTCCTGATTGCCCTCTTAAATATACTTCTACTTTCTTTATACTCTTCTAAGGATTCACTCGATCTATCCTGTCTATACCTGACACATGCTTCCATATTTTTCTTAACCAAACCCTCAATTTCTTTAGTCATCCAGCATTCCCTCTACCTACCAGCCTTCCCTTTCACCCATATGATTCTATGATCTATGAACAACCTACTCAGGAACAGGATATTTTAGATCTAGTAATGTGTACTGAAATAGGATTAAGGAGAGATCTCACAGTTAAGGATGTTTGGGGGGGACAGGGGATAGTGATCACAACATGGTAGAATTTAAAATTTGGTTTAAGGGAGAGTAACTCACGTCTCAAACCATTATCCTCAACCTAAATTAGGGCAATTACAGAGGTATGAAGAAAGAATTGTCGAAAGCAGGTTAGGAAAATAAATCAAGGGGGAAGTCAGTACATGAGCAGTGGTAGACATTTAAACAGGTAGATCATAATGCTCAGCAAAAATCTATTCAAGGACTCAAAGAGGAAGATTGTGATTAACAAAGGCAGTCAAGGAGAGAAGTCAATCAAAAAACAAGACCAAGACATACAGAGTGCCAAAAACTAGTAACAGGCCAAAGGATTGGAAATATTTTATGAACAACCCGAATGGATCACTAAAGAGCTAAAAAAAAAAGAAAATTAATTATGTAAGTAAATTGGCAAGAAATGTAAACTCAAACAGCAAGAGCTTCTATGAACATATAAAAAGGAGAACACCTAACCGCTGCAGTCCACTATAGGATGACCCACAATGCCATAGGAAGAGAATTCCAGAATTTTGACCCAGCAACAGTGAAGGAGCAGCAATATATTTCTAAAGACGAGATTCAATTACACAAAGTTTGTGGGAGAGGCCTGTCCACGTGTTTGTTGAGGTCTCAATGGCTCCAGAGTGTTTGTTTTTGTTTTCACGGAACTCAGAAGCCTATCCTTTCCAAATTATTTGTCGAGGTTTTGATATTAAATAACATCGGGAATCAGGGATCAACATTCCTTTACTCAGATCCGGAGATCTGAGAGCCCATGGATGCAGGATTTGAGGAGAAGGATATTTTTGTTTACAGGAGTTTCAATTAAGTGCTCGATTTTTAAGATTTTAATTTTTTTTGTCTTTCGCATGCTTAAAATTAAAACTGTGGAAAAGGGAAAGGTACTTTGCTTTCTTTAAAAAAAAGGTTATTTTTAGCACTTATTTTTAAAAGAATTATAGCTTTGGCTTTCCCACCATAGTGTGTCAGCTGTAATCAGTCTACAAACACTGGATTTGAGAAAAGTGTGGGTCCTTTTAGGCAAATCCACATGAACAAATCTTTAAGGGGCGGTTATGGCAGTCTCTGGAGTAGTATGCTCCCCCAATCAGATGTGGAAGATTAGAGAACAGTTGACTGTGCCTGGCGACTATGTCTGCAGGAAGTGTGTTTTGATCTGTCTCATATCACATCTTTTGAATCAGCTGGAAGGCAATGAGAGCCACTGAGAAGCACACAGAAGACACTTAAGAATGAATCTTATGTTAAGTGGGCTTTTGTCAAGAATGAAAGCAGTAATTGTTATGAGGGACTGTCCTGTCAGGGGCACAGACAGGAGGTTCTGCAGCAGAGAGCACGAATTCAGGATGGTATGTTGCCTCCCTGATACCAGGATCAAAGCAGTTGCACCATATCGTCAAAGGGCAGAGTGAGAGGTTGGCATACCGATGGGGAAGAACAACATAGTTAGGGAAAGGGTTGAGGCTTTACAGAATGAATATGGGAAGTTCAGGAGAAGGTTAAAGAGGAGGGCCTCAAAGGTAGTCATCTCTGGATTATGTCTAGTGCCATGTGCTAGTGAGAGTAGAAATAAGAAAATAGGACAGATAAATCAATGGCTGAGGAAACGGTTGCAAGCATTCAGATTTTTAGGTCATTGGGATCTCATGATCTAATTGGAAGAGTGTGTGTGTATATCCTCAGTTGTAGTGAGAATAGAAAGATGGATGATAATGAGCAAATTAATTAGAAAAGGCAGGCAAGACCAAATCAGAAAATGAGGTAACTCTAAAGAATAGGAACAGCAAGGTGGCTCAGTGGTTAGCGCTGATGCCTCACAGTGCCAGGTCCTGGGTTCGATTCCACCTTTGGATGACTGTCTGTGCAGAGTTTGCATGTTCTCCCTGCATCTGTGTGGGTTTCCTCTGGGTGCTCCGTTTTCCTCTCACAGTCCAAAGATACGCAGGTCAGGTGGATTGGTCATGATAAATTGCCCATAGTGTCCAGGGCTGTATAGGTTAGGTGGATGAGCCGTGGAATTGCAGGATTACTGGGATAGGGTAGGGAGGGGTGGGTATAGGTGAGATGCTTTTCAGTGTGTCAGTGTGAACTCAATGGGCTGAATGGCCTGCTTCCACACTATAGGGATTCAATTCTGTGAAAATAATTAAACTGCATTTATTTTGATGCAAGCGGTCAATGAACTCAGGACTTGTATGGGAACATGAGACTGGGACATCATTGCTATTACAGAAAAATGGCTGAGGAAGGGACTGGACTGGGAGCTCAGGTTTAGATGCTGTAGATAGGATAGAAAGGGAGGCAAAAAAGGAAGGGATTGGTGCCTTTGATTAAGGAAAACATTATGCTTTATTCTCCTTAGAGAATATTCCTAAAGGATTGTCCTGTGAAGTTATATAGGTGGACCTCAAAATTAAGAAGGGTATGATCACCTTGATGGGATTGTACTCTAAGCCCCCCAGTAGTCATTGGGAAATGGAGAAACAAATATGTAGAGAGATATCAAAAATATAAGAATAATAGGGCTGGAATAGTTGGGGATTTTAACTTAACATGGTTTTCTATGTGGGAAATCATGTCTCACTGACTTAACTGAGTTTTTTGAAGAAATAATGAAGAGGATTGATGAAGGCAGGGCAGTGGACGTGATCTATATGGACCTCAGTAAGGAGTTTGATAAGGGTCCGCATGATAGACTGATTAGCAAGGTTAGATCGCATGGAAAACTGGGAGAACTAGCCATCTGGATACAGAACTGGCTTGAAAGTAGGAGATAGAAGGTGGTGATAGAGGGTTGCTTTTCAGACTGGAGCCTGTGACCAGCGGTGTGCCACAAGGATCAGTGGTAAGTCCATTCCGTTTTGTCATTTATATAAATGATTTGGATGGGAACATAGGAGGTATCGTTAGTAAGTTTGCAGATGACACCAAAACTGGAGGTGTAGTGGACAGCAAAGAAAGTAACCTCAATGTACAATGGAACCTTGATCAGATGGGCCAATGGGCCCAAGGATTGGCAGATAGAGTTTAATTTAGATAAATGTGAGGTGCTGAATTTTGGAAAGGCAAATCAGGGCAGGACTTGTACACTTAGTGGTAAGGTCCTGGGGAGTGTTGCTGAGGAAAGAGACCTTGGAATGCAGGTTCACTGTTCCTTGAAAATAGAGTCACAGGTAGACAGGATACTGAAGAAGGCAATTGGTAGGCTTGTCTCTATTAGTCAATGTTTTAAGCATAGGAGTTGGAAGGTCATGTTGAGGCTGTGCAGGATATGGTTCATCACTTTTGGAGTACTATGTTCAATTCTGGTCATCCTCTTATTGGAAGGATGTTGTGAAACTTGAAAAGGTTCAGAAAAGATTTACAAAGATGTTGCCAGGGTTGGAGGGTTTCAGCTATAGGGAGAGGCAGAATATGCAGGGCTTATTTTCCCTGGAGTGTCAGAGGCTGAGGGTTTATAAAGGGGTTTATAAAGTCATGAGGGGCATAGATAGGGTGAATAACCAAGGTCTTTTCCCCAGAGTACAGGAGTCCAAAACTAGAAGGCTTGGTTAAGGTGAGAGGGGAAAGATTTAAAAGGGTCCTAAGGGGCAATGTTTACATGCATAGGGTGGTGCATGTATGGAATGAGCTGCCAGAGGAAGTGGTGAGGCTGGTACAATTGCAGCACAGGAAGGCTTTAGAGGATTATGGGCCAAATGCTGACAAATGGGACTAGATTAATTGAGGATATCTGGTCAGTATGGACAAGTTAGACTGAAGGATTTTTTCCATGCTGTACAGCTCTGACTCTATAACTCTATGACTGTATTGCCACAGTGTTAAGGGCTTAGATGTTGAGGAATTTTTAAAATGTATTAAAAAAATTTTTCTTTATCAATTTGTATATGTATTTATTAGAGAAGGTCCAAAACCTGACTTTTTCTTGTGCTATCTTTAAATGCTGTTTAGCTAACTCACCACCCCTATTTAATCTCTCCCTCACCTCCAATGCATAACCTAAGTGTGAGATCACCAACTTTGGTCCTGTCAATTTTTCTTTAATTAATTTCAAGATTCCTCTCACTTTATGACTGAATATTTACTCAAAGGGAGTGAACTGAGTAGATTCATTTGGGGCATCTCTAATGGCAAACAACACGAATGGGATACCTTTATCCCAATCATTTGGGTAATCCTGACAATATGCTGTCAACATGGTCTTCAAGGTCTGATACCACCTTTCTAAAGCTCCCTGGGATTCAGGATGATACACACTGGATTTAAAGTGCTGTATACCTAAGCTATCCATAACCTCTTTAAACAGTCCAGCAGTAAAGTTTGACCCTTAGTCTGACTCAATCTCTCTGGGTAGCCCATACCATGCGAGAAAGCTACTAACTCCTCTACCACCTTTTTTGTCTTGATACTCCATAATGGAATTGCCTCCGGAAATCTGGCAGACACCTCCGTTATGGTTAACAAGTACTGGTTCCCACTTTTAGTTCTCGGGAAGGGACCTATACAATCAATTATAACCAGCGTGAAAGGTACTTCAAATGGGGGAATTGACAACAAAGGTACTGGTTTTTATTACTGCCTGTGGCTTACCTACTATTTGGCATGTATGACATGTACGAATTAACTGGGCTGACTAGAGGCAAGTAACATTCATGCCACACAAATGTCAGAAAATGACTATGTGCAATAAGAGACAATCCAATCACCACCTCTTGACACTCAATAGAATACTGTGGTGAGTAACTCAACTCCCGATTTCCCAAAGCCTGTCCACCATCTACAAGGCATGAGTCAGGAGTGTGATGGAGTATTCCCCACTTCCCATTGGATGGGTACAGCTCAAACAACAAGAAGATTGACACCATCCAGGAGAAAGCAGCCCACTTGATTGGTAACAGATCCACTCCGTCCACCACTGATGCTCAGTAGCACCAGTGTGAATTATCTACAAGATGCACTGCAGAAATTCACCAAATGTCCTTAGACAGCACCTCCAAACCCACAACCACTTCCATCTCAAAGGACAAGGGCAGCAGATATATGGAAACACCACATGCAAGTTCTCCTCCATTATGACATGGAAATATATGACAATTCTTCATTGTCACTGGATCAAGATCCTGGAATTCCCTCTCTAATGGCATTGTGGGTCAAGCTACAGCATGTGGATTGCAGTGGTTCAAGAAGACAGCTCACCACCACCTTCTCAAGGACAACATGGGACAGGCAATAAATGCTGACCAGCCAATGACGCCCACGAGTTAATAAAAAAATCAAGATGGTAAAATACGTTTAAAATGTGTTCATATTTCAAACTCAAAATAAAAACAGAATCCAACAATGTTCTGCTCAGTGCCCTTAGACTATGCCAAGATTTGACTGTAGGAGTCTCCCTGGAGCAGGTGGCGGATTAGTGGGCGGGGGGAAGGTGGTGAAAGCCTCTGGGCGTGTGTTTTTCCCCCATTCCCTTACCTGGTCACTTTCAAATGACTTGCACAGAGGAAAGTAACTGAAGTAGACCCTCCTTTACTCTTCAACCACCTGACCGACACACCCACAACGATTGATCAGGAAACGCATCGTAATATATATTTAAATCAGGATGTGAAACCGCAACCCATAGAACCGGACTCACGCACATATTTAACAAGTTCACTTCTGTCTAAACTTGTTTTCACTCGGAATGGGAGAGTCCGGCAGAGGCACGAAAGGTAAGTGGTGACCTTGAGTTTGGAAACAAAACTTTTTCATAAATCGAATTTTTTTTAAATTAAAGCGTACTAATAATAAATGTCAAGCATTAATTTCCTAGTTTTAACATTTACGAATGTTTAAACAAGTAACCATATTAGAAGAGTTTGTCAGGAAATAAATGTATCATGGATAACAGGTTTTCACAATCTAGTGTGAGGACTTTCTCACGTAGTAACTACTCCAATACGTGAACACAAATGGTGAATATACAGTAAAGCGCCTCACTGTCGGGTGATATTCCAAAGTACATTGGATTTAATGAGGTGTTTAATCCACTACATTGCACTCAGATTATCCAAGTGTTAGATTTAAGGGTGGGGGATGCAGCGACCGGACTGAGGATGGAGGGGAAGTCCAGTGCTGTATTGTGAAGAATATACAGAGTCAGATCATATAGTCGTTCTGAATAAATTTACCCATTGAGACAAATTCTGAAACAGATTTACTTCTCTAAGACAAGCCCCCACTTTCCAGCCAGTTTCTCAATCCGAGATTCGAGTTCAAATTAATTCTTTGTTCCAAGTTCAGAATTCTGTTGAAAAGTTGTTGAGTTTTTCTTTCTGTCGTGTCAACTGCTCTACTCTCCGCCTCTTCACTTGAATGAGTCAAATAATTAATATTAAGAATAGCGATAAATCTACCATTGATTAAATTATAAAATCTATTGATTACAAAAGTAGAAGCCGGATCTCTGCTTTTATTATTATTTTGTCCCTGGATTGCGAAGGTGTTTTTCGTTTGGCTGTTAGTTGTTTAGTTCTTAATCTAGAAACAAAATATTATTTAGTTAAGATTAGCATTCGGAGGATAGAAGGACTACACTCCAGGCGTGTTTATCCTGTCGTCCAGGAAACCGCTGTCTTCTGTAGCCCTTTCTGTTGACAGTTTGAATTCTCCGCCCACATTGGTTCTTTTATCATGATAATAAACCCAAGGGGCTGCCATCAATGGAAAGGCTTGATTCATTGAGCGTGAAATTGTGGCAAATTATAACCAGGAATTCATCGGGATGGTGGCACAGTCTAAAATGAATAGGCAACCGCACTTGTTGGTCTTCGTTTGCACTTGCTTGTCCTTTGTGGTTTAAAACTAAGTAGTGAGATAATCTGGAAAGAGTTTTTTTTTTGGAAATCAGATGTTGTTTTCCTTTAATTTTCCCTGTGGTCGGTGTTAGAGCGAGGGGAGTGGTGTGTATTGACAATATTAGCTGTTCCCAGGATGCCTCAGACCTGTCGTCTCACAACAGCAAAGAAGAAGAACTAGGAAATACCGCAGTCAGTTTGCCTCCATTGAAACCGATTCCTGGTTATGTGTTCTTGAAAGAATGGATTCAGCATTGCCAGATTTGCACCTTCGTCCTCGAGGCTTCCAGTCAAATTAAACTTTTTGACGTGCAGTTACTGATGCAGGAAGTGATGTTGCTACAAGTTCATTCTTTGCACTGTAGCCTTATGCAAATCTGCACGAGCTGGTTTGCAAAGAGGTTCACACTGCTGCAGGTATATTGTTGTACCATGGGACGTTCGCCACATCTAGGTTATTCCCAGAACAAGCAATTTCGCCTCTAAATTTGATTCCAAGCACAGGGGAGAACTAACTGATCCTATCTCTTGAGGGAATGAAGAAAAATCACTTTCATTTTGTAAATTCTTTGGAAGAAGTAAAATCTTCACCTGCAGCCTATGAACGGAGTGCTTTGATAGTTTCTCTGAAACAAAATCTGATTACATGCAAATCACAATGACAAATCAAAAATTGTCCCTGAAAAGGGCAGATCAACTCAAAGGAGCGAGTCAGCATTGGCCAGCACAAATGACCTTTACTGTACAATGAGATTGCTTATTCAGACATTCTAACTTGTATCCCTTGTACTGTACCAACTTTGTTTGCCTGGGATATCTCATGCTGAAAGCTGCAATTCCTGACAATTGAGCACATTGACAAAGTTCCCCTAGGTCAACCATGGGACACTGCAACAAAATTGTCTGTGCTCCAAAACACAAATACTACTCTCTGGAGCCAGCTAGTTGGCATGTCTGTTGGGTGCTCAGAAATATAGCTTGTGTAGAGGTGCAGAAATGAAGGGGTGCAAATAAACTACTGATCGTGCAATGTAACTGAAAAACTTTTGGAAAAGTTGCAATCTTACAATTTCCACTCAAGTAAAAGGGGTCATTGTCTACAAAAGACCATAGACAATTGAATATGTATAGTTTGAAGATTGTGAGGGAGACAAGGTGAGGAAACAAGTGTCTGTGAATTACCGTAGCCACTAAATGTACACTGTTTCACACCAAATTCTAGTCATTTAGCTAACTGACTCCCTTTCACATAGCTAACATGGTGTCAGGTAGAAAAGTATCAAACACATATAGTCATACCATTAAGCATGTCAACCTGTTGCTTATTAATGTATCACACCATTGCTTGAATAGAAATATGACACAACAAACCCAAGTTCACCACATTGTATTGCAGTGCAAGTAACAAGCCTTTGTTGTATACAGTATGTGGTAACACTCTCAACTCCGAGTCAGAAGTTTGTGGATTCAAGCCCCACCTTAAACACTTGAGTACATAGTATATGCTTACATTTCAATGCAAAACAGATGGAGCAACATTAAACTTTGGCCTTGTTTTCCCTCCCAGATATGTGCAAAAGATCCCATTGCACTTTTTGTTAAACAGCAGGAACATTCTCCTAGTGTCTTGGCTAATATGTATCAATCAACCACTGCCACCAAAAATATATTCATTTCTCAATGAACATCACGAAGTGTATTACTTAGAATCCCTTCAGTGTAGAAACAGGCCATTTGGCCCAACAAGTCCACACCAACCTTTTGAAGAGTAGCTGACCCCTACTATTCCACATTTACCCCTAACTAACCTACACATCCCTGAAGACTATGAGTAATTTAGCGTGGCCAATTCACCTAACTTGCACATCTTTGGATTGTGGGAGGAAACCAGAGCACCCAGAGAAAACCCACACAGATATGGGGAGCATGCACAAACTCCATACAGACAGTCGCCTGAGGCTGGAATTAAAGCCAGATCGCTGGCACTTTGAGGCAACAGTGCTAACCACTAAGCCACCACCTGGTTATTGGTCAGTATATATAAATAGGCTGCATTTTTCCTCCACCAGTGGATGATCTCCTTGTGATCCTCCTAAGGTCCCCAAAATCACAAATGCTAATCTTTAGTGAAAGCAATTCACTCTACATGAAGTCAAACAGCTGAGTGTATTTAATATAGGCTGTGGGTGACTTTAGTGCCGGAGAATGTGGAAACATGTCAGAAATTCAATTTCCCAAAGGCAGGTTTCAAATTTTGCTATTAAGTTTTCAGGATCTTTAAGGCAGGTTGCCTTTGCTGACCTTCATGGTTGGGAACCTGTTTTTTCATCATTAATGTCTTCTGAAAACTCATTAACATTCCCAACCCACTGGAATTGGGTTCATAAGCACAATTAGGTTAGTCAAAAATGTGAAGCACTTACATTCACAAAACCCGATCGTATATATATGAGGTGTGTAGCTCCAAACTGTAGTGAGTACAAGCTTCTTCAGTTACTTGACTGCTTTATTTCTATGCCATTTCTATGTTCAAATACTTTACTCAAAGCTGAAGCCTGTCCGTGTTGATCAGCTCATGTGAAGTCTCAAGTTATTGTTAAATGCTAACAGTGTTACGGGTGAAGTTTGACCAGACCAACAAGTCTATCCAAGCAAGAAAGTCAATATTGGCTGATGCTGACAACCCTCATTGGGGCATTGCCTGCTGAACTCAAAAGGGAGCTCAATGCAAAAGACTATCTATTTTGGTTATTGTCCTTGTTCTTGTCCCATGCAAACCTTTTAATGAAATGCCATCAAATGTGTATCTTCTTTTGGTTGTGATTCCCTCTGAGTGGATGGTGTGGGTGCTCCTGAGTGTGGTAACCTTTTATACTTTAAATGTGAATCCTACGGATGTGTGAGAGGTGATACCACTGTGATGCCAGTGGTACTACATTGGTAGCTGCAATGAAGTGGCAGACACTGACTGAACTTGAGTATTCTAATGGAAATGCATGGGACCCAAAATCCTATGTGACAGTCTTCCGCAGTGGTACCTTACAATGCTAACTCATACTGCTAGGAGCATGCAGCACTGAATAAACAATGGTGCATGGTTTGGCAGACTGCAGCAGATTGGTGAGATTTTTTGCTTGGCTTCAGATATCTTCAGGGATGGGTGAGGGTGATGTGCAGAGGTGGAGTGACGCTCCTGGGTTGCAGAGATTGAAGTGCAATCTTGGTGCCTTTTATCTATGGCAGCCGGCTGTTGGCGCCTGAAAGGTCCTGATGGGTGCCAGGATTTCCTGCCTGTAAAATTTGCTGTTTAACCTATATATACTTTTGTACTGAGCAGGCAAGTACTCACCCCAATGCAGAAGTTCTCCCATTTTTATGCCTCACTACACACTTTGTCTCAAAAACGTCCATGCATAACATCTTTTTAAAATTAATTCATAGAGTGTGGACATTGCTGGATGGGCCAGCATTGATTCTTATCCCTACTTGTTCTTGAACATGTGGTATTCCTGCTCCTCGGATGCTGCCTGACCTGCTGTGCTTTTCCAGCACCACTCTAATTTTGACTTGAACAGGAGGTGGTGAGCTCTCTTCATGAACCAGAGCAGTCCATTTGAAATAGGTAGGGCCACAGTACCATTTGGGAGGGAGTTCCAGGATTTTGACCCAGCGACAGTGAAGGAATGATGATATATTTCCAAGTCAGAATGTTTTGGAGGGGAATGTGCAGATGATGGTGTCTACTGCCCCTGTCTTGCCAGATGGTAACGGTCATGGCTTTGGAAGGTGGTGTCTGAGAAACCTTGGTCAACTTTTGCAGTGCGTCTTTTAAATTACACACACTGCTGCTAATGCACATCAGTGGTGGAGGGAATTAATGTTTGTGGGTTTGGTGCAAATCAAGCAGGCTGTTTTGTCTTGGATACTGTTTAGCTTCATGAGCATTGTTTGAGCTGCACTTTTCTAGGACAGTGGGGAGTACTCCTTCATACTCCTGACTTGCACCTTGTAGATGGTGAACAGACTTTGGGGATTCAGGAGTTGAACTATTCACTACACAATTCCTAGTCTCTGACATGCTGTATAGCCACAACACTTAGATGGTTAGTCCAGTTCAATGTCTGATCAATAGTAATCCCCAAGATGGTGATAGTGGTGGATTCAGCAAGGGCAATGCCATTGAATATCAAGGTGCGATGGTTAAATATTCTTTTCTTTTGTTGAAGATTAGTCATCGCCTGGAACTATGTGTCATGTATGTTACTTGCCACTTCACATCCCAAATCTGGATATTTAGATTAGATTATTTACAGTATGGAAACAAGCCATTCAGCCCAACAACCCCACACCAACCCGCTGAAGAGTAACCCACCCAGACTAATGCACTTAACACTATTGGCAATTTAGCATGGCCAACTTACTTAACCTACACATCTTTGGATTGTGGGAGGAAACCAGAGGAAACCCTCACAGGCACAGGGAGAATGTGCAAACTCTACACAGACAGTCACCCAAGGTGGGAATCGAACCTGGGTCCCTGGCGCTGTGAGGCAGCAGTGCTAGCTGCTGAGTCACCATGTTGCCCCAAATATTGTCCGTGCCTTACTGCATGCAATACTTGAGGTGTCACAAATTGTCCTGGACATTGTGCAATCATTAACAAACATACCCATTTCTCACCTTTATGATAAAGGGAAGGTAATTGGATGAAGCAACTATAGATGGTGAGCCTAGGACACTACCCTGAGGAACTCCTCTAGTGATGTCCTGGAGGTAAAACGGTTGACCTCCAACCACCACAACCTTCCTTGTGCAGTGTGTGATTTCAACCAGAGGAGCATTCTATCCCTGGTCACTGAAGAATCTTGTGCTCAAGAAAGCAGCAAGCAGATACATTTGGAAGTGCTGAGAAGTAACCAGAATAAGGTGGAAGTTTTACTTCTGAGAATAACTGGAACTAAGGAAAATTTTTCAGAGAATTAAAACATAATTATGATGGGCCATACAAAAGTAAATAACTTTAAGATTAATGTGTCCATCAGAGTTCTGATAACATATGTATTTATGCACCATATTTAATTCTTTAAATACAAAGTTTGTTTTGTTAAAAAGTGAAACCTTGTGGCATAGTACTATTGGTTAACACAAGGTGTTGGGATTTCTCTTTAAACAGTTAACCTTTGTTTAAAGAGAAATGTTTATCTAAGATTACAAAGAGATCTTGATCAATTGGGTTAATGGGCTGAAGACTAACAGATGGAGTTTAATTTAGGATAAATACAAAGTATTGCATTTTGGCAAAACATACAAGAGCAGGACTTATGCAATTAAAAGTGGGCATGGGGTCGTATTGCAGAACAGAGATGTAGGTTCAGGTACATAATCCTTTGAAGTTTGCATCACATATTGATAGGGTGGTTAGGAAGGCATTCAGCACGCTTGCTTTCATTGCTCAGACCTTTGTTTGGACATTATGTTGAGGGTGGACAGGATGTCGACGAGGCCTCTTCTGAAAGATTGTGTCCAGTTCTGGTTGCTCTGTTATAGGAAGGATTATTAAGAAGGAGAGGGTTCGGAAACAATTTACCAGATGTTACCAGGACTGGAGGGTTTGAGTTATAAAAGAGGCGGGATAGGCTGGGACATTTTTCACTGGAGCATAGGAGGTTGAGGAATGATCTTATGGAGGTTTATAAAATAATGAGGGATATAGATAAGGTGAATTGCAGATGTCTTTTCCCTAGGTTTGGGAATTTCAAGATGAGGGAACATATTTTTAAGGTGAGAGGAATAAGATTTAAAAAATACAAGGGGGCAATTTTTTTTACACGATGTGGTTTGCATGCGGAATGAACTTCCAGAGGAAGTAGGGGATGTACGTACAGTTACAATGAGATAAGTATGAACAAAAAACATGTGGAGAGATATGGGTCAAGTGCAGGCAGATGGGACTAGTTTAGTTTGAGTTTATGGTTGGCATGGACTGGTTGGACCGAAGGGTCTGTTTCCTGTACGACAGTATGACTCTATTAACAATCTCGAACTGATCAGAGTCTTGTGGTAAAGAAGTGGTGATAGGAGTCATCAACAGTGCTCATAAGTACTGCATGCTGATTCTCAGTTTGGGTTCTGCCAGGATCACTTGATTTCAGACCTCATTACAGTTTTGGGCCAAATATTGGCAAAAAAAAAACTGAATTCTGTGATACTGTTTGCTGTTGACATCAATGTGGGCAGAGTCAAGGTAACATTTCAGCAAAAATATAGCACAGAGAATGATGGTAGTAGCTGGCAATCAATCATTCTTCTCCCCAGATATTACTGCAGGGGTTTAAGGACAGTGTGTCCAGTTCAAACAGCACGGCTTCTTCATTTATGACTTTCTCGCCAGGATTAGGTCACAGGTATGAGTGATTGTTGATGCTTGCAGACTTTCACTTCATTTATAACTCCTTAGACAATGAAACATGCCTACATTTTTAGCAAAACCCGAACAGCATTCAGGCCACGGCTGTTAAGTGGCAAGTATAATTAGCATCATAGAGGAGGTCATGCAATACCACCTCCCCTTGACATTCAACAGCATTCTCATCAAATCACCCAACATCAACATCCTGGGAGCGTCCAGTGACCAGAATCCTAAGTGGACCAATCACATCAATATTGTTGCTGCAGGAACAGACCAAAGACTGGGCATTCTATGGAGAGTGACTCGCCTCCTGACTTCTTGTAGTTTGCCTATCATCTATAAGGCGCAAGCAGGAATGTAATAAAATACTATCCGTTTATCTGGATGAGTGTAGATACAATAATACTCGAGAAGCTCGGCACTATCCAAAAGACAACAACCTGTATCAACGATACTCCACTGGCATACAGTGTCAGTAGCATGTAGTAACGAGAAGATGCGCTGCAGAAAGACATCATATGTCTTTTCACTGCATTACCCATACCCATGATTTCTATAGTTCAAACGAACAAAGGCAACAGAAGCCAGCATATCAAAAAGTTTCCTCTGAGTTACCCCATCTGCCTTGCAATTATTGTCATCATTCATTCATTATCAGTGTGTTGAAGTTCCAAAACAATGTAACCAAAATTAACGTGATGTACACATACCACATGGACTGCAACAATTCAAGATAATGAATCAACACCACCTTCTCACAGGCAACTAATTGAAATACCCACATTCTGTGAATTAATGCAAATAAGTTATGATATTCAATGATCCTTTGTGAATTATGGATGATTACTCTTACTTCCAAATAGTCTTTTGGTAGCACAGAACTTGAGTATTGCTAAAAGAAAAGACATATTTTGTTAAATATATGAAATAGGAGCAGAAATAGACCATTAAGCCCCTCAGTCTGCTGCACCATTCAATAACATCAAGGCTCATCCATTTTTGTTTTGAATTCCATATTCCCATCTACCTCTAACTCTTGACTCCCTTGCCCAACAAGAGTCTATCGATCTCTGTCTTTAAAAAAGTAGAGTCTCTGTTTCCTGGCAGCCAGCCAATCTTCTAGCCATATTAATATGCTACTTCTTATATAATGAGCTTTTATTTTCCACAGTAACCTTTGGTGTGACCCTCTATTAAATGGCTTCTGAAAATACAAGAATAGAACATCAACTTATCCACAGCACATGCCCCTCCTTCAAATAATCTCAATAAGTTTGTTCAACATGATTTCCATTTGACCTTTCCTGATTACTGAGATTGTTTTTAATGCACAGCTAGAGTCTCTTCAATGATCATTTTTAACATGTTCACCATAGCAGTCATCAAACTAACTGGCATATAATGTCCTGTTTTTGCCTTCCTGACTGTAGGTAATCTAGTAACTCCTCCATACAGTGTGAAAACGGGCCCTTAGGCCCAACATGTCCACACTGACCCTCCAAAGGGTAACCCACCCAAACCCATTCCCCAACACAACATTCTATGGGCAATTTAGCATGGCCAATTCACCTGACTACACATCGTTGGACTGTGGGAGGAAACCAGAGCATCCAGAGGAAACCCACACAGACACAGGAAGAATGTGCAAACTCTACACACAGTTGCCCAAGGCAGAATCGAACCCAGGTCCCTGACACTGTGAGGCAACAGTGTTAGCACTGAGCCACCATGCCATCCATGCAGTTATATTTGCTACTTTCAAGTCCAGTGGAGCCTTTCCTGTGTCTCAGGAAGTTTGGAAAATTAACATGAATGCATCTATTGCCTTGTTTATAGGATGAAATACATCAGGGACCACTGAGGGAACCTAATGGGGCTCATGACCACCATGTCTCTTGTGTCTGGTGGGATACATTCTGGGATATTAATAGAGGTAGATGCAAAGATAGTGGATGCACTGATAGTAATCTTTAAAATTCCTTACATTCTGGAAAAGTTCCAGAGGATTAAAAGGCAACACCTTTATTTGGAGTCATAGAGATGTACAGCATGGAAACAGACCCTTTGGTCCAACTCATCCTTGCTGACCAGATACCCCAACTTAATCTAGTCCCATTTCCCAACACTTGGCCCATATTCCTCCAAACCCTTCCTATTCATATATCCATTCAGATGCTTTTTAAATGTTGCAATTGTACTAGCTTCCACCACTTCCTCTGGCAGCTCATTCCATACACGCATCACCCTCTGCATGAAAAAATTGCCCCTCTCATCTAAATCTATTCCCTCTAGTTCTGGACTCACCCACTCCAGGGAAAAGACTTTGTCTATTTATCCTATCCATGCCCCTCATGATTTTATAAACCTCTGAGGTCACCTCTCAGTCTTCAACATTCCAGGGAAAACAGCCCCAGCCTGTTCAGCCTCTCCCTGTAGCTCAAATCCTCCAACCCTGGCAACATCCTTGTAAATCTTTTCTGAACCCTTTCAAGTTTCACAACATCCTTCCAATAGGAAGGAGACTAGAATTGCATGCAATATTCCAAAAGTGGCCTAACCAATATCCTGCACAGCTGCAACATGACCTCCCAACTCCTGTACTCAATGCTCTGACCAATAAAGGAAAGCAAATCAAATGCCTTCTTCACTATCCTATCTACCTGCAACTCCACTTTCAAGGAGCTATGAACCTGCACTTCAAGGTCTATTTGTTCAGCAACACTCCCTAGAACCTTACCATTAAGTGTATAAGTCCTGCTAAGATTTGCTTTCCTAAAACACAGCATCTCACATTTATCTAAATTAAACTCCATCTGCCACTCCTCAGCCCACTGGCCCATCTGATCAAGATCCTGTTGTAATCTGAGGTAACCTTCGCTGTCCACTGCACCTCCAATTTTGTGTGTCGACTGCAAATGTACTAACTATACCTCCTATGTTCATATCTAAATCACTTCTATAAACATCAAAATGTCAAAATTTAAAAAGGAAAAGGAGAGCAAACAAGTAACTAACGACCAATTAGCTTAACTTCTGTTATCATAAAAATGTTAGTGTTTATCATAAAGTACATTACTAGCAGGGCATTTACAAAGACATAAAATGATCAAGCAGAGTCAGCATGTGTTCACAAAGAGGAAATAAAATTTAATAGAATTCTTTGAAGAGGTAAGAAAGATAAAGGGGAAGCAGTCAATGTAATATGTGTTTGATAAAGTATTGTAAGCCGTTTCATAAAATAATTTTTCAGAATGGCAACCTGTAACTAAACGAGCCCCACAGGGTTCAGTGCAGGAGCCACAATTATTTATAATATTTATTAATGACTTAAATGAGGAAAATAAACAAAGTGTTGTTAAGTTTGTAGATGACATGGAAATAGGTGGGAAAGCAAATGGTGAGAATGACACAGAATCATCTGTACAGGAATGTAGGCTTGTTAAACAAGGGGACAAAAACATGAGCAGTTGGAATATAATATGGAAAAATGTGAGGTTATGCACTTTGGCAGGAAGATGAGAGGAGTTGAATATTATTTAAATAGAGAAAGACTGCAGAAAGCTACAGAACACAGTGATTTCGGAGTCTTTGTACACAAATCATAGAAAGTTAGCAATCAAGTTCAGCAGGTGATAGGGAAGGCAAATGAAATCTTGGCCTTTATTTCAAAGGGAATGAAATTTTAGAGGGTTTTGCTAAAACTGTACAAGGCACGAATCAGACCACAGCTGGAATATAGTAAACAGTTTTGAGCTCCTTCCTAGGGATAGATATACTGGCATTGGACACTGTCCAGGGAAGGTTCAGTTGGCTGATCCTGAATATGGAAGCAGTGTCATATGAGGAAAGATTGAGCAGATTAGGCCTGTACTCATTGGAGTTTAGAAGAATGAGAGGTTATTTTATTCAAATATGCAAGATTATTAAGGGACTTGACAAAGTAAATGCAGAGAGGTGGTTTCTCCTTTTGTGAGTCTGGGATCAAAGGACATAATATCAGAATAAGGGGTCACCCATTTAAGAGAGAGATGAGAAGGAACTTCTCTGAGGGTAAGGAATCTGTGGAATTCTTACTGCAGAGGCTGGATTATTAAGTATATTTAAAACAGACATATTACAGATCGATTTTTAATCAGTAAGAGAATGAAAGCTATGGGGAAAGAAAAGAAAGTGGAGTTAAGGTTTTTTTTAAAATTCATTGATGGGTTGAGGACATTGGTGAAGCCAGCATTTGTTGTCCATCCTGGAATTTAAGAGTCACCACATTGCTGTAGATCTAGAGTCACTGATCTAGATCTAGGCCAGACAAGGTAAGAATGGCAGTTTCCTTCTTTAAAATGACATTTGTGAACATATTAATTTTTCCAACAATCAATCATAGTCATCATTAGACTCTTAATTTCAGATTTTTTAATTGAACTCAAATTCAGCCAACTGCTGTGGCAGAATTCTGGATCCATTATCTAGGTCTCTAGATTAACAGTCTAGTGATAATACCATTAGGCCATCATCTCATTTATCACCACCTTAGCCATAATATCACTGACTGGTGGAGTAGATTCAATGAGCTGAATGGGCTACTTCTGCTCCAATGTTTTATGATCTTACAGTCTTATGGACTTGTCAGCCCACAGGTACACCAATTTGCTCAGTTTCACATCATTCATGACTTGCTTACGTTAAATTCCTCTCACCCTTCCAACTCCTGTTCACAGCTATTACTGAAATGCTATATTAGTGAAGATGAAAGCAAAACATTTCTTCATTTCATTTGCCATATCCTTATTATCTACTGTTAGCACCTCACACACTAAAGTGAATCCACTCGATTCACATAGACAACTAGAAAGAGGAACTTAGCCGCCCTTTTTTGTGTTTGTCCTATCTTTGTACAGGACACTTAAAAGTGGCTAAAATGATAAGAAGGTGAAATAATTTAGAAATGTAAAGGTATTTCTTGGGTACATAGGCAGTCAATGATACAGTGTATGCAGTGTATTTCTGTCAGTGTAAGCCTAGGAAAGTTTCCACTGTAACAAAACATTTTACTTGGAGATCACTGGAACAATTAAACATTCCTAGCTCCAGTGTTGTAAGATTTTTCTTATTAGTGTCTTCCTTTATTGAGATGTTCAAATTGTTTCTAATAGTTTATTACAGGAAATATGCACGTCAGTACTACTCCAGGCCTCCGGAAAGGGCGTGAGTACAAATGGAATTCCAAACGGGAGCTGAGTTAAGATAAGGAAGGTTTTACTGAATGTGCTATTATTACCAGGCCCTTATCATACTGTAATTAAATTGAACTCACACAAAAGATTTGACATATTCATTAAAGTTGCTAAACAATATATTTTATACAAATTGAATCATTGTGTGCAGACTCGACCAGACCTAGTGGAAACATCATTTTAATTTCCTCCCTGCTTTGATTACTAGTCCCACCCCCTTCATCACCCAAAAGAAAAATAACCAGTTAAGTGTATATAGAGGCTAAAAATTATTGTTTTACTCTGATTTACCCTCCAAAAGACATTAATCGATACATAACTGCTATGTAAAATATGTAAAATCAGTGACCCAGGTGTGGAAATACCATTCAGTGGTTTATTTTTCCAGTATGTATTGTTTTCTTGGCTAAATCATTAGTATAAATATAAATGACCAATTAATGTAAAGTGGCTTTGTTGCTGTCACTAGATCATTTCAGAATGACCATCAACAGCAAGTGTAAGATTGAAGTCAATAGGATTCAATGGGAGAATTCCCCAGTTGTTGAGATCACTCTAAAGTGTGAACGACAATCATCACATGACCATAAGACATAGGAGTGGAAGTAAGGTCATTCGGCCCATCGAGTCCACTCCGCCATTCAATCATGGCTGATGGGCATTTCAACTCCACTTACCCGCATTCTCCCCGTAGCCCTTAATTCCTTGAGACATCAAGAATCTATTAATCTCTGCCTTGAAGACATTTAGCGTCCCGGCCTCCACTGCACTCTGCGGCAATAAATTCCACAGACCCACCACTCTCTGGCTGAAGAAATGTCTCCGCATTTCTATTCTGAATTGACCCCCTCTAATTTTAAGGCTGTGTCCACGGGTCCTAGTCTCCTCGCCTAACGGAAAAAATTTCCTAGCGTCCACCCTTTCCAAGCATGTATTATCTTGTAAGTTTCTATTAAGTCTCCCCTTAATCTTCTAAACTCCAATGAATACAATCCAAGGATCCTCAGCCATTCCTTGTATGTTAGACCAACCATTCCAGGAATCATCCGTGTGAATCTCCGCTGGACACGTTCCAGTGCCAGTATGTCCTTCCTGAGGTGTGGGGACCAAAACTGGACACAGTACTTCAAATGGTGCCTAACCAGAGCTTTATAAAGTCTCAGTAGCAGAACGGTGCTTTTATATTCCAACCCTCTTGAGATAAGTGACAACATTGCATTCGCTTTCTTAATCACGGACTCAACCTGCATGTTTACCTTTAGAGAATCTTCGACTAGCACTCCCAGATTCCTTTGTACTTTGGCTTTACGAAGTTTCTCACCATTTAGAAAGTAGTCTATGCTTTTATTCTTTTTGCCAAAGTGCAAGACCTTGCACTTGCTCACGTTGAATTCCATCAGCCATTTCCTGGACTACTCTCCCAAACTGTCTAGATCCTTCTGCAGCCTCCCCACTTCCTCAGTACTACCTGCCTGTCCACTTAATTTCATCTCATCAGCAAACTTCGCTAGAATGCCCCCAGTCCCTTCATCCAGATCATTAATATATAATGTGAACAGCTGCGGCCCCAGCACTGAACCCTGCGGGACACCACTTGTCACTGGCTGCCATTCCGAAAAAGAACCTTTTTCCCCAACTCTCTGCCTTCTGTTAAACAGCCAATCCTCAATCCATACCAGCAGCTCACCTCGAATACCATGGGCCCTCACCTTGCTCAGCAGCCTCCCCTGTGGAACCTTATCAAAGACCTTTTGGAAGTCTAGATAGACCACATCCACTGGGTTTCCCTGGTCTAACCTACTTGTCACCTCTTCCCAGGACAATGCTGCAGAAATCCCTCAGGGAAGCAACCTCAATCCAGTTCCCTTCAGTTCCTCCCCTCATATGGTCAGGAGTGGAGCTGTTCACGGGCAGTGTCCAGTCCCATTTCACAACTTTTCTAATAATGAAGCTGTCCATGCTGGATAACAGTAGAATGTGGAAAGTATCCAGGCTTAAGCTGACAAGTGGCAGGTAACATCTGTGGCAATTAATAAGGATAATCTAAAAAATCTAGCCATTTGCCTTTTATTTTCAATGACACCATCAATGTACAATCATTTTACAGGAGTTGCCATTAATCAGAAGATGAATTAGACTGGTCCGAGAGAGAGGTGCAAGAGGGGTGGGGGGCAGGCAAATCCTGAGGCATGGGAAGAAGCAAACAGGACAAGATCTGGAACAGCAAAGCACAAGGGTAGAGAAGTGAAACACGCATGGCCAAGAACTGACACACAATGGAGATTGAGTATAACAATGGCGTGAAATGTATCTGGTGACCAGTCAGGTGGTTGCTGCACATTAAAGATATGGCATACCTGGAGGAGCACCAGTTGCATAGATACAAACCTTCTCGTGATGTCAAATTGTGGCTGCATAATTCTCTTCTCGAGGGAATTCCCATTGCTTTTTGGACTACATGGTTCGGTTATAGAGTTAGAGTGAAAAGTATCACTAATTAATTTTAAAATGAACAATAGTAATCAAGAAATGATTGTAATGATAGAAAGGGTTGGTATGAGTGAGGACAGTTTTTAAAAGGCTAATATTTGATGGACAGATGTATGCTCCATGAAACGGTACAACGACTAACATAATTCATTTCTTCTTCCATAGTCTAGTGATAGTTCAAAATTAGAGTGGTGCTGGAAAAGCACAGCAAGTCAGGCAGCATCCGAGGAGCAGGAAAATCGATGTTTCGGGCAAAAGCCCTTCAGCAGGAACGATAGCTCAGTCAAGCTATGAATGAAAGAAGTTAATTTGAATTAATAAACCTTGAAATTAAAAAAAACTTTTTTTTATTATTGTACTGCTTTGCAAGGAATGGTGGAAAAAGACAAGAAAGACTTGCTTTCATGTTGCCCCTCTCTCATTTGCCAATGCTCCTTCACCTGTACCTCCCAAATATGTACCACTTAAATGGATAAAGGCAATAGGCCCATGAAGCGCCAACATCTGCAAGTTCCCTAAGCTAAGAGTAGGGAAATCTGCTGACTGGTAATGATAGGAGAGGAGGAGCTGCTGAGCATTAAGCAGTTAAAATGGGATGAGGAACTTACTCACATTTTCCCCACTCCAATATAACTGACTGATTGATTGAAATTTGAAATCGCAGCTGGCTAATGAAACAACTCCCACAGAGGCTGGTATCCCGCCACTAACTCACTCTTTATTTATACATGAACTGTCCTTGACTACAGTACTGCCTCATTTCAGTATCCCTGACACTCCACCTTTTTATGTCAGCCAGGCTTTCGTGATTGGACCAGGTTAACAGTCCCAATTCGGGAACTCTTATTCTATGAGGTCCACCTGGCTGACTTCATCACAAGCATAGGGTCCTAGAGTCGTAGAGGTGTACAGCACAGAAACAGACCCTTCCATAAAAACAAATTGAGAAAATGCTGGAAAATCTCAGCAGGTATAGCAGCATCTGTAAGAAGAGGAAAGAGCTGACGTTTCGATCTGATCCTTTGTCAAAAGACCCTTCTGTGCAACCCGTCCACGCCGACCAGGTATTCCAACCCAATCTAGTCCCACCTGCCAGCACTTGGCCCATATCCCTCCAAATCCTTTCTATTCATATACCCATACAGATGCCTTTTAAATGTTGTAGTTGTACTTGTCTCCACCACTTCCTTTGGCAGCGCATTCCATACACGTACCATCCTCTGCATGAAAAAGTTGCCCCTTAGTCTCTTTTATATCTTTCCTCTCTCACCCTAACCTATGCCCTCTAGTTCTGGACTCCCAAACCCCAGGGAAAAGATTTTGTCTATTTATCCGATCCAGGCCCCTCATGATTTTATAAATCTCTGTAACGTCACCCCTCAGTCTCCCACACTCCAGGGAAATCAGCGCCAGCCTAGTCAACCTCTCCCTATAGCTCAAATCTTCCAACCCTGGCAACATCCTTGTAAATCCTTTCTGAACCCTTTTGAGTTTCACAACATCCTTCCAATAGGAAGGAGACCAGAATTGCACACAATATTCCAACAGTGGTCTAACCAATGTCCTGTACAGCTGCAACATGACCTCCCAACTCCTGTACTCAATACTGTGACCAATAAATGAAAGCATAGCAAACACCTTCTTCACTATCTTATCTACCTGAGACTATACTTTCAAGGAGCTATGAACCTTCACTCCAAGGTCTCTTTGTTCAGCAACACTCCCTAAGATTTTACCATTAAGTGTATAAGTCCTGCTCTGATTTGCTTTCCCAAAATGCAGCACCTTGCATTTATCTAAATTAAACTTCGTCTGACACTTCTCAGCCCACTGGCCCATCTGGTCAAGATCCTGTTGTAATCTGAGGTAACCTTCTTCGCTGTCCACTACATCTTCAATTTTGGTGTCATCTACAAAATTACTAACTATATCTCTTAAGTTCACTTCCAAAATATTTATATAAATGACGAAAAGTAGTGGACCCAGCACCGATCCTTGTGGCACTTCACTGGTCACAGGCCACCAGTCTGAAAAACAACTCTCATCCACTACCGTCTTCTACCTTCGAGCAAATTGTGTATCCAAATGGCTAGTTCTCCCTGTATTCCGTGAGATCTAATCTTGTTAACCAGTCTCCCATGGGAAACCTTGTTGAACACCTTACTGGAGTCCATAGTGATCACATTTAACACTCGCCCTCATCAATCCTCTTTGTTACTTTTCAAAAAATTCAATCAAGATTGTGAGACATGATTTCCCATACACAAAGCCATGTTGACTATCCCTAATCAGTCCTTGCCTTTCCAAATACATGTATACCCTGTCCCTCAGGATTCCCTCCAACAACGTGCCCATTAATGACCTCAGGCTCACTGGTCTCTAGTTGCCTGGCTTGTTCTTACCATTTTACCATGTTAGCCAACCTCCTGCTTCTGGAACCTCCCCCGTGACTATCGATGATACAAATATCATAGCAAGGGGCCCAGCAATCACTTCCATAACTTCCCACAGAGTTCTAGGGTACACCTGATCAGATCCTGGGAATTTATCTACTTTTATACATTTCAAGACATCCAGCACTTCTTCCTCTGTAATATAGACATTTGACAAGGATGTTTACCGCAAGCTATATGCGACTCCACAGTGTCACTGGGCCATATTCTGTTATTTGAACCATCGGCCAAAGCAGCGGAGCTGTGGTGGCCAACCCTTGGTTTTTCAATGCCTAGATTTCAATTAAAAAAAACTTTATTAACCTACCAAGTGTACTTAAACTAGTTCTTGAAGAAATCAGCAAACAGTATGCCACTCATGCCTGGGCTTTTTTTAACACTGTGGTACACCTGTCATTTGACCATGTTCTGATCTTTTCTTCTTAGGTCCAAGATTATGGATATTACTTCAGGAATGGATACTACTACAAGCAGTTGTTTGGGGTCCAGAGACTGCAGATGGTGTCTGCCTATGTGATGACAATGTTAATTTCAGGACTTTTGAATTTAGCCAGGTGAGAGAAGAATGTTGCTTAAACTTCACCGGTTCTTACATTGGTACCCTTCAATGGGATGTCTTCACAAATTTGTCAGGAATCCAGGTCCTGGACCTCTCAAGTTGTAACATATCTGACATTCACAAAATGGATGAAAACCCAAGTTCTCTGGAGGCTCTATATCTTGATCATAATCAATTAGAACAATTACCTTCGAACTTCCTCATAAACGCACCCAGCTTAAAGATCCTTCATCTGGAGAACAACCATCTTCAACAGTTGCCTGATAACCTTTTAAAGGCTTCAGACCAAATTCAGGAGCTGTACCTAGATTCCAACAACTTAAAATATATACCTTCAAATGTCTTGAAACCAAGCCTCATGAAATTGTCTCTTTTCAATAACACCTTGGAGTGTACATGTGCCTTATACGATGATTTGGCAAAATATGTTACTGAAAATGTAAGCATCGGTGGATCAGAAAACATGATTATGTGCTACACACCAAAGCACACTCAAGGTGTGAACATCATTGACATTCATCGCTCAGATATCTGTCGTTCCCATGGTCTCACAGCTCTCTTTATTTGCCTGCCATTGCTTGCAATTCTTGCAGTGGTGTTATGTTGCTACTGCTGGAAAAGAAGAAGGTCTGATTTTAAAGCCATGAGACAAGACAGTCAAATTTGCACCATTGAGAAATCTGGCTTTTCAAATGCAGGGGATCATCAGTATATAACTTGCAGGACTCCAGAAACAGCTCCCATTCCCACAGGATATGAAAACAGTATTCTCGGCAGAAACCAATTTATGTTACGTCCCTCAACAGCCTTGCTGGGTAGTAACCGTGATTTATATGAAGAAGTGGAAATTAAGCCGAGTGTTTCTGTTGACTCAGTCACATGTGTTGATGTGTCCAATAATAAAGTGCAAGAAGATAGAGTTGACGAAGTCCATGCTGAGCCAGAATTGGTGAACGTCACAGAGGAGTTACAAGAGTCCGATCATCAAAGGCTCTACATGAATAAGACAGCAAATTACTACAATCTAGTTCCTGACATTGAATTAGATGATTCTGACCATGGTGAATATGAAAATATCGATTTGACCTCATGATGCGGGATCATTTGCATAAAAGACTTCACAAAAGCCAGAAAGAAACATTTGACAGTATGCAAGAATGATGAAGATGGACTGAGGACTTGTATTTTAGCACATTTAAGAGAAGAATAAAAACAGAATAGTTGATCTGGTAGAGACACCTTACTGAGGTTAAAATATAGACCTAGTATTGAGATAATACCAATAACATTATAACTACTTGTTAACATACGGGATATCAAAGCAATGTTTTCACCTAGGTCCAAGACATAGTTCAAAATTAAAGTTGTAGTTCCAATGGCAGTTTCCATCAATGAAAAGCAAAGTTCCAGCAAATAAATCCAGAACAAGTCAGGAGAGTCAAAAGGGAGAGAAGTGGTCCAAAATGGTGCAAGTTCTATTATTCTCTTGATAACTTTGAATGTTTGTCAAGTATAATCCAATTGGAAGTGTGGACTGTCTTTATGGAAGGCACCAATCGTTCAGTCTAGGAATTTGAACCTATTTTACACTAACCCACCTAGGGTACTGAGTATATTTGGGGGTGAATGCGAAGTTTGTAGCCCATTTGATTGTGCTCTCTGTTAATTTCAATTTGAATTTACCCGTAATTCACATTAAGACATAGGAGTAGAAGTAAGGCCATTCGGCCCATCGAATCCACTCTGCCATTCAATCATGGCTGATGGGCATTTCAACTCCACTGACACGCATTCTCCCCGTAGCCCTTAATTCCTTGTGACATCAAGAATTTATCAATCTCTGCCTTGAAGACATTTAGCGTCCCGGCCTCCACTGCACTCTGTGGCAATAAATTCCACAGGCCCACCACTCTCTGGCTGAAGAAATATCTCCGCATTTCTGTTCTGAATTGACCCCCCCCTCTAATTCTAAGGCTGTGTCCACGGGTCCTCGTCTCCTCGCCTAACGGGAACAATTTCCTAGCGTCCACCCTTTCCAAACCATGTATTATCTTGTAAGTTTCTATTAAATCTCCCCTTAATCTTCTAAACTCCAATGAATACAATCCCAGGATCCTCAACCGTTCCTCATATGTTAGACCTACCATTCCAGGGATCATCCATGTGAATCTCATTAAGGCTAAAATAGACGCTCACCAGTTTGATCAGAACTCTATACCATGTTTATAGTGGCTCATTGTTTAAATTTAATAATCAGTACGATGAGAAAAAAGTCTTGTCTTTTCATGCTGTCATCATTTCTTAAACTGAAATCTTACGTGCAATACTTTCTGACAGGTGAAACTGCCTGTTTGACCAGTTCAACAAGATATTTGGAATGAACCTCCATCCGATCCTTTGGTATATGTCAAGCATATTTCATGAATTTATGTTATAAGGACAGAACATTAATATTCAGTACATTTCCAAGTAGCCATACCAAAGTCATATTGGACAGAATATTGATTGAAACAGTAAGAAATTGGGTCCGTGAGACCACCTTCCATGCCTCCCTATCAATTGCAAACTGATAACTAGATATCCTACATCCACAATGATAGCAGGGAGGGAGGGCCACATACCAGCTTTTCACTCAAGCCACCAGCACCCCTGTGGATGCTATGACAGGTTGTTGACAATCCTTAAGATTGTAATGGAAACTTCCTTTGGAAGGACAAGGCCAAGTAGTGGGTCACTCCTCAGTTGTCAAAGCCTTACTTGTTAGCCTTTGACTCAAATTAGATCTTTCAAGCTGCCCTCTTACTATCAGGATCCTATGTCTCTTTTCAATTGGGCTTTGCTTCTTTATGCACTGCAGCATGGTTTCACAGGACAAGGCCAGTGCAAAATCATTCACATTAAGTAAAAGGAAAGTATGTAAGTTAGCTCGCAGAGTTTGAATATTTGTTTTCAGATGTTTTGTCACCATACTAGGCAACATCATTAGTGAGAGTCTCTGGTGAAGTGTTGGTGGTATATCCTGCCACTCTGTTTATAGATCTTGGCTTCTTAACGTGGGTGATGTCATTTCCGGTTCTTTTTTTTCAAGGTAAGATGGATAGGATCTAAATCAATGTGTTTACTGATGGAGTTCTGATTAGAATGCCATGCCTCTAAGAATTCTCGTGTGTGTTTTTCTTTCACCTGTCCTAGGATGTGTGTGTTGCCCCAGTCAATGTGATGTCCTTCTTTGTCTGTATGTATGGAAACTAGTGTTAGTGGGTCGTGTCTTTTTGAGGCCAATTGGTGTTCATGCATCCTGGTGGCAAGTTTCCTGCTAGTTTGTCCGATGTAGTATTTTTTATAGTTCTTGCATGGTATCTTGTAAATGACGTTAATTTTGTTGGTAGTATTTAATAGATTGTTCAGGTTCATGAGTCGCTGTTTAAGTGTGTTAGCAGGTTTGAGAGGTATCATGATGTCAAGGGGTCTGAGTCATCTGGAAGTCATGACTTCCAGACAACTCAGACCCCTTGGCATTATGGTAGCCCACAACCCTACCGACACACTTAAACAGCGACTAATGAACCCAAAGGATCTATTAGGTACTACCAGCTCTGAAAACATGCAGATTAGTGAGAACATTTGCTTGAATGGTTGCCTTCATAATGAGTGAGGAATTCCAATAGGAGCCTCTACTTCTACATACTGAATGATTCTAAACCACAATACCTGGCTAGGGTCATGGTAATGTGATGGCCAAGTGAATTCCCTCCTTAATCCTTTTGGGGTTGCAAAAATGCTTGGAAATTGGCAAAATATTCAACTCTGAAGTGAACTGAGCCCTGTCCTGCCTTCAATTAATACCCCTGGACTTCCCTAAGGCATTCTTAGAACAGTCACGAGCAAAGCTCCCCCAGTTGTTTATTCTTCCTATCCCAGGATAGGAGGTACTTGAAGCCTTTTTATTCCTTCCTGTTGGCATTAGTACTTAAACCAGTTAATGCATTTACAAAGTTAGCAATTGAGATCCTTAGGAATGTGCTTTAAATATACCAAAACTGGTGACACATTAACAGCATTCAGACACCAATATTCGCACCCTAGAATAGTGTTGTGGGAAGCTGAATAATTATCACCACCTAGTAACTGGTTCAAGTAGCAGTGGGAAAGGTTATTGGGAATTGTATTGTGATTGAGGAACACTGAATTCCCTGTATTAACAAGTAGAGTTATTACATTTGAACAATGTGATATTTGATGCTTTCATAAACTGATAACCTTTTATATGTTTTTATATCATATCATGCTACAGTTATCATTAATAATATTTTAATGTACTTGTGTAGTGAAGAAAATGCAAAAGTTGGGATTTCCTGCTTATTTTGTGTTTATGGCAGCATTTGAGAAGTCAGGACAGTTGATCATAATCAAGTGTCCAGCCACAAAGTTGTAAAACTAAGATGTCACAGCTTCCTGGTCCAATGGTTTTGCGAAGGCAAACTATGGTACCTTATTGTTAACTTTAATATCATCAATTTAAGCAGTAACTGAGCACCAACACTTGGATCATTTCTGATGTTAGATAAGATTTAAACCACTGTACTTTCAACTTGGTCTGGATCCTTCCATGTGCTGTTTACTTTCACAATTAAATAACAGAACCATGAACCAGGATGGAGGGACACAAGTCTTGGGGTGTGCATCCAAGTCTCTGTTGTCTGCCTTTTGATGTGTTCTCATGCAGTAGTTATTCATTGCCATCATGGCAGACTAGATATGTTGACATGACTAATACTTTGATATGTTGGACTAGGATGATACAACTGCCCAAAATTAAAGAAAGACTGCATTATTATTATGTAAAAGAAAAACACATCCTTTTATATTGTTAATTTAATGGTAGATTAGATTAATATCTTTTATCTGTGACCTTATTTAGTCTATCTCTTTCTTTATTTACAAAATCATTACTGGGCAGAAACCATTATATTTGCTATGTTATATATTTTTCATACTGTCTTCAGTATAACAAGTGTTTTTTTTAAATGGAGTTTATTTTCATCAACTCATCTATATGTTGCAAAAAGATATTGTGACCTGGAAATCTGACATGATATTTTACCCAAAAAGTGTATGCTCTTGCTTTTGAACATTAATTAAATATCTCAACTTTAATCCATGCTATTGATATCTTACATGGAAGCTAGAATAAGCCACATGCCTCTCAAGCTACTCTGTCATTCAACTCTTCTATTTCAATGCTATTTTTCCACACCAGCCTATACTCCTTGATATTTTGAATATTGGGATATCTATTGATTTTTACCTCTGGTATATTTGAAGGCTGGGCTTACTCAGCCCTCTGGGGCAGAGAATTTCAATGATTCACTATCTTCTGCGTGAAGTTGATTTCAGACCTATATGGCCCAACTTTTATTCTGAGACTGTGTGTCCCCTAATTCTAGACACCCTAGCAAGGGGAAGCATTCTTCCTGCATGTACCCAGTCACTCCTTCATAATTTTACAAGAATTTTGTAAGTTTCAATGAAATCACCTCTCATTCTCTAAAATTCTACAGAATACAAGCCCACCCTAGTGTGTATCTCCTCATAAGATAATCCGGTCACTCCAGGAATCAGTCTGGTTAACCTTTGTTGCACTCCATTTGTGGTAAATATATGTTTTCTTGAGTAAAGAAACCAAAACTGTACATAATAGTCCTGGTATAGTGTCAGCAATGGTCTTTGCAATCATAGCAAGACTGGTGAAGGGGTAAATGTAAGGGAAAGGATCTGGGTGGGTTGCGCTTTGGCAGGTCGGTGTGGACTTGTTGGGCCGAAGGGCCTGTTTCCACATTGTAAGTGATCTTAAAACCTCAGGCAAAGGGTTGAGAAGGAGTCTTTCATGGTAATCTCAGCCAGTGTGGGGACTGAGCTCATGCTGTTAGCATCACACTGCTTCACAAGCCAATCCGACCCCCACTTCATACTTCACCTATAGTGTGACATGAACCCAAGGTCCCAGTTGAGGCCATTTTCATGGGTACCGAACTTGGCTAATGGTCTGCTTACATGTGACTCCAGAGCCACAGCAATGTAGTTGACTTCTGGGCAATTCGGCATTGGCAAAATATGCCCACGTCCCATGAACAAATTTTAAAAATAGTCAGAAGTGGGGTCTTCACTGCACAATATTCAGTTATACTCAGGATTCCTCAAGATAATGACCCAAGCCATTTCCGTATGGAGCAAGGCCTAAACAACATCCAGGCTTCGGCTGATAAGTGTCAAATAGCTTTAACGCAGCGTGAGTACCAGACAATGGCAATCTCAAACAAGAGAGAATCTAATTTTCTGGCCTTGATGTTCAGTGGCATCACTTTCATCATCATTAAATCCCAACTATCAACATGCTGAGGGGATAACCATTGACCTGAAGCTGAAGTGTTACCATAAGAATAGGTTAGAGGCTAAGCATCCTATAGTGAGTATCTGACCTCCTGACTCTCAAAGCCTAGCCACCTTGTGTCTTCAAGGCACTCGTCAGGAATGTGACAGAATACTGTCCACTTGCATGGATGAATACAGATCTGACAGCACTCAAGAAGCTTGACACCATCTAGGACAAAGTAGTCCACTTGATTGACACCTCTTCACAAACATTCAATCCTTCCATTATTGACACTCAGTAGTCATGATGTATAGATGATGGTGTTGGACTAGGATGGACAAGGTCAAATGTCACAGGTTATAGTCCAACAGGTTTATTTGAAATCACAGGCTTTCGATGTGCTGCCGTTTTGTCAAGTGAAGAGAGCATTCAGCCAGATTTTTTAAACCGATCAAAATATCATACAAATGGTTTGAGTGGAATGTCGACAGGCTGGATAATAAGTCTCTGCAGGAGATCAAGAGTGTCAAAATGTGAGAGTAAAGTGTCAATTGCTGAATAACAAGCAAAGGGATACCTGTAATCCGATTTACTTGAGGCAGAGGGATACTTATAAGGTGGTGCTGGAGACAAACCCAATGAGTGGAATAACATGCAAGGTATAAGAGTCGCATGCTGAGAGTCTAACCAAAGTAGCATGTAATCGAAAACTGTGCAAACTAATTAGGGTAGAGAGATCATAACAATTTATCAACATGATGGTGTCAAAGCAGTTCAGTAAGGAAGATTTTACAGAACAGTATGGTGGGATCACATGTAGCACAACATGAACCCAAGATCACGGTTGAGGCTGTCTTCATGTGTATGGAACTTGGATATCAGTTTTTGCTTGGCAATTCTGAATGTTGTGTATTTCAGAGGCCACCTCAGCAGCAGTGTGTGCCATTTCGAAGATCCATTGCAGAAATTCACCAGTGTTAGCAGCACCTTCCAAACCCATGACCATTACCATTTAGAAGGACAAGGGAAGCAGAAACAGGGAAGCATCCCTATTCCCAAGTTTCCCATCAAGCCACTCATCATCCTGACTTGGGAACAGATGGGTGCAGTCAGAAGATTAGACCAAATATAGAATGCAGCAAAGAATCTAAAAAAATAATTTTGAAAAGTTAGAGTTCATGAGAAAGCGAGTTAGACATCTCAAAATACATAGTAGAGCTTTGAAAGATATTTAAATGTGTTAACAATGCAAATGTTGGTCCTATTGTAAAATGAGCCTGGGGAATTAATAATGTGAAATAAGGAGTGGCAAATGAATTGAACAGGTCGTTTGCGTTAGCTTCCATATAGAGGATGTCAGAAACAGTTGAGAAGCAAGAAATAGAAGGAAGGGCCAACAAGTCCCTGGCTCCTGATGAACCTTGTCCTTTTGCTTTTAAAGTGAAACTCTCTTTTTCCGAGGATGATGAAATCAGCTTGTACGAGGGGACATAACTACAAACTGAGGGATGATAGATTTAAAACGACATCAGAGGCAGGTTCGTTATGGGCAGCATGGTGGAAAAGTGGTTAGCACTGCTGCCTCACAGCCCCAGAGACCCGGGTTCAATTCCTGCCTCAGGTAACGGTGTCTGTGTGGAGTTTCACATTCTCCCCATGTCTGTGTGGGTTTCCTCCGGGTACTCCGGTTTCCTCCCACAGTCCAAAAATGCTAAATTGCCTGTAGTGTTAGGTGAAGGGGCAAATGTAGGGGAATGGGTCTGGGTAATAATAGACAGGCAATAGGTGCAGGAGTAGGCCATTCTGCCCTTTGAGCCAGCACCGCCATTCATTATGATTACGGCTGATCATCCTCAATCATTATCCTGTTCCTGCTTTATCCCCATAACCCTTGATTCCACTATCCTTAAGAGCTCTATCCATCTTTTTCTTGAAAGTATTCAGAGAATTGGCCTCCACAGCCTTCTGGGGCAGAGCATTCCACACACCCACCACTCTCTGGGTGAAGAAGTTTCTCCTCAACTCTGTTCTAAATGGCCTACCCCTTATTTTTAAACTGTGTCCTCTAGTTCGAGACTCACCCATCAGCGGAAACATGCTTCCTGCCTCCAGAGTGTCCAGTCCTTTAATAATCTTATACGTCTCAATCAGATCCCCTCTCAGCCTTTTAAACTCAAGCGTATACAAGCCCTGTCGCTCCAATCTTTCAGCGTAAGATAGTCCCACCATTCAGGAATTGACTTTGTGAACCTACACTGCACTCCCTCAATAGCCAGAATGTCTTTCCTCAAATTTGGAGACCAAAACTGCACACAATATTCCAGGTGCAGTCTCACCAGGGCCCTGTACAGCTGCAGAAGGACCTCTTTGCTTCTATATTCAATTCCTCTTGTTATGAAGGCCAGCATGCTATTAGCTTTCTTCACTGCCTGCTGTACCTGCATGTTTGCTTTCATTGACTGATGTACAAGAATACCTAGATCTCGTTGTACTGCCCCTGTACCTAACTTGACTCCATTTAGGTAGTAATCTGCCTTCCTGTTCTTGCCATCAAAGTGGATAACCATACATTTATCCACATTAAACTGCATCTGCCATGCATCTGTCCACTCACCTAACCTGTCCAGGTCATCCTGTAATCTCCTAACATCTTCCTCACATTTCACCCTGCCACCCAGCTTTGTATCATCAGCAAATTTGCTAATATTACTTTTAATACCATCATCTATATCATTAATGTATATTGTAAAAAGCTGCGGTCCCAGCACTGATCTCTGCGGTATCCCATTGATCACCGCCTGCCATTCTGAAAGGGAGCCGTTTATCACTACTCTTTGTTTCCTGTCAGCCAACCAATTTTCAATCAAGTCAGTATTTTGCCCCCAATACCATGCGCCCTAATTTTGCTCACTAAGCTCCTATGTGGGACTTTATCAAAGGCTTTCTGAAAGTCCAGGTATATTACATCTACTGGATCTTCCTTGTCCATCTTCAGAGTTACATCCTCAAAAATTCCAGAAGAATTGCTCTTCGGAGGGTAGATGTGGACTTGTTGGGCCGAAAGGCCTGTTTCCACACTGTGTAAGTAATCTAATCTAATCTTTACACAGAGAGTGGTAAGGGTGTGGAATGCCCTGCCTGCTAATGAAGTCAACTCAGCCACATTATGGAGATTTAAAAAATCCTTAGATAAGCACACGGATGATGATGAGATAGTGTAGGGGGACGAGCTGAGAATAGTTCACAGGTCAGTGCAACATCGAGGGCTGAAGGGCCTGTTCTGCACTGTATTGTTCTATGTTCTATGTTCTAAATCCTTAGGAGAGTATAAAGACAGTAGGAGTCTACTTAAAAGGGAAATCACGAGGGCAAAAAAGGGACATGAGATAGCTTTGGCAAAACGAGTTAAGGAGAATGCAAAGTGTTTTTACAAATACATTAAGAACGAAAGGGTAACTAGGGAGCGAATAGGGGCCCCTCAAAGCTCAGTAAGGCGGCCTTTGTGTGGAGTCGCAGGAGCTGGGGGAGATATTAAAAGAGTATTTTGCATCAGTGATTTTTGTGGAAAAGGACATGGAAGATATAGAATGTAGGGAAATAGATGGTGACATCTTGAAAAAATGTCTGTATTACAGAGGATGAAGTGCTGCATGTCTTGAAACACAAAGTGGATCAATCCCCAGGACCTGATCAGGTGTACCTTAGAACTCTGTGGGAAGATAGAGAAGTGATTGCTGGGCCCCTTGCTGAGATATTTGTATCATCAATAGTCACAGGTGAGGTGCTGGAAGACTGGAGATTGGCTAATGTGGTGTCACTGTTTAAGAAAGTTAGTAAAGACAAGCCAGGGAACTACAGACCAGTGAGCCTGACATCGGTGGCGGGCAAGTTGTTGGAGGGACTCATGAGAGACAGGATGTGCATGTATTTGGAAAGGCAAGGACTGATTAGGGATAGTCAACATGGCTTTGTGTGTGGGAAATCATGTCTCACTAATTTAATTGAGCTTTTTGAAGAAATAGCAAAGAGAATTGATGAGGGCAGAGCTGTAGACGTGATCTATATGCCTTCAGTAAGGCATTTGACAAAGTTCCCCATGGGAGACTGGTTAGCAAGGTTAGATCTAATGGAATACAGGGAGAACTAACCATTTAGATACAGAACTGGCTCAAAGGTAGAATACAGAGGGTGGTGGTGAAGGGCTGTTTTTCAGACTGAAGGCCTGTGACCAGTGGAGTGCCACAAGGATCAGTGCTGGGTCCACTACTTTTTGTCATTTATATAAATGATTTGGATTTGAGCATAAGAGATATAGTTAGCAAATTTGCAGTTGACACCAAAATTGGAGGTGTAGTGGACAGCAAAGAAGATTATCTCAGATTACAACAGGATCTTGATCGGATGGGCTAATGGGCTGAGGAGTGGCAGGTGGAGTTTAATTCAGATAAATGCAAGGTGCTGAATTTTGGGAAACCAAATCAGAGCAGGACTTATACACTTAGTGGTAAGGTCTCGGGAGTGTTGCTGAACAAGGAGACCTTGGAATACAGGTTCATAGCTCCTTGAAAGTGGAGTCACCGGTAGATAGGATAGTGAGGAAGGCGTTTGGTATGCTTTCCTTTATTGGTCAGAGTATTGAGTACAGGAGTTAGGAGGTCATGTTGCGGCTGTACAGGACATTGGTTAGGCGACTGTTAGAATATTGCATGCAATTCTGGCCTTCCTATTGGAAGGATGTTGTGAAACTTGAAAGGATTCAGAAAGATTTAGAAGCATGTTGCAAGGGTTGGAGGATTTGAGCTATAGGGAAAGGTTGAATAGGCTGGGGCTGTTTTCCCTGGAGCGTCGGAGGCTGAGGGGCATGGATAGAATAAATAGACAAAGTCTCTTCCCTGGGGTGGTGGAATCCAGAACTAGAGGGCATAAGTTTAGGGTGAGAGGGGAAAGATATAAAAGGGACTAAAGGAACAGCTTTTTCACACAGAGGGTGGTACGTGTATGGAATGAGTTGCCACAGGAGGTGATGGGAGCTAGTATGATTGCAACATTTAAAAGACATCTGGATGGGCATATGAATAGGAAGGGTTTGGAGCGATATGGGCTGGGTGCTGGCAGGTGGGACTAGATTAGGTTGGGATATCTGGTTGGCATGGACGGGTTGGACGGAAGGGTCTGTTTCTGTGCTGTACATCTCTGTCTCTATGACTCTGCTTGACTACTTTGTGTTGTTGCCTGTCCCGAAGTCTGCCTTGGAGGACAGTCACATGAAGGCCCGAGGTCGGGTCACCCAGACCGCTGGTGTGTTCTTCAACTGGGAAGGAACACTCCTGTTTATTGATTGTTGTGCAATGTCCATTCATCTGCTGCTGTCGCTTCTGCTCGGTCTCGCTAATGTATCATGCCTAAGTGCATCCTTGCCTGCAGCGTATGAGATTAACAACGTTGACTGAGTCACATGAGTACCTGCCACATAGATGGTGAGAGGTGTCCCCTCGTGTAATGGTGGTATCCGCGTAGACATTCTGACACGTCTTGCAATATCTGTCGTGACAAGGTTGTATGGTGTTGTCCTGAAAGCCAGGCAGTTTGCTGCAAACACTGACCTGTTTGAGGTTTGATGGTTGTTTAGAGGCAAAATGTGGAGGTGTGGAGAAGGTCTTGGCAAGGTGCTCATCCTCATTGATAATATGTTGCAGCCTGGCATAGCTTTTCGGCTCCTGCTGGACAATGAAGCGTACCCTGTCAGTTGCAGCTCTTGTCTGTCTCCTGAGGGAGGTCTTTACAGTTTCTTGTTGTGGTACGTCAGAACTGGTGATCGATGAGTTGAGCATCGTACCCCATTCTTATGAGGGCATCTTTGAGTACTTCCAAGTGCCTGTCACTTTCCTCCTCATTTGGACAGATTCTGTGTTTGCAGAGGGCTTGTCCATAGGGATGGCTGTTTTTACATGTTTCAGGTAGAAGCTGGAGAAATGTAGCATTGTGAGGTTATCCGTAGGTTTGCAATAGAGTGAGGTGCTGAGGTGCCCATCCTTGATGGAGATGCATGTGTCCAAGAATGAGACAGATACTAAAGAGTAGTCCATGATAAGTTTGATAATGGGATGAAATTCCTTGATATCACTGTGTAGTTGTTTCAGTGACTCCTCGCCATAGGTCCAGAGGAAGAAAGTGTTGTCAATGTACCTGGTTTATAGAGTTGGTTGGAGGTCCTGTGTAGAGAAGAAGTCTTGTTTGAACCTGTGCATGAAAATGTTGGCATATTGGGGTCCCTGTGTCTGCTCCTTGTGTCTGGATGAAGAACTGGTTGTCAAAGGTGAAAACGTTGAGGTCGAGGATAAAGCAGATGAGTTGTAGGATGATGCTCGGAGATTGCCAGTTGTTGGTGTTGAGTACTGAGGCTGTTGCCATGATGCCATCACTGTGGGGCACAGACAGCCTCACACAGGGCACCTCAAACCTTCAGTGCATTATCTGAGATGACATAGCACCTATTGTTACAATTCACTTGAGAATGTAACTTTTTAAAAAAGTTCTGGGTTTGCATATGAAAGAAGTGATACAACATGGTCATTCTAAAAGATGAGAGACTTAACAAACAATCCAGGTCTTTCTCAATACTGTATAAAATTTCAATTGCATCACACTGTAAACATTTGCTATAAATTCTGTGTTTACATTCTTCTATTCTACAACCATCCGATGAAGGAGCAGTGCTCCGAAAGCTAGTGCTTCCAAATAAACCTGTTGGACTATAACCTGGTGTTGTGTGATTTTTAACTTTATACACCCCAGTCCAACTCCAGTATCTCCAAACCATGACTTCCATGTTGGAGGGATTCTGCAAAACATCGGGCATCACAACCTCGGAATAGGGAGCGGGCCATCCAGATTTGAGACGAGGAAGAATTTCTTCATCACATGGTGGGTGAATCTTTGGAATTCTCTGCCTCAGATGGCTTTTGGAGGCTCAGTTGTTGAGTATATTTGAGACTGATAGATTTCTACTAATTAAAAACATCATGGGATATGGGGATATCTGGAAGTGAAGATCAGCTGTGATCTCATTGAATGGTGAGGTGTGTTCAAAGGTTTGAATGGCCAAATCCCGCTCCTGTTTTCTACGTTATTAACAGTGATAAAAGAGATGCACATAAGCATAAAATGAACTCTAACTTCTTTAAAATCTCCAATATTAATTACAATCTCATGGATTGACATTTCACATTTATGAAATTGTGTTTTCATTGCCAAAGGTGTTAAAGTATTGTTGTTTTTAGCATGGAACTGCTGGGCAATTAGCATAATTTCATAATCTTCACATGTTTAAATCCTAAGTCCCTGTGCAAGGTATTGGGGTAGCAAAATTTATGGAGAAGCAGGATAAGTACGACAACAACATGCTGATTTCTGTGTTTCACTGCGCACGTACAGATAACAGAAGTTATTGGCTGATTTACACCTTAATAACTGTAAGCACTGATATCCTCACTGTCCTTCAAACCACAAAATATGGACCAATATATTATTTGGAGGGCAACTGTTCCAGAATTTATTTTCTGCTCATCATTTGGTAATTTATTTGAGCTAGGTACATATAAATGTCACACTGTACATGAGCAGAATAGGGGTTTTGATCCTCCCGGATCCAGAGTTCAAGCTGATTGTTTATGTCAAGGAATCAGATTTATAATCTTGTAACAACTTAACCAGGTTTGAGAGATTACAAAGTGATCATGTCTGATAGGTTTGATTGAGTTTTTCAAGGAGGTTACTTGGTGTGTAGATGACCTTAGTGCCGTTGATATAATCTACATGGACTCCAGTTAGGGTTTCACATGGAAGGATCCACGGCATTTTGACAAATTAGATCCAACTTCAGCTTGTGGAAGGAGGCAGAATGTGATGTTCAAAGGTTGTGTTTGTGAGCGGAAATCCATGTCTGGTGATATTCTGCAGGGTTTGGACTCTTACCGTTTGTATTGTACACTCATGATCAAGACATGATAGTAGGAGGTATGATTAGTAAGTTTGCAAATCATAGGAAAATTGGTGGTGTGCTAAATAATGAGGAGGACTGCCTTAGATAACAAGGCAATTCCTGATTACGGGCTTATGCCCGAAACGTCAACTCTCCTGCTCCTCGGATGCTGCCTGACCAACTGTGTTCTTCTAGCACCACACTGCCAACAGGGCAATATAGACAGAGACTGGTCAAACAGACTCAACAATGGAACATGAAATTTCATCTGGAAAAGTGTGAGGTGATGCATTTTGGGAAGATTAACAAGATAAGGAATTTCACTTGCAATAGTCAGACCTGAGGAAGTCAGGGGTCAGTTAGTTGGATAGCTGCTTTGTAATGAGAGTAATACTAACAGCAAGGGTTCAATTCCCGCACTGTTTGATGTTACAAGAAGGATTCTCTTTCTCAACCTCCCCCTTGCCTGAGGTGTGGCGACCATCAGGTTAAACCACCACCAGCCGTCTTTGTCTAATGGGAGAGTGGCCTTATGGTCTGATAGGACTATAACAAATTGACTTTTTTCACAATAGATCAGAGGGACCTTGATGTACATGTCCATAGATCATTGAGGGCAAGAAGACAGGTGGACAAGGTATTTAAGAAGGCAGATTGAATATAAAATTTAGGAGTTTATGACAGAGCTGTATGTAATGTTAATGCATCCAGTCACCACCCTATTGGAAGAATGTGATTGCTCTTGAGAAGGTGTAGTACAGATGCACCAAGATATTGTCTGGGCTGGATTGTTTCAACTATGAAGTGAGACAAGATGGACTAGAGTTGTTTTTCTTAGAGTAGACAAGGCAGAGGCAAGGCCTGATTGAAATATACAAAATTATAAGGGGAAGAGATAAAGTAGATAGAAAGAAACTTTTTTCCCTTTGTAGAAGGGTCAATAATTTTAGGCACCTATGTTTAAGGTAAGAGATGGGAGGTTTAGATGGGATTTAAAGAAGATTTTTTTTCATCCAATGGATACTGGGCATTTGAAACCCATGGCCTGAAAGGATGGCAGAGGCAAGAACTATCATACATTTAAGAAGTGTTTAGACAAATGCTTGAAATAGGATAGCGCATAAGGCTGCAGGCCAGTGGCTAGAAAATGGGAGTAGAGTAGAGAGGTGTTTAATGACTGGTATAGACACTGTAGGCCAAAAGGCCTCTTCCCATACTGCAAAATTCCATGATCAGAGTGACTTGCACAGATTTTTTTCTTCATTGGCAGGAAGGTCAGTGATCAAAAGATACCATTTATCAATCCATCTGTCCTCACAATCTTAAACAAGGTAGATGCAGGAAGGATTCTCCTAATGGCAGGAAGAGTCCAGAACTAGGGGTCACAGTCTAAGAATACAGGCAAGTCATTTAGGACTAAGATGAGGGGAAATTTCTTCACCCAGAGAGTGGTGAGCCTGTGGAACTCATTCACAGAAAGCAGTAGGTGGTAGACAATGTTCTGGACACCAATGTCACAATTCCTGGGAACACCACCACCTGCATGTTTCCTTCCAAGCCATTCACCATCCTAATTTGGAAATATATCACCATTCCTTCACTGTCGCTGGATCTAAATCCTGGAAGTCCCTCCTGAACAGCATTGTGGGTCATCCTACAGCATGTGGACTGCAGTGGTTCAAGAAGGCAGCTCACCATCACCTTCTCAAGGGCAGTTAGGGACAAGCAATAAATTCTGGTCTAGCCAGCAATGCCCACATCCCACAAGTAAATTTTTAAAAAATCAAGTCCAAAAGATTGTTATGATTGGATATAGCACCTGGGGCTAGAAGGATCGAGGGTCTGGGGGTAAAGCAGGAACAGGTTGTTGAGTTGGATGATTGGCCATGGTTGTAATAGATGGAAGAGCTGGCTGAAAGGGTTAAATGGCTTTGTTCTGTTCTTGTTTCCTATGTTTCTATGTTGTAATTGGTGAAAGAAAACAAGGTGAGCTGATGTTTTGTTTTAACATAGTGATCTGGAATGCTTGCCTGAAGGGGTCATGGAAGCAGTAATTCAATTACTAATTCAATATGTACTTGAAAGGGAAAATGCAGGACCATTGAAAAAGACCAGAGGAGTAGAATAAATTGGATAGCTTTCTCAAAGAGCTCATACAGGCATGATAGATTAGATTAGACTTACAGTGTGGAAACAGGCCCTTCGGCCCAACAAGTCCACACCGACCCGCCGAAGCGAAACCCACCCATACCCCTGCATTACCCCTTACCTAACACTACGGGCAATTTAGCATGGCCAATTCACCTGACCCGCACATCTTTGGACTGTGGGAGGAAACCGGAGCACCCGGAGGAAACCCACGCAGACACGGGGAGAACGTGCAAACTCCACACAGTCAGTCGCCTGAGTCGGGAATTGAACCCGGGTCTCTGGCGCTGTGAGGCAGCAGTGCTAACCACTGTGCCACCGTGCCGCCCACGGTCAAATGGTCTCCTCTGCTGTACCATTCTCGGATTTCTTGATTATGTTTAAAAATCAATGCTATTGACTTCATCAACCTTCTCACCTAGATGGCTAGATCAACCTTGACAAAGGATTCAAATATATAATTTTGCAACTACAGTCAAGCCAGTAGATAATTTGCTATCATCTAAGTTGAATGGGATAATTCAAATTCCGATCTTAGTTGGCCCTGTGCAGATTCAATGCTAAACATTGATCAGATTCTACCATCTCAAACAAGAAGTAACACATTTATACATTAATTATTAAATAGAGTCATAGAGTCATAGAGATGTACAGCACAGAAACAGACCCTTCAGTCCACTCATCCATGCCGACCAGGTATCCCGACATAATCTAGTCCCATTTGCCAGCACCCGGCCTGTATCCCTCCAAACACTTCCTATTCATATACCCATCCAAATGCCTTTTAAATGTTGCAATTGTACCAATCTCCACCACTTCCTCTGGTAGCACATTCCATACACATACCACCCTCTGCGTGAAAACGTTGCCCCTTAGGTCCCTTTTATATCTTACCCCTCTCATCCTAAATCTATGCCCTCTCATTCTGGACTCCCCCACCTCATGGAAATTACTTTGTTTATTTATCATATCCATGCCCCTCACAATTTTAAAAAACTCCTTTGAGCTCACCCCTCTGCCTTCGACGCTGCAGGAAAACAGCCCAAACATATTCAGCCTCTCTTTGCAGCTCAAATCCTCCAAGCCCTTGTCAATCTTTTCTGAACCCTTTCAAATTTCATAACATCCTCCCGATAGGAAGGAGACCAGAATTGCACACAATATTCCAAAAGTGGCCTAACAAATTTCCTATACAGCTGCAATATGACCTCCCGTACTCAGTGCTCTGACCAATAAAGGAAAGCATACCAAACACTTTCCTCACTATCCTATCTACCTGCGACTCTACTTTCAGTGTGTTGAATTTTTGTTTGACCTCAACGCCATGATGTGGGAATTGCTTGCAAGGCTATCATTTATTGCCCACCCCAAGTTTTTAACCTTGAGGCAATATAGGTGAGCATTCTTCTAAAACTGTTGAGTTCATGTAATTTAAGGCATTCCGAATACAATTTCAGTGTATGATACACTTAACATTCCCATCTGGTCTCTCACCCATTGAACAATGATGTGCAGCTGGCAACAGGCTAATGGGACCACTTCTCAAGAAAAGAAATGCCTAATGATCATCTACACTTGGTCTGGTATGGGAGGAATTGGATCTGTTCCAAGCAATAGATCAGCTGGTAGTTTCTGAGCATTAAGATTGGATTATTTTTCATTAAGAATAGTGGCTGCATTGAAATTGCCTCTGTCAGATGTTTCCAAATGTTGACAATAAAATATATTTAAACATTAACGCTGCCATGTTGTCAGAAGACAGTAATGAAAGGTTTTACAATGTACTCTGAACTTTGAAACAGCAGCCAGAAGTTGAACTAAGATTAGAATGGTGCTGGAAAAGCACAGCAGGTCAGGCAGCATCCAAGGAGCAGGAAAATTGATGTTTCAGGCAAAAGCCCTTCATCAGGAATAAGGCTGGGAGCCTCGGGAGTGGAGAGATAAATGGGAAAGGGGTGGGGTTGGGGGAAAGGTAGCTGAGAGTACAATAGGCGGATGGAGATGGGGGTAATGGTGATAGGTCAAAGGGGAAGGTGGACAGGTAGGACAGTTCATGAGGACGGTGCTGAGCTGGAAGGTTGGACCTGGGGTAAGGTGGGGAGAGAAGAAATGAGGAAACTGTGAAGTCCACATTGATGCCATGTTAGGAGTTGACCTAAACCTGGCCCATTCATCAACCAAAAGTATTTCAACAAAATCCTAGCTCCTAACCGGCCATTATAGTCATAGAATCATAAAGTCACAAAATTGCGTTGCATGGAAACAGCATCTAACTCGTCCATGCCGAACAGATAGCCTAAATTAATTTAGTCCCATTTGTCAGCATTTTGCCCACATCCCCCTAAACCTTTTATATTCATATACCCATCTAGATGCCTTTTAAATGCTGTAATTGTGCCAGCCTCCACCACTTCCTCTGACTGCTCATTCCATATCCACATCACCCTCTGCAGGACAAAGTTGCCCCTTAGATCCCTTTCAAAGCTTTCCCCTCTCACCCTCTATGCCCTCTAGTTTTAGGCTCCCCTACCCTGGGAAAAAGATCTTGACTATTCATCTTATCCATGCCTCTCATGATTTCATAAACCTCCCTTTGGCAGGGAGACCTGAATTACATGCAGTATTCCAAAATGTACAGCTGCAACATCTGCTCCCAACTCCTATACTCAACTCCTAAACTATACAAATCCAGGCAAGTGGGGAGCGATCCATCACACCCCCAACCTGTGCCCCGTGGGTGGCAGACAGGCCCTGGGGAGACGGATGAGTTACTCACCACAGAATTCCCACTTTGCTATCTCCGCTTAGCCATGCTATTTATATGACTGGGAGAAAGTGAGGACTGCAGATGCTGGAGAGTCAGAGTCGAAAAGTGTGGTGCTGGAAAAGCACAGCAAGTCAGGAAGTATCTGAGGAGCAGGAGAGTTGATGTTTTGGGCATAAGCCCTTCAACAGGAATGTGGGGGGAGGTAAGGGGGCTGAGAGATAAATAGGAGGGTGGCGGTGGGGGGTTGGGGTGAGGTAGCTGAGAAGGCAATAGGTAAATAGAGGTGGGGTGTGATGGTAATAGGTCGGAGGGGAGGTTGGACCGGATAGATGGGAAGGAAAATGGACAGGTAGGACGGTGCTGATTTGGAAAGTTGAATCTAGGATGAGGTAGGGAGAGTGGAGCTGTGGAAACTAGTGAAGCTGACATTGATGTCATGGAGGAGGTGGAGGGTGTGGGTGATGTTGTGAATGGATGCGGCGAGTCCCTCGACCAAGGAAGACAGGATGGTGTTTATCTGGCTAGCCCATTTCAGTTTCTGATCAGTGGTAATCCCCATGATGTTGATAGAGAGGAATTATTTCCAATGGTGATGCCTTTGAACAGCAAAAGGTGATAGCTAGATTCTCTCTTGTTGGAGACCATCATTACCTGGCACATATGTGGCACAAATGTTTCTTGCCATTTGTCAGTAAATTTGGATTTTGTCCCAGTCTGTCCACACATGGACATAGATTGTTTCAGGACCCAAGGAGCCACAAATGATATTGAACACTGAATAATGACGATCAGATAATATTCACATCTCTGATCACATGATAGAGGGAAGGTCAGTCATGAAGATGGCTCGGTGTCAGATGCTACAAGGAATTCCCACAGAGGTGTCATGAAACATATTATTAACTTCCCACATCCACTTTCTTTTGTGCTTGTTACGACAATTGGTGAAAAATTCTCTCAACCCCACTCTCTGGTTCACTATATAATTATCTACCACCATTCAAAACAGGATGTGACAGGACTCCAAAGTTCTGATCCTTTTTATTTCAAAAATATACTAAAGAACAAAGAACAAAGAAAATTTACAGCCCAGGAACAGGCCTTTCAGCCCTCCAAGCCGGAGCCAATCCAAATCCACTCTCTAAACCTGTGCCCAATTCCTAAGCATCTGCACCCCTCTGCTCCCCACCTACTCATGCTTCTGTCCAGACGCATCTTAAATGAATCTACTGCGCCTGCCTCTACTTCCTCTGCTGACCGTGTGTTCCAGATGCCCACCACCCTCTGTGTAAAGTACTTGCCGTGTGTATCCTCCTTGAACTTTTCACCTCTCACCTTGAAAACGTGACCTCTCATTACTGAACCTCTCACCCTGGGCAAAACGCTTACCTCTCTACCATGTCTAGACCCTTCATGATTTTGTAGACCTCAATCAGGTCCCCCCTCAAAATCCTAAACTACTCAGCCTTTCTTCATAGCTAGCACCTTCCACACCAGGCAATATCCTTGTCAACCTTCCCTTCACCCTCTCCAAAGGGTCCACATCCTTTTGGTAATGTGGCGACTAGAACTGTACACAGTATTCTAAATGTGGCCGAACCAATGTCTTGTACAATTTATGCCAGCTCTTATACTCAATACCCCATCCGATAAAGGCAAGCATATGCCTTCTTGACCACTCTATCCACCTGTGCAGCAACCTTCAGGGTACAATGGACCTGAACTCCCAGATCTCCCTGCTCATCAACTTTTCCCAAGGCTCTTCCGTTTACTGTTTAATTCGCTGTAGAATTAGACTTCCCAAAATGCATCATCACACATTTGCCTGGATTAAATTCCATTTTCCACTTCTCCGCCCAACTCTCCAGACTATCTATATTCTCCTGTATTCTTTGACAGTCCCTTATGCTTTCTGCTACTCCACCAATTTTCGTGTCACCTGCAAACTTGCTGATCATACCAACAGTGCCCTCTTCCAGGTCATTTATGTAGATCACAAACAACAGTGGCCCCAACACTGACCTCTGTGGAACACCACCGGTCACCTTTCTCCATTTCGAGAAACTCCCTTCAGCTTCTACACTCTGTCTCCTGTTGGTCAACCAGTTCTTTATCCACCTAGCTAGAACACACTGCACGCCATGTGACTTCACTTTCTCTATTAGTTTACCACGGGGAACCTTATCAAACGCCTTACTAAAGTCCATGTATATGACATCTACAGCCCTTCCTTCATCGATCAACTTCGTCACTTCCTCAAAGAACTCTATTAAGTTGGTAAGGCACAATCTCCCCCGCACAACTCCTTGTTACCTATCACTGATAAGCACATTCTTTTCCAAATATAAATAGATTTCATGCCTCAGTACCTTCTCCAGCAACTTTCCCACCACTGACATCAGGCTCACTGGTCTCTAGTTACCTAGAATATCCATACTACCCTTCTTGTCAAGGGGGGCAATATGAGCAACCCTCCAGTCCTCTGACACCTCACTTGTGTTTAAGGTTGCTACAAAGATATCTGTCAGGGCCCCAGCTATTTCTTTTCTTGCCTCATTCAGCAACCTGGGATAGATCCCATCCGGTCCTGGATATTTGTCCACCGTAATAACCCCTAGCCTACCCAACACATCTTCCCTACTTATGTCAATGTGATCCGGAGTAATCAAACTTCTGTTTCTAATCTCAACATTCATCATGTCCCTCTCTTCAGTGAATACTGATGCAAAGTAATCTTTCAGTATCTCACCCATTTTCTCAGGTTCGACACACAGCCTTCCCTTTTTATTCTTAAGTGGACTAATCCTTTCTCTAGTTACCCACTTGCTTCTTATATAAGTATAAAAGGCTTTGGGATTCTCCTTAATTCTGCTCAATAAAGCTATGTCATGACCCCTTTTTGCCCGCTTAATTCCTTGTTTAAGTCTGGTCCTACTCTCCCAATATTCCTCCAGGGCCTATTCTGTTCTTAGCTGCCTGGTCCTTAGGTATGCTTCCCTTTTCCTCTAGGCTAGTCGTACAATTTCTCCTGTCTTCCACAGTTCATGAATTTGCCCATCCTATCCTTTGCTTTCAACAGGACATGCCTATCCTGCATGTCTATCTTTAAGTCCATATCAAATGTGGACTTCCCTTCAAATAGCTGTGTCTAATCCACATTTCCCAGCTCCTGCCTAATTTTGAAATAATTGGCCTTGGCCCAGTTTAGTACTCTTCCCTAAGGACCACACTCATCTTTGTCTACGAGTATTCTAAAACTTACAGAATTGTGGTTACTATTCCCAAAGAAATCTCCCACTGTAACTTCTACCACCTGGCCTGGCTCATTCCGCAACGCCAGGTCCAATATGGCCCCTTCCCTCATTGGACTATTGACATACTACTCTAAGAAACTCTCCTGGATGCTTCTTACAAATTCTGCCCCATCCAGGCCTCTGGCACTAAGTGTATCCCAGTCAATGTTGAGAAAATTAAAAACTCCCATCACCACCACCCTGTTGCCTCTACAACTTTCCATAATCTGTTTACCTATTTGTTCTTCTACCTCATGCTCACCGTTGGGAGGCCTGTAATACAGCCCCAACAATGTAACTGCACCCTTCTTATTTCTCAGTTCCACCCATAATGCCTCACTAATCAAGCCCTCCATATTGTCCTCCTTTAGCACAGCCGTGATATCATCCCTGACCAGCAATGCAACTCCCCCCCCACTTTTACTTCCTTCCCTGTCCTGTCCTGTCTGAAGCGTCTATATCCTGGAACATTTAGTTGCCAATCATCATGCCCTTCCTTCAACCAAGTCTCTGTGATTGCAATAACGTCATACACCCAAACACGAATCCAAGCCCTAAGTTCATCTGCCTTACCCACTGTACTCCTTGCATTAAAATATATGCACTTCAGGCCACCAGTTTTTTTGCACTCATCTGCTCGCTGCCTACTCTTCCCCTTATTAATGCTAATTTCATGATTTTTACAGACCACGGTTCCATCTCACTGTCTACTAGTCTTCTCTTCTGGTTCCCAGCCCCTGCCTCATTAGTTTAAAATCTCTCAACAGCAGTAGCAAAAACTCCCCCAAGGACATTATTTCCTGTCTGGTTCAGATGTAGACCGTCCAATTTGTAATAGTCCCACCTTCCCCAGAACTGATCCCAATGTCCAACAAATCTGAACCCCTGTCTTCTACACCATCCCTCAAGCCAAGTGTTCATCCTGCCTATTCATTCATTTCTACGCTGGCTAGCACGTGGCACTAGTAGTAATCCCGAAATCACTGCCTTTGTGGTCCACCTTTTTAACCTCTCTCCTAGCTCCCTGAATACTGCTTTCAGGACCTCATCTCATTTTTTACTTATATCGTTGGTGCCTATATGCACTAGGACTACTGGCTGTTCACCCTCCCCTTTCAGAATGCTCTGCAGCTGATTGGTGACATCCCTGACTCGAGCACGTGGGAGGCAACATACCATCCGGCAGTCTCGTTTTTGGCCACAGAACCACCTATCTACTCCCCTTACAATAGAATCCCCAATGACTATGGCCCTACGAGTCATTTTTCCGCCCTTCTGAACAGCAGTGCCCACCATGGTGCCATGATCTTGGCAACTTCTGCCCTCCCCTGGTGAGCCATCTCCCCCAACATTATCCAAAACCGTATACCTGTTTTGGAGGGAGATGCCCACAGGGAACACCTGCATTGCCTTCCTACTCTTTTTCTGCCTTTTGGTCACCCATTCACTGTCTCCCTCAGCAATTCTAACCTGCGGTGTGACCAGTTCACTAAACGTGCTATCCACGACCTCCTCAGCATTACGGATGGTCCACAATGAGTCCAACCACAGGAATGAACTGCCAGAGGAAGTGGTGGAGGCTGACATAATTGCAACATTTAAGAGGCATTTGGATGGGTATATGAATAGGAAGGGTTTGGAGGGATATGGGCCAGGTTCTGGCAGGTGGGACTAGATTGTGTTGGGATATCTGGTCAGCATGGACGGGTTGGACCGAAGGGTCTGTTTCCGTGGTGTACATCTCTATGACTCTATGTGGTCAAGCAAGAGCTGCAGATGGGTACATGTCTTGCAAGTGTAAGAGTCAGGGACGTCAGCCACATCAAGCAAGAGGCACAGATCCGAGGACACCTGCCATTGTAAGCCTTAGCTTTAACTCAACTAATACCAACAATGCATTTAAATATATGGAAGAAAAGAAAGAGAAAAAAAAAGCCTTACCTTACAGAATCTTTTTCTTCTGGTTAGGGAAGGGGGGCGTGGGGGTCGGGAGGGAGATACTACATGTGAAGTATCTCAGGATTAGCCGCTGCCCAAATTTACACTAAGTCCTTACCTTCCTGGCACCTTCCTGGTCCCAACATCACCTCCGATCTGTCTCCCACTGCTCCTGGACAGAAAAAAGGCCTTTATTGATTTTTTAAAAATCTTCATATGCACAGTCCAAACACTGTTTGGTTCTGTACTGTAGAATTTCAAGGAAACAAACAAACATTGAAGTTTGACTCTATCCAAATAAACCAAAGGCATTTCTTACTTGAACAAGACTCGATTTACATGCACTTGAGAGAGAAGGAAGGTTCAATAACAGAACCCAATTTCACTTCAGCAGGAAGACTTAGAGTGTGATCTTTCTCCACTACGTCTCAGTGGCAGCTATCCCAAGCTTTAGTGCATCCCTCAGCAGAGTTTTGATCTGATCCAATAGTTGTAGAATAACTTATCACTGGCAGCTTCTGCTGTTTAACGTGTATGCATTTCTGTATGGCTGCTTCACTCTTACAGATGCTTTACCTAGATGCACGGCACTTCAATGCATAATTACAATAACAGCTCACTTTTATATCATTTTTAATTTTTTAAAATGTCCTAAGAACCTTTACAGTTGTACCATTCAAGAACAAATAAAATGCTGATAATACTCAGCAGGTCAGGTAGCATCTATGTACAGAAACAGAGTTACTAGGCCAGATTTGCAGCCTTGAGGAAGGTAAGGCAAGCTGGAGATTTCCAACTCCGCTCACCTGCCTTGGGAGAAAGTGTCTGTATAGAAGTGATCTTCACAGCTGGGGCCGGAACAGTGGGAAGGAAGGCATTGGTGGCGGAGGGGGGAAGGGGGGGGGGGGGGTCGCGGGGAAGGTGGCAAGTGTCAGCTGCAGTTGAGCAAGCCAACATTGTAAACATTATGGATGTAGCCACAGAGGCAAAGGTGCAGTCACACCTGCGATGTTGTGCTCAGTTTTGGTCTCCTTATCTGAGGAAGGATGTTCTTGCTGTAAAGGGCGTGCAGTGATGATTTACTAAATTGTTTCCTGGGTTAGCAGGACTGACATATGAGAAGAGGTTGAGTTGGTTAGGATTCTACTCACTGGAGTTTAGAAGTGAGAGGGATTAGAATAAAATTCAAAATGCTTACTTTAGTGTCATGGAAATTTACCCCAGTAACATGCCCTCATGCTATGGTACAGTCCCTCATGACCCCATGCCAGGATATTGTTACGACATGGGGTAAACCCTCCTGTTTAATTTAAACAGCAACACAGAAATAATTTATCCTGTGCAGTAATCTGTGAAAATTCAAGCGGCTAAGAACTATTAAAAGTAAAACTGAGCAACTTTATTTCTTTAAGTATAAAAGATAATAATTAAGTCACAACTATTTACAACTCCTTCCTCTAACCTATTTTTTACTTTCCCCTATACAATACTGATTCGATAAAAGTCCAGATTAAGATTTACAAAACAAAACTTCTTATCTCAAAACCAAGCACCTTTCAGTTCTTCTCTGTATTGCTGTTTGGAAATGATAAGATTTGTGATCAAAAGTAACATGATAGATTGCAAACCCAAGTAAACATAGTTTGAGAGTGTAACAATATATCAAAGCAGATTTTGTCTTGAATGGAATATAAGAATGCTCCAGAGAGAAAACTCTAAGAGAATGTTGCTTCTGATTTGGACTGGAATAGATTTCAGTTCATTGTACATTATAGAGTAACTTTTGTATGGGGCTACAGGGGCAATGCAGCAGGATCGCACCTGATTTACTATTCTTGTAGTTATGAGGAATGCGAAGGCTATAGTATGAAATTGTTTTTCATGTTTTACACAATGTTAGCCCTCCCATGTCAGGTATGCTGTTGATGAGGAGGAATGTAAAGCTCCTCTAATTGTATCCCAACAATATACCTTAACAAGAGCCATAGAAGAGCACCCCCTACTACATCCATTTAACATTGCTTCCTATCCATTATGACATCTGAGTACAACTGATGATATAATACAAATCAATTGAAGCCACTTAACATTGCAACCTTCTCCAATTCTGCAATCCTCTGAGAACTCTGCATTCCTCAATTTCTGGTCTCTTGTCAAACCCTGCCTTTATTTAGCCTACCTGACGCATCAGCTCTCTTGGACCTAAGTTCTGCAATTTTTTTTCCTTCATGTCTGCATCTCTCCTTCTATCTCTCTCCTTTTGCTATGAGTCCTATCTCTTAGATGAAGCACTTATTCACCTGACAAAGTTGGGCATGCTGTCAAATTACGGTATATCTGAAATCGGCTAAAGATCCATCGTGGTAGTACCTAATACTGCATTAAAGTTACTATATGAATTAAGTTGTTGCTGCTGTTACAGACAACTCATATCCACAGACAGTTCACATTCCACAGATGCTAGCAGCTGGATAGAGAATTTGAGCTGTTGATGCTTTGGAGAGATTCTACTAGGTAGTTGCTCATCTTTCTTCTATGTATTTTTAATGGTTTGCCTCTATCTCTCTGTACATAACAATATTTGAAAATATATATTCAGAAATAATATTGCCTAGAAACAACACTTAATAATTTGTTAAAGGAATTTGGAAAATGTTTTCTCCATTAATTGATCTGTGTCACTTGAATCATGTCCATAAATTACTCTATGTGCTTCTGCCGCAATTACTTCTGATACTATGCCTGACCTTAAAGCATGTTCCCAGAGAGTAACTGTCCTGACACACAGGAAAGGTCTGTTGTCCCAAGGTACTTTGCAGCTGTGACCCATGATTTGGTGCTGGTAGTCCTCTTTATTCAATTTGGCAGGCCAACCATTCAAATCTTATTTATAAAGCTGCACTCAATGATTCGAATCTCTCTGCCAGTTTGGGTGTGTATGTGCTTTCTCCATTGGGATATTTTTAAAATGCAGCAGGAAGGGTATGGCAAGCAAACCAGACACTATATAAACAAACTGCCTTTTCTAATTCCACCCCAGCTCTTTTTGTAAGGAATAATGCATGTTTAAAAAAAAGACTCCTCTTGACTACAAGGCTGTCTACATTCAAACACCTCTTTGCAATCACTGCAAATACTCTAGGGGTTAAATACAATAAAAACATCTCTCTACACACCTGCTTCTGTTCAGACAGCAGAGCTTTTTGATTTATTAACTTGTTTGTCGCTGAATCCTATTTACTTGGGAGAATTATTCACTGACCTAAAATTTGGAGTGGAACATTGTTAAGGTTTGTGTGTTTTATGAATAAAATATATCGAGTAGTCAATGCGATTAGCGTTCAAACTTTTACCTTACTAAATAAATAGGCACACATCTTAGATGCCCAGCAAACTTTAACCTTTATTTTACTGTTGTAAATCAAGCTTATTGTCTAAGAGGTGGGAAAAGGTTTGTGTGGAGCATTGATACCACTATGAACCAAGTATAGACCAAGCAGGCTGTTTCTGTGCAGTGCTTGCTGTGTAATACACTCGGATGCCTCCCCTTGTAACCTAGACTCTGAAATCAAATTCTTATCCTTTCACAGGTCTCAATATTCTTTCAAGGTGGAAAAGACACAGCCAACATGATTAAACCAAGCTGTAATATTACTTTAGGAGACGTGAGAGAATGGTATGAGACATGCCACACCAGCTGACCTCACTGCCGCATAGAGAAGAGCAGAAGATTAAGGACAATTGTTGGACCAAGAAGCTAAATCCTGATTCCACTTATAAAATAATATATTCATTGATCCTGTCTCCCAGCAAGCAGATCTGCTCCAAGGGAGGGTGGGTAGGAGAATTGGCACTGCAGTGTTGTAATCCCATTTTTTTTCTTCTGGAAATATAACTTACTCCATTTTACTGGACAAGTCTAGCACAAGCTAGGACAAGTCTACATTCATTGCAGAATATTCACTGCAGAATAACCTTTAAAATTCTAACAGGACGAGACAGGTTAGGTGCTGTCAGGATGTTCCCCTTGTGGGGAAGTCCAGAACCAACTCATTTCAGTGCACATGACAATAAAGGTTTTTCTGTTCTATTGTATTCATAATTTAAGAAAGGAATAAACCTTTTAGAACTGAGATGAGAAGAAATGTCTTCACCCAGAGGGTGGGGAATTTATAGAAATCTATAAGTGGTTGAGGCCAAAATATTTCATGATTTCAAGGAGGAGGTAGATATAGCCCTTGTAGCCCCTGTGTGGGTTCTTTGGGGTATTGAGCTCAATAGGCAACCATGATCATACTGAATGGCAGAGCAGGCTTGAGGGGTGGGATGGCCTACTCCTGGTCCTGTCTTCTATGATGCTGTGAAAAAAATAAAATCCTTAATGGAAGCTTTCTAAGTTTTATTGCTTTATTTTCCCTACCCATAGACACATTATATTGGGGCAGCATTCACAGTATAACATTTATTCAGAATACAGACCCTATGTTTTCTGCAGTGATTTCATTTTTCTTAAATGAAACTGGCGCTTCAGACTGGCCCTCAGTCCAGTTGAAAATAATGAAACTAGAGGGAGAAAGCAGGCTGGAGGTGGGGTGAGGCTGTCACATTGTGGTCCTGCAGCAGTATTCCTCAGAAGCCATGATTCAAAATCTAGACCACAATGGACTTGTGTACCCTTTCTGAACACCAAGGTAGGTCTCACATCAGATGTAAATTGCCAGGTCCAAATCTTGCAAGACCAGATACAGTGACATCACTGAATCAGCAGATGAGACAATACAGCAGAGAATTGTCAGGTATTACAGAACCAACCCAACTGGAACAAAGTAATAAAATACACCTAACCAAGTGACCAAGTGTTGATTTTTTAATGTAATTTGATTGTTTTCACACAATCATAATTAGTCTATTTAGGCACAATCTTGGAACTGTATGATATTTAATTTCTTAACTTTGCCTGAAACAGTAAGAGTTCCATTTGTCTGGCACAATAAACTCAGTCAGACGCTTTAACTCTACATTTGAAGTCAGTGCTGTGTCAACACTTAACAACTCAGCAGTGTCATTCAACAGCAAATTTTATACTGTCCTTTCAATGTGGTGGAACATCTCAGCCACTTCACAGCTCCTATGGATTAGGCCAGACCACTCAAAACATACATAAGCTGGCAGCCCAGACCATAACTTTGGAATTTGCTTTGGTAAGTGTACAGTGAGAATTACCTGGAGTACTCCCCACATACGTTCGAGACACCACCCACACCCTCCACCTCCTCCAATACTTCTGTTTCCCCGGCCCCCAATGCCTCATCTACACCATGGATATCCAATCCCTCTACACTTCCATTCACCATGACCAGGGCCTCCAAGCCCTCCGATTTTTCCTCTCCAGACATCCCCAACAGTACCCTTCCACCGACACTCTCATCCATTTGGCCGAACTGGTCCTCACCCTTAACAATTTCTCCTTCGAATCCTCCCACTTCCTCCAGACCAAAGGGGTAGCCATGGGCACACGTATGGGCCCCAGCTGTGCCTGTCTCTTTGATGGCTACGTAGAACAGTTGCTCTTCCGTAATTACACCTGCACCACTCCCCACCTCTTCCTCCGCTACATTGATGACTGCATTGGTGCCACCTCGTGCTCCCTCGAGGAGGTTGAGCAATTCATCAACTTCACCAACACGTTCCACCCTGACCTTAAATTTACCTGGACCATCTCTGACACCTCCCTCCCCTTCCTAGGCCTCTCCATCTCCATTAATGACGACCAATTTGACACTGACATTTTTTACAAACCCATCGACTCCCACAGCTACCTGGATTACACCTCTTCCCACCCTACCTCTTGCAAAAATACCATCCCGTACTCCTAAATCCTTCGCCTCCGCTGTATCTGCTCCCAGGAGGACCAGTTCCACCACAGAACACACCAGATGGCCTCCATCTTCAGAGACCGCAATTTCCCTTCCCATGTGATTAAAGATGCCCTCCAACGCATCTCGTCCACATCCCACACTTCCACCGTCAGACCCCACCCCTCCAACCGTAACAAGGACAGAATGCCCCTGGTGCTCACCTTCCACCCTATCAACCTTCGCATAAACCAAATCATCTAACGACATTTCCGCCACCTCCAAAAAGACTCCACCACCAGGGATATATTTCCCTCCCCACCCCTTTCTGCCTTCCGCAAAGACCGTTCCCTCCGTGACTACCTGGTCAGGTCCACACACCCCTACAACACACCCTCCCATCCTGGCACCTTCCCATGCCACTGCAGGAACTGTAAAACCTGCGCCCACACCTCCTCCCTCACCTCCATCCAAGGCCCTAAAAGAGCCTTCCACATCCATCAAAGTTTTACCTGTACATCCACTAATATCATTTATTGTATCCGTTGCTCCCGATGCAGTCTCCTCTACATTGGGGAGACTGGGCGCCTCCTAGCAGAGTGCTTTAGGGAACATCTCTGCGACACCCACACCAATCAACCACACCACCCCGTGGCCCAACATTTCCATCCCCCTCCCACTCTGCCAAGGACATGGAGGTCCTGGGCCTCCTTCACCACCGCTCCCTCACCACCAGACGCCTGGAGGAAGAACGCCTCATCTTCTGTCTTGGAACACTTCAGCCACAGGGCATCAATGTGGACTTCAACAGTTTCCTCATTTCCCCTTTCCCCACCTCACCCTAGTTCCAAACTTCCAGCTCAGCACTGTCCCCATGACTTGTCCGGACTTGTCCTACCTGCCAATCACCTTTTCCACCTATCCACTCCACCCTCTCCTCCCTGACCTATCACCTTCATCCCCTCCCCCACTCACCTATTGTACTCTATGCTATTTTCTCCCCAACCCCTCCCTCCTCTAGCTTATCTCTCCACGCTTCAGGCTCACTGCCTTTATTCCTGGTGAAGGGCTTTTGCCCAAAATGTCGATTTCGCTGCTCTTTGGAAGCTGCCTGAACTGCTGTGCTCTTCCAGCACCACTGATCCAGAATCTGATCTACAGCATCTGCAGTCATTGTTTTTTACCTACTAGATTTTAAAACAGACAGAAATTTATTCACAAAATTACACAATGAAATACAAAGAACAGAATAAAGAACACGTAAGTAACTCCCCTCACTCAATTTCCTCTCAATTTGATAAGGTCCACTAAACCTGGCTTTTAAAGGTTCACCTGTTACTGCAAATAACACCAATACCTTATCCCTAATTGCAAAATTGTGAATTTTTGATTTCTTTTTCGCTTCTTGTTTCATTGTATGCGGTGATACTTTTAAATGCGGTCTAGCCAACTCTCCAGCTCTATTTAATCATTCTCTAAATTTTGGCACATAGTCCAAATGGATGGTCTCTGAATTCTGCTTATTATAAATGACCTGGGTGTAGGCGTAGAAGGATGGGTTAGTAAATTTGCAGATGACACTAAGGTAGGCAGAGTTGTGGATAGTGCCAAAGGATGTTGTGGATTACAGAGGAACATAGGTAAGATGCAGAGCTGGGCTGAGAAGTGGCAAATGGAGTTTAATACGGAAAAGTGTAAGGTCGTTCACTTTGGAAGAAATAATAGGAATTCAGAGTACTGGGCTACTGGTAAGATTATTGGCAGTATAGATGAATAGAGAGATCTCAGTGTCCAAGTACGTAAATCCCTGAAAGTTGCCACCCAGGTTGTTAGGGTTGTTAAGATGTCATATGGTGTGTTGGCGTTTATTCCTTAATCAACATCTGATCACCTTGTACACTCTGAGGCAGTTGTCTAACTCCCCTTCTGCTTTTTGTTACTAGTCCAACAAAACTCCCAGGCTTGTCCTGTTTTCCTACATCTGGCTTTCTCCTAGCCCACCAACACTGTGATTTTGTGTGGCCCACTTTATTACAATGAAAACACCAGAACTTTTTAATTTCTTTGTCCCCTCAAGTGTTTCTTTGTTACTCTGTGATAAATTATCTTTGGATATCACTGAGATCTACCTTTCCCTTTCTATGTGAGGATTTCCCTTTGAGTAAAAAATGAGGTCTGCAGATGCTGGAGATCACAGCTGAAGATGTGTTGCTGGTTAAAGCACAGCAGGTTAGGCAGCATCTCAGGAATAGGGAATTCGACGTTTCGAGCATAAGCCCTTCATCAGGAATGAGAGAGAGTAGCCAAGCAGGCTAAGATAAAAGGTAGGGAGGAGGGACTTGGGGGAAGGGCGATGGAGGTGAGATAGGTGGAAGGAGGTCAAGGTGAGGGTGGTAGGCCAGAGTGGGGTGGGGGCGGAGAGGTCAGTAAGGAGATTGCAAGTTAGGAGGGCGGTGCTGAGTTGAGGGAACCGACTGAGACAAGGTGGGGGGAGGGGAAATGAGGAAACTGGAGAAATCTGAATTCATACCTTGTGGTTGGAGGGTTCCCAGGCGGAAGATGAGGCGCTCCTCCTCCAGCCGTCGTGTTGTTATGTTCTGCCGGTGGAGGAGTCCAAGGACCTGCATGTCCTCGGTGGAGTGGGAGGGAGAGTTAAAGTGTTGAGCCACGGGGTGGTTGGGTTGGTTGGTTCGGGCGGCCCAGAGGTGTTCTCTGAAGCGTTCCGCAAGTAAGCGGCCTGTCTCCCCAATATAGAAGAGGCCACATCGGGTGCAGCGGATGCAATAGATGATGTGTGTGGAGGTACAGGTGAACTTGTGGCGAATATGGAAGGATCCCTTGGGGCCTTGGAGGGAAGTGAGTGTGGAGGTGTGGGCGCAAGTTTTACATTTCCTGCAGTTGCAGGGGAAGGTGCCGGGGGTGGAGGTTGGGTTGGTGGGGGGTGTGGATCTGACGAGGGAGTCACGAAGGGAGTGGTCCTTGCGGAACGCTGATAGGGGAGGGGAGGGAAATATATCCCTGGTGGTGGGGTCCGTTTGGAGGTGGCGGAAATGACGGCGGATGATACGTTGTATGCGGAGGTTGGTGGGGTGGTAGGTGAGAACCAGTGGGGTTCTGTCTTGGTGGCGGTTGGAGGAGCGGGGCTCAAGGGCGGAGGAGCGGGAAGTGGAGGAGATGCGGTGGAGGGCATCGTCGATCACGTCTGGGGGGAATCTGCGGTCCTTGAGGAAGGAGGCCATCTGGGCTGTGCGGTGTTGGAACTGGTCCTCCTGGGAGCAGATGCGGTGGAGAAGAAGGAATTGGGAATATGGGATGGAGTTTTTGCAGGGGGCAGGGTGGGAGGAGGTGTGGTCCAGGTAGCTGTGGGAGTCAGTCGGTTTATAGTAGATGTCTGTGTTGAGTCGGTCGCCCGAGATAGAGATGGAAAGGTCTAGGAAGGGGAGGGAGGAGTCTGAGACAGTCCAGGTGAATTTCAGGTCGGGATGGAAGGTGTTAGTAAAGTTGATGAACTGTTCAACCTCCTCGTGGGAGCACGAGGCAGCGCCGATACAGTCATCGATGTAGCGGAGGAAAAGGTGGGGGGTGGTGCCAGTGTAGTTGCGGAAGATGGACTGTTCCACATATCCTGCGAAGAGGTAGGCATAGCTGGGGCCCATGCGGGTGCCCATGGCAACTCCTTTAGTTTGGAGGAAGTGGGAGGATTGAAAAGAGAAGTTATTCAGGGTGAGGACCAGTTCAGTCAGTCGAAGGAGGGTGTCAGTGGAAACCCTCTGCGGTGCGGTGGGAAAGGAAGAAGCGGAGGGCTTTGAGTCCTTCGTGATGGGGGATGGAGGTGTACAGGGACTGGATGTCCATAGTGAAAATAAGGCTTTGGGGACCGGGGAAGCGAAAATCGTGGAGGAGGTGGAGGGCGTGGGTGGTGTCCCGAACGTAGGTGGGGAGTTCTTGGACTAAAGGGGACAGGACCGTGTCGAGGTATTGGGAGATGAGTTCGGTGGGGCAGGAGCAAAGGATTTCCCTTTGCCCAATTTCTATCCCTCATGGACTGAAATTGATTCTGGAAGCCAAACCATGTTTTATGGACCTGCTCATAATCATCAGTCACTTCAGCTGCTCACCTTGCTGTTTTAACTCTCTGCTCTTCCAGCTCAGCACTGTCCCCATGACTTGTCCGGACTTGTCCGACCTGCCTAGCTCCTTTTCCACCTATCCACTCCACCCTCTCCTCCCTGACCTATCACCTTCATACCCTCCGCCCCCTCACCCATTGTACTCTATGCTACTCTCTCCCCACCCCCACCCTCCCCTAGCTTATCTCTCCATACTTCAGGCTCACTGCCTTTATTCCTGATGAAGGGCTTTTGCCTGAAACGTCGATTTTGCTGCTCGTTGTATGCTGCCTGAACTGCTGTGCTCTTCCAGCACCACTAATCCAGAATTTCCTTTTTAAGTGTCAGTTTTTAAAGTTCCAAAGCTCTGTCTTTTTCTTTCTCTGCTCTCTCTTTTTACCTCTCTTCTGTTGCTCTCTCTTTTTCTTTCTGTTCTGCCGCTCTCGTTTTCCCTCCCTTCTGCTTTTAATCGTAACTCAAACTGTTTCATTTCTGCTGCCCTTTCCTTATCTCTCACCTCCAACTCAAGCTGCTTCATTTACAATTGAATTCTTGCCATCTCTACAGATTCTGATGGTTTCTCCAGCAAGGTTAAATGCTGAGCTACTTGCTGTAATTATCTCTCCTTTCCTCACAGAAGCAGGTAGTTCCAATTCCAGCTTCTCTGCAGCTTGGTCTTATTCACTTTTTGCAAAACTTCCAAAGTCAGCACATCCAGAAAACTTTTGGCACCTAAAAGAGCCAATACTATCCAACGCTTTGTCTATGCAACCAAACGAACACCCAAAATAAAGACACTGGCACCTACCACTCATTGTTTAAATTCCCAGTTGAAACCCAATCTGTTATAGACCAGGCCAGACCACTCAAAACATTCTTAAGCAGGCAGCCCAGACCATAACTTTGCAATTTGTTTTGGTAAGTGTATAGTGAGAATTACCCAGAGTAAGCTAGCTAGGTTGACTGCCAGGTTTTAAAACAGGCAGAAATTTATTCACAAAATTACACAATGAAACACATGGGAGACTGATTAGCAAGGTTAGATCTCATGGAATACAGGGAGAACTCGCCATTCGGATACAGAACTGGCTCAAAGGTAGAAGACAGAGGGTGGTGATGGAGGGTTGTTTTTAAGACTAGAGGCCTGTGACCAGTGGAGTGCCACAGGGATCGGTGCTGGGCCCTCTACTTTTTGTCATTTACGTAAATGATTTGAACGCGAGCATAAGAGGTACAGTTAGTAAGTTTGCAGGTGACACCAAAATTGGGGGTGTAGTGGACAGTGAAGAGGGCTACCTCAGATTACAACAGGATCTTGACCAGATGGGCCAATGGGCTGAGAAGTGGCAGATGGAGTTTAATTCAGATAAATGCGAGGTGCTGCATTTTGGGAAAGCAAATCTTAGCAGGACTTATACACTTAATGGTAAGGTCCTAGGGAGTGTTGCTGAACAAAGAGACCTTGGAGTGAAGGTTCATAGCTCCTTGAAAGAGGAGTCGCAGGTAGATAGGATAGTGAAGAAGGCGTTTGGTATGCTTTCCTGTATTGGTCAGAGTATTGAGTACAGGAGTTGGGAGGTCATGTTGCAGCTGTACAGGACATTGGTTAGGTCACTGTTGGAATATTGCATGCAATTCTGGTCTCCTTCCTATCAGAAAGATGTTGTGAAACTTGAAAGGGTTCAGAAAAGATTTAGAAGGATGTTGCCAGGGTTGGAAGATCTGAGCTACAGGGAGAGGCTGAACAGGCTGGGGCTGTTTTCCCTGGAGCGTCGGAGGCTGAGGGGTGACCTTATAGAGGTTTACAAAATTATGAGGGGCATGGATAGGGTAAATAGGCAAAGTCTTTTCCCTGGGCTTGGGGAGTCCAGAAATAGAGGGCATAGGTTTAGGGTGAGAGGGGAAGGATATAAAAGAGACCTAAGGGGCAATTTTTCATGCAGAGGGTGGTATGTGTATGGAATGAGCTGTCAGAGGAAGTGGTGGAGGCTGGTACAATTGCAACATTTAAGAGGCATTAGGATGGGGATATGAATAGGAAGGGTTTGGAGGATATGGGCCGGGGGCTGGCAGGTGGGACTAGATTGGATTGAGATATCTGGTCGGCATGGACGGGTTGGACCGAAGGGTCTGTTTCCATGCTGTATATCGCTATGACTCTATGACTCTATGAAACATAAAGAACAGAATAATGAACCCATACAGAACTCAGTCTATCCAAACTAGACTTAATTATGCTCTTCCACATATACACAATACTTCCAATAAGCAACCCCCCCCTTAAAACACAGTGAAAAAAAGGATCAAATGCTTAAATGCTTAGAAGGGCTGAAAGAGAGAGAGAGTGCGTCTGTTCTCACACAGCTCACTGCTGAACTCCATAACTAGTTCTGTACTGGACTGCTCAGCTAGAGAGCTGGATTAGTGGTGCTGGAAGAGCACTGCAATTCAGGTAGCATCTGAGGAGCAGTAAAATCGACGTTTCGGATAAAAGCCCTTCATCAGGAAGGGCTTTTGCCCGAAACGTCGATTTTACTGCTCCTTGGATGCTACCTGAACTGCTGTGCTCTTTCAGCACCACTAATCCAGAATCTGGTTTCCAGCATCTGCAGTCAGTGTTTTTACCTTGTTTTTACCGCAGCTAGAGAGCTGACCACTCCTCTTTCATTATACAAGTCACTTCCAAACCATGACCACTTTGGCCTGAAGTCTTGTCTGTTTACATATAAACAAAAAGGTCTCTCAATATCCTTTAATCTCTGTACCAAACCAGTCTAATTGGCACAGAGAGCATTTACAACCCCTCTGATAAAAACCAAGGACATAGTGTCCTTGAGAAAAGGAACCACTTTTAGAAAAAAAGGAACCAGCTTTGTGACACAGGAGCTTTGATAAACAAGACCTGACACTGAGTCAAATACAGAGATAGGTTGATCAAAGTGATAGGACAATGGCATTGTCTTCACGAGAAGAGAGATTATGGAGAGGTGAAGAATTTTAGGAAGGAAATTCTACAGCTTAAGACATATGTACCTGAAGGCACTATCACCAAGGATAGAATGATGGAATTTGGAGAGGTACAAGAAATCAGAGTAGAGATCTGCAGGGGGTTGTAAGTGTGGAGGAGTTACAGAGGTGGAGAAAGCCAAAGTTGTGGAGTTATTTGAACACAAAATTAGAATTTTAAAATTGAGGCATTGACAGACCAAGAGCAGCCATAAGTCTGCAAAGATAGTTGAGCTGGGACTTACACAAGTGAAGATACAGACAGCAGGATTTGGAAGAATGGCATTAAACTTTACTCAGTGGGAGGGGGACTCACGTCTATGAAGCAGAAGGCTATCGGTCAAATCCTAATCCAGAGAGGCAGATCATCCAGGCTAACACATCATTGCAAAACCAAGAGAATGCTATGTCAGACTTAGTCTTTAAAATAAGGTGTTACTTCAAGACCAGGTTTGTTCTGTCAAGTGATATCATTTGTAGAGAGTTCTCCACACTCTCAAATAATGTCACTGAAAACAGATTACTTGATCAGTATCTCGACGAGTAAATTGGCTGATAAGATTACCAACATCACAACAGGATTTATATCTCTAAAATATGCGAATTGATTGTAAAGTGGTTTAGCATATCCAGAGTCCACAAGAAGGATATAGGAATGTACTAAATTGGAGGATTGTGGGACTGAAGCCAACAAAGCCTGGGAACAAGTATTGAACATTCTTTCAAAATGATAATCCAGATTCAAGTATGATTTGGAAATGCAGGTGTTGTACTTGGGTGGACAAAGTTAAAAATCACACAACACCGACTTATAGTCCAACTGGTTTATTTGGAAGGTCAGGCAGCATCCAAGGAGCAGGAAAATTGACATTTCGGGCAAAAGCCCTTTATCAGAAATCAAGCTTTTGCCCGAAACATCAACTTTCCTGCTCCTTGGATGCTGCCTGATCTGCTGTGCTTTTCCAGCAAAAGAGCACACCCGTGAACTAAACACATTGATCAGGACTTTGGATCCAGTCCTTCATCGTTCCCTCTGAGCTCTTATTCCACGTACTTCTCGTGTTGGGACTTCTACTGCCTTCCAATGAGACATAAAGCCAACACACCAGGACGTCCCATCATATCAGGCAATGGGACCCTGTGTGAGAACATCTCTGGCTATGTCGAAGGCATCTTGAAACCCATTATACAGGGGACCCCCAGCTTCTATTGCAATACTACAGATTCCTTACAGAAACCCAGCACCCACGGACCAGTAGAACTGGGAACATTCCTCATCACAATAAACGTTTTAGCACTCTACACCAATATCCCCTCTGATCTAAACTCTGGTTTCCAGCATCTGCAGTCCTCACTGTTGCCTGGTTTAATTGGAAGCACCAGCTTTTTGAGCGCTGCTCCTTCATCAGGTGGTTGTGGAGGTTACGATTGTAAGATACAGAATTTATAGCAAATGTTTACAGTTTATGCAACTTAGATGACATATTGAAAAAAACCTGGATTGTTTGTTAAGTCTTTCATCTTTTAGAATCGGCATGTTGGTTTCAGTTCTTTCAAATGCAAACCCCTGGACTTTTTTTGAAGTTACATTCTCAAGTGAACTTTAACAATAGGTGCCATGTCAGCTCAGATGGTGTGAGGATAAAGTCCGTCTGTCTGTGCCCCAGTGTTCAGACTGATTCAATTTCTAAAAAAAAGTGGGGTCACCTATAGTGTGACATGAACCCAAGTTCCCAGTTGAGGCCATCCCCATGGGTACCAAACTTGGCTATCAGCCTCTACTCGGCCACTTTTCGTTGTTGCCTATCCCGCAGTCCTCCTTGGAGGATGGTCACCTGAAGGTTCGAGACTGAAAGTCTTGGTCCGCTGAAGTGTTCCCTGACTGGGAGGGAACACCCCTGGCTGGTGATTGTTGTGCGGAATCCATTCATCCGTTGCCGTAGCCTCTGCTCGGTCTTGCCAATGTACCATGCCTCAGAGCATCCTTGCCTGCAGCATATGAGATAGACAATGTTGGCTGAGTCACATGAGTACCTGCCACACAGGTGGTGGATGCAGTCCCCACGTGTAATGGTGGTATCTGTGTCGACACTTTGACATGTCTGGCAGCGTCTGGCATGACAAGGTTGTATGGTGTTGGCCTGAAGGCCGGGCAGTTTGCTGTGAACACTGATTTGTTTGAGGTTTGGTGGTTGTTTAAAGGCAAGAAGCGGAGGTGTGGGGAAGGTCTTGGTGAGATGCTCATCCTCATTGATAATGTGTCGCCACATTGAAGAACAACAAAGAACATGGAGTAGTTTTTCAGCTCCTGGGAAGTACTGGACAACGAAGGGTACCCTGTCTGTTGCAGCTCATGTCTTTCTCCTGAGGAGGTCATTATGGTTTCTTGCTGTGGCACATCAGAACTGATGGTCAATAAGTTGAACATCATGCGACGTTCTTAGGAGGGCATCTTTGAGTACTTCCAAGTGCCCATCAAGTTCCGCCTCATCTGATCAGATGCTGTGTATGTGGAGGGCTTGTCTGTAGGGGATTGTTGTTTTAATATGGTTTGGGTGGAAGCTGAAGAAGTGTAGCCTTATGAGGTTATCCGTAGGTTTGCAATTGAGTGAGGTACCCATCCTTGATGGAGATGCATTTGTCCAAGAATGAGACAGATACTAAAGAGTAGTCCACGGTGAGTTTGATGATGTGATGAAACTTGTTGATATCACTGTGTAGTTGATTCAGTGACTCCTCACCATGGGTCCAATGGAAGAAAATGTCATCAACAAACCTGGTGTATGGTGTTGGTTTGAGATCCTGTGTGGAGAAGAAATCTTCTTCCAACCTGTGCAAGAAAATGTTGGCATATTGAAGTACAAATTGGGGTCCATGTGTCTGGATGAAGAACTGGTTGTCAAAAGTAAAAACATTGTGGTCGAGGATAAAGCGAATGAGTTATAGGACGGTGCTTGGAGCTTGTAAGGAATCTGTAGTATCGCGATAGAAGCTGGGGGTCCCCTGTACAATGGTTTCAAGATGCCTTTGACATAGCCAGAGATGTTCTCACACAGGGTCCCATTGCCTGATATGATGGGACGTCCTGGTGTGTTGCCTTTGTATCTTCGGAAGGCAGTAGAAGTCACCAATGTGAGAAGTACGTGGAATGAGAGCTCAGAGGGAACTATGAAGGACTGGATCCAAAGTCCTGATCAATGTGTTTAGTTCACAGGTGTGCTGTTTTGTTGGATCAGCTGGTAGTTGTATGTAGTGTTCCTGATTGTTGTCGGTATACTTCTTTGCAGTAGTCCGATGTGAGTATGGATGGCGGTGCGTTGTGATCAGGTGATGTTTTGCTATACCTTGTGGGTTCAAATGATGAATCTGGCATTTATATATTTCCTGACAGTTTGAACATACATGTCAAGCCCAGGGCAGCGGCCCTCCGGTGGGGTCCAAGTTAACTCCTTCTTTGGTCGCTCCTCTATGGATCCCTGTGATGACTGTGCTAGTTCCTTGGTGGGCTCATTGGAATCACTGCTGGCATCTTGAAAGAATTCCCAGAGTCTCATTCATCTGATGAATTCCTCTGCTTCTGCTGCAAGACCCATGGGATCCATTTTGGTGGTGGGGCAGAAATTGAGACCCTGCTGAGAATCTCAATCTCTTTCGGTTGAGGGCTGTCATTCAATAAGTTGACGATCAACTTCCCCATGGTGATAACGTTTTCCACTATGGTGCCAGGGCGTGCTTTGCTACTGCTGGTGGTGATGCCAAGTTTCTCCAGTTTCTTGATCTTCGTGTGCACAAACATGGTATAGTTTTATTACCTTGCCTGTTTGGCAATGTCCCATAACTGTACTGCTGTATCCTGAGTGCAGGCTGAGTGGGGACTCCATCTTAATTTCAAGGTTGTGGTGCCTCCTGTAGAGTTGGTACATGAGATGATAAAGGAAGTTTGTGAGAGGTGAGGTGACAAAGTCTCTCTGCGTAGTCTGTGCTGTAGGTCAACTTGAATGAGTTTGTGATGTGCAATCCTTTTTGGATCTTTCCTGCTTTCCTGCATTTCTACAGAAACTTGATGTCTGCGTCGATATGTGTGATCTTCTTGGAGATCCTCTCCACTTTAAGCCGGCAGTTGGTGGTGTCGACAGTGGTTACGATTTGGATGTGGCGGTGTTGGACTGGTTCAGATTCAAGTAGTATGACATTGTGTCCGGCACACTGCATGGGTCTGTGTATAATGGTGTTTCCCTTCAAAGAATGTAATATTATGCAGACCTCTTTCTCTCTCAGATCAAGACACTTACACTCCCTACTCCACATATGGTCACAGTCATTTTCTTTCCCAAAGAACTGAATCTGGGAAATCCTCTCCAGTGTGCAAACTGGACCAAATCTATGAGGCTGGGCTACATCGGAACAGGAGTAGACCATTCAGCCCCTTGAGCCTGTTCCACTATTCAATGAGATCATGGTGGATATGTGGCCCGACTCGATATACCTGCCTTTGACCCATTATCCCTTGATACTTTTCTTTAACATAAATGTATTGATCTCAAGATTTAAAACTAACAACAGATCCTGTATTCCTGCTACTTGTAGAAGAGAGTTCCAAACATCTACTACACTTTGTGTGTAGAAATGTTTCCCAGCATCTCTCAAGTACGGTTTGGTCCTAACTCTCAGATGTCTAGTTCTAGAATCCTCAACCAGTGGAAATTGTTTATTTACCCTATCTTTTCCTGTTAATATCTTATTAATGTCCACCACACATCGAGGTGCCCCTCCTGGCCTTACCAGTTGAGTCGAAATGAAATGCCACATTTAACGCCACTGGGTTGTAGAGTTGTTGAAAAGATTACATATTTGAACATTGGCCTGTAATTAGTCCTCTATTCCAGAACTTTTATCAGGCTTTACTCCCATTTGCTTTCAGAGATAACAGAGCTATTTAGCCATAGCCGGGAGTTTGGTTCAAGAGTGCCAGAAAGTATTCACATGTTGTTGGACTTGAACACTGCAGGTCTGGAAGCCAAGACTTCTCAGAGTTCACCAAAAGCTTTAGCCTGAGCCTGAGTTACCAGGGTTAGCCATGGGAAGGTGCAACTGAGGACTTGCCAATGGAGAAGCTATACATTGTATGGCTATCAGCCAATATTGCAGGGTGAAAATGAAAAGCAAATTAATCTACAAAAGCAGAAAGCATCCTCAGGTACTATGCTGTACTGCCTGCAATGCATCACCAACGACTTGGACAACACCTTCGAAACCACATCCACTACAATCTGGGATGATAAGGGCGGTAGATATACGAGAGCACCACAATTTGAAAACGTCCCTGCAAGCCACTCACTCTCTCAACTTGGAAATATATTGTCATACTTCAGTGTCACTAGGTCAAAATTCCGGAAGTCTTTCCTGAACAGCACTGTGCTGTACCTATAACAAATGGACTGCAGTGGTTAAAGAAAAAAGCTCACCATCACCTTGTCAAGGGCAACTGGGGATAGGTAATAAATGCTGGTCTAGCAGCAACGCCCACATTCTCTGTATGAATGCTATAAATAAACAGCTGGAGAGATGGGTGGAGCATTGCCTAGAGTTATATTGAGGGAAAACACTGAAAGTAAGGGATTTCTAAATATTCCAAAGTCTTCCCATAATGTTGGACTTGGGTACTGAACCCAGAGTGCAGTAAATTAGTGATTGACCAACTTGTCACAAGCAAAGCACCATATGCTGATGCTGTACCACCTAAACTTACCAAACATGTAAGTTTACCAAGCATTCCTACGAGAGCTGCACAAAATTCTCTTTCTCGGCAGAGGGAGAGGCAGGGTCCAGGATATGTGTGAGTCTCTACCAGAACAAGAGTAACTGCAGCAATTGTGACAATTACTGAGGTATCCTCTTACTGAGCATCATGGAAAAAGTTTAAAGTCTGGTTGAAGATTTGTAGCTCGGGTGCTCGTTGTTGTGGTTCTGTTCGCCGAGCTGGAAGTTTTTGCTGCAAACGTTTCGTTCCCTGGCTAGGGAACATCAACAGTGCTATTGGAGCCTCCTGTGAAGCGCTGCTTTGATGTTTCTTCCGGTATTTATAGTGGTTTATATATATACCACTATAAATACCGGAAGAAACATCAAAGCAGCGCTTCACAGGAGGCTCCAATAGCACTGATGATGTTCCCTAGCCAGGGAACGAAACGTTTGCAGCAAAAACTTCCAGCTCGGCGAACAGAACCACAACCATGGAAAAAGTATTTGCTTGTAATATCTTTGTCAGACTGTAGATCCTGACCGAACATATCTACCCTGACACTCAGGATGGTTTCAGAACTGAAAATCTACAGTTGATATAATCTTCTGACTTCAGCAGCTGCAACAGAAATGCCATGAACAAAGGAGACCACTATCTCTTGCCTTCAACGATTTCACCAAAATGTTCACAATGCAAACAGAGGTCGCCTATCCAAGCAGCTGGAGGTCACATTATCCCCTTCCGATGACATGGTGAGTGTTACTAGCTCTTAAGATTAGATTACCTACAGTGTGGAAACCGGCCCTTTGGCCCAACAAGTCCACACCAATTCTCCGAAGAGCAACCCACCCCCTCTGACTAATGCACCTAACACTGTGGGTAATTTAACATGGCCAATTCACCTGATCTGCATATCTTTGGACTGTGGGAGGAAACCGGAGCACCCAGAGGAAACCCACACAGACACGGGGAAAATGTGCAAACTCCACACAGACAGTTGCCCAAGGCTGTAATTGAAACTGGGACCCTGGCACTGTGAGGCAGCAGTGCTAACCACTGAGCCACCATGCCACCCTCGATTACTGCGGGGTCTGTTATGTGTCTTTATTGAAATTGGCTACAAAATGGAAACTCAGTCAGTGTTATATGGTAGAGGTCACATGACTACAGAAAGTCAGGAGACATGTTAGTCAATTGCATTTATAAGGAGAAAGTGAGGACTGCAGATGCTGGAGATAAGAGTTGAAAATGTGTTGCTGGAAAAGCGCAGCAGGTCAGGCAGCATCCAAGGAGCAGGAGAATTGACGTTTCGGGCATGAGCCCGAAGAAGGGCTTCCTGAAGAAGGGCTCATGCCCGAAATGTCAATTCTCCTGTTCCTTGGATGCTGCCTGACCTGCTGCGCGTTTCCAGCAACATATTTTCAGCAATTGCATTTATAACCCAAACATCCCCTTTTCATACACAAACTAAGAAATAACAAACAATTACATACATTATCATCATGTACATTTTGAGTCACCCAATTTACTCAATATACCCCAGACTGTTCCTATGCATGAGCAGTTTGTTATTCTCATCAGCCTCTGCATTGCATTTAAATCAAACCAGTCTCAAACCAATGCTTTGTCATTGGCTCTTCATTTGAGTAATGTAGACTACTTTTCCTAAACGAGACATACTTTCAACTCTTTTGTGTGATCTCCCCCCACGGTGTTTGCATTCTGCTCTTTGCCTGTGAGTGTTCTGCCCTTTGGGCCTGGAGTACATTAGGCATGTTCAGTTCTATTAGAAGTTTGCTGTAATGGCTACTTCACAAATTTACTTCTTCTGCACGTTGATCATTTTTCTGATAGTACATTTCTCCTCTTTTTGTACATATGTTTTCACTGGAGACCCCTTAAGCCTAATATAAACCCAGCTTTAATTGAATCATCTTTTCATTATTCAAATTCATTGGATTCTGTAAACTGAGTTAAATGAATCAAATATCAATCAACTAACTCTTTTTGATCTATGGGCCTAATACTGAACATATCCTGTTTATAAGTTGTGTTCACTTACATGTGAACGAGGAATAAGAGTAGACCATTTGGCCCTTTGAACCTGTTCCATCATTCAATAAAATCACAGCTGATCTATTTTTAACCTCAACTCTAACATTTCTGGATAGCCCCAAATATGTTTTATCTCCTTGGTGATCAAGAACCTATCCACCTCTATTTTAAAAATATCTAAAGATTTGCATCCACTGCCTTTTAAGGAAGGGAATTCCAAAGACGCTCAATCTTCTGGAGGAAGAAAATCTCTTCATCTCCTATTGAAATGGGTGCCAGCTTATTTTTAAACTACATCTCCTTGTTCTGGATTCTCCCATAAAAAGAAACATGCTTTCAACATCCACCCTATCAAATAGTTCAACATATAACCTCAAGTCTTTTGAAATTCTGTATCTTTTTTTGGTTGGATAGAGAGATTTAGGATGCAATACACTTTTAAACAGTCTTTTCCCAAAGTGATAACACTATAGTTACACATAGCTGCTTAGACGTGATAAGTATACCTGCTGTAATTTCATAATTTTACCATTGCATATGAAAAATGTGCAAGTTCTGTTTCATATCACTTTTCATTTTACTGGAGCTGAGAGAGGAAAGGTTGCAGCTTCAGAAATTGTATATTGTTGGCCTTTGTCTGTATTCTTTTTCAGTTTCTTTCAGTTAATTGTAACTTTTTTTTAGCTCTGAACATTGCTGAGTCCCTGTTGTTACTGAGTGTTCTTACAGTTCTTCAACACTCAATGTCAGTGCTACTTCTAGCACCATGTTATGTGATCTTAAGGCAACAGTATGGAGATTTTATTTAACACTGACTGCAAGATGACAGTCCCCAGTCAGTGCCTCAAGGTAGAAATCATATGAATATGGCACATTGATATGGAGGAACATCCAAATTCTTCGAGCTTCATCCTCAACTAAGATACTGACACTCTTTGGTATTTTGTTCTGCTGCTGTCATTGCCTTCAGGTCATCTACACGGGGTGGCTGATAGAAGGCTATTCAACTTTGCTAGACTGAGATCTAAAGCAAAGATAAACTAAATCTCCACCAAAACATTGCTCTGTGCTTATGATGCAGCCCTAACATTCCACAGCAAGCAATATCTGCAGCAGCTAATGGATTGACTCCCTTGTGCATGTAAGAGTTTGGTTTGTCCATCAGCGTCAAGATAACAAGATAACCTCCAGGATGTTGCAAAAGTGCCATCCTTCAGCACTGACAATGTTCAGTTGGAAGTTTTTGATTTCTCTAGGTTCCAAAATTACCAGTGGTCTGTCACTGTATTGCAGAAGCAATATTTCCAAGCTGAGGGACAATAGCAAAAGTTGAACACTAAACTAGATTAGAGTGGTGCTGTAAAAGCACAGCAGGTCAGGGAGCATCCGAGGAGCAGGAAAATTGACGTTTCGGGCAAAAGCCCTTCATCAGGAATGAAGGCAGGGAGCCTCCAGGGTGGAGAGATAAATGGGAGGGGGGTGGGGCTGGGGAGAAGGTAGCAAAGAGTACAATAGGTGAATGGGGGTGGGGATGGAGGTGAAAGGTCAGAGAGGAGGGTGGGAGAAGGTAGCAAAGACGGCAGTGGGTGGATGGGGGCGGGGATGAAAGTGATAGTTCAGAGAGGAGGGTGGGGAATGGTAGCAAAAAAGTACAATGGGTGGATGGGGTGGGATGAAGGTGATAGGTCAGAGAGGAAGGTGGAGCAGATAGGTGGGAAGGAAGATTGTGAACACTAAACTGCAATCTTGTGTCTGCAGTGTATTTGTTTACTATGGTGAGACTTGATGACCCCATTAGGAATACAAATAGTGCTGGAGAAATTACCAGGACTAAAAACTAACAGGACCCCTAGACTTGATGGCCTGCATTCTGTATTTTGAACATAGCAGCTACAGAGATCACAGAAATGTTACAGTGCAGAAGTTACAGTGCATTTTATCAAGTGCTAATCTCTAGATGTGTCCCTGTAACCCTGCACAACATTCCTTTTCAAATAACCATTCAGATCCCACTGCCTCTCTAAACTCCCTTCCTAAAAGCACAGTGCGTGTACCCGCGCCACATAGTTCACCACCACCTTCTCAAAGGCAATTAGGGATGGGCTTTACCATTAAGATTCAGTCTCATGAACTCTCTCGGACAGTGTATTTCAGACATCAACCAGTCTTTGCATGACAAACAGAAACACAGAAAATAGATGCATAAGTAGGCCTTAGGCCCTTTGAGTCTGCACCACCATTCAATATGATCATGGCTGATCTCAGTATCCAACTCCCACTTTCTCCTCACGCCCTGTGATCCCTTTAGCCGCAAAGGCCATGCCGAGTTCCTTCTTGAATACAACTAAAGGACTGACCACAACAGCTTGCTCTAGGAGAGAATTGCACAGGTTCACAACTTTCTGAGTGAAGAAATTCTTCCTCCTCTCAGTCCTGAATGGCCTACCCCTTATTCTTAGATTGTGACCCCTGGTTCTGGATTTCCCTAACATTGGGGACATTCTTCTCACATCTAGCCTGTCCAATCCCATCAGGATTTTATATGTTTCTATGAGATCACTCCACAGTTGTCTCTCATATCACTTGTGCACCTTTAACTAATTACTTTAAATCTATGCTTGTCGTTTTTTTCAATCTTCGTCTGGGAACAAAGGTGGTGGTGATTTTAATTTTAATCTTTGAGAATTGCCTAGATACCATAAAGATCCCATGAACAGAATTGTGTGGTTGGTGGGGTTTCCTGCACTGTCCGCTGAGGAGTTGGTGTATATCGCTTTGCCTGCAGCCAGGGGTGTCTCACTCAGGAGGAAGGCCCAACTGAGAGAGCTGCAGCTCAGTCCCAGTGTAGCAAGGATTTCCCCTTCTACTCCCTGACCTCCTTCCAACAGACTCAAAATTAAGGTCATGCAACCTCCCTTAAGTAGCTGACTGTGGTGCTGGAATGTGGTGCAGTCAGCAAAACAAGAGAAGAACTAGTATCACTGGGCGAGTTACTTCAAAATATTAACAAACCAAGGCATATGGTCAAAATAGGGATAACATGAAACTAGTCTCTGAAGTGCTTGAGACATCAACAGGTCAGAGGTTAAAGCATATCCAACCCTCAATACATGAGTTGACTTTGAGATAATTGAATGTTCAATGTATACATTGTATTTAATCCTTGATTTTGAGGTACTGGCGTTGAACTGGGGTGGATAAAGTAAAAACAAATCACACAACACTAGGTTATAGTCCAACAGGTTTATCTGGAAGCACTAGCTTCCTTGATGTACTTATTGAGAACCAGAAACAAATTATTGACACTGAACTGTAAAAATGCTCAAAAATCCATCCTGAGCAAAATGCTTTGAGCAAGGTCTATGCTGGTAACAAATTCAGGAGTTGATTGGTGAAGTGCCAACTTCCCCATTAGTTTGAAACTAAGTCTCCAAACACAATCTCCTTCCAGTGACTGTAAGCACACTGTAAGCTGAAAGGAAAGTGACCTAAAAATTTCCCAACAATCAGAGCATTGTGCTGTGCTGAAAGCTTTTCCACAAGAACAATGGCTTGGCTCAACTTCAAAAAGATTATTCAAGAATGCAGCAAATGAATACAAAGTTACATTTCAAAACACTGCTGAAGGTTTTACAGATATAAACTAGTTAATCAACAGACGCTGTCTTGCAGGCTTTACTTCAGATCAAATTACAGATTTTTAACACATTCTGGAAGAGTCTCATACTGTGTTGGGTTAACAGGTTCCCACCACTCCCACCTCGTCAAAGTGTTCCTTATCTAGAGAATGACATGATCTATGACTGTGACCTTAGTGCATCACCTGTCCTTGTTCAGTCTTTGATATAATCAATAATACTCTTTGAATTAGAGACTAAAAGTAGACAAACAGGAAGCTGGATGAACACAGCACGCCCGGTGACATCAGAAGGTAGAGAAGTCCACATTTTGGGTATTAACCCTTCATCAGGACCCCTTCAATGTTTTGTAATACTCCTCCATCTGGTCTGGTGTGTATACACCTGCTTGGTTCATTGTTACAAATAGAACTATAGCCAGACTGTGATATTGTCATTCATCAGCATTCCTCTAATGATCAATCCTCTTTCTATTCCTCATTTATATGCTGCCCTATCAATCAAAGAAACATCATCAACTTGCACACATATTTGTATCATCGATAGTCACAGGTGAGGTCCTAGAAGACTGGACGTTGGCTAACGTGATATCATTATTTAAGAAAGGTAGTAAGGACAAGCCAGGGAACTATAGATCAGTGAGCCTGACGTTGGTGGTGGGTAAGTTGTTGGAGGGAATCCTGAGGGACAGGATGTACATGTATTTGGAAAGGCAAGGACTGATTAGGGATAGTCAACATGGCTTTATGCGTAGGAAATCATGTCTCACGAATTTAATTACGTTCTTTGAAGAAATAACAAAGAGGATTGATGAGGGCAGAGCGGTAGATGTGCTTTATATGGACTTCAGTAAGGCGTTCGACAAGGTTCCCCATGGGAGACTGATTAGCAAGGTTAGATCTCATGGAATACAGGGAGAACTAGCCATTTGGATACAGAACTGGCTCAAAGGTAGAAAACAGTGGGTGGTGGTGAAGGGTTATTTTTCAGACTGGAGGCCTTTTACCAGTGGAGTGCCACAAGGATCCGTGCTGGGCCCTCTATTTTTTGTCATTTACATAAATGATATGGATATGAACATAGGAGGTATAGCTAGTAAGTTGGCAGATGACACCAAAATTGGAGGTGTAGTGGACAGTGGAGAAGGTTATCTCAAATTACAGCAGGATCTTGGTCAGATGGGCCAATGGGCTAAAACGTGGCAGATGGAATTTATTTGAGATAAACGTGAGGTGCTGCATTTTGGGATAGCAAATCTTAATAGGATTTAAACACTTAATGGTAAGGTCTTATGGAGTGTTGCTGAACAAAGAGGCATGGAGTGCAGATTCATAGCTCCTTGAAAGTAGAGTCACAGGTAGATAGCATAGTGAAGAAGGTGTTTGGTATGCTTTCCTTTATTGATCAGAGAATTGCGTACAGAAGTTGGGAGTTCATGTTGTGGCTGTACAGGACATTGGTTAGGCCACGTTTGGAATGTTGTGTGCAATTCAGAATGATGTTGTGAAACTTGAAAGGGTTCAGAAAAGATTTACAAGGATGTTGCTAGGGTTGGAGGATTTAAGCTATATGGAAAGACTGAATAGGCTGGGACTGATTTCCCTGGAGTGTTGAAGGCTGAGGGGTGACCTTATAGAGGTTTATAAAATCATGAGCGACATAGATAGGATAAACAGACAAAATCTTTTCCCTGGATTGTGGGAGTCCAGAACTAGAGGGCATAGATCTAGGATGAGAGGGGAAAGATATAGAAGGGGTCTAAGGGGCAACTTTTTCATGCAGAGGATGGTATGTGTATGGAATGAGCTGCCGGAGGAAGTGGTGGAGGCTGGTACAATTGCATTATTTAAAAGGCATCTGGATAGGTACATGAATAGGAATGGATTGGAGAAATATGGGCCTGGTGCTGGCAAATGGGACTTGATTAGGTTGGGATATAGTAAGTCGGCATGGATGAGTTGAACCAAAGAGTCTGTTTCTGTGCTGTACATCTCTATGACTCTATGACAATGATCATATCTACATCTGATTCTCTCTCAATGCCTTGACTGCCTCTATGCTATCAGACTCAATCTTCCAGCCCTTGGATGAACTATAAATTATTCCACCCAAACATGAGATACACTAAATTTATCATTGTCAGCCACACACTCTGAAATCTTGTCACTGGCTCCGCCCCCTACTTTCCCACTGTCATGGGCTGAACCAAACCATCTGTAGCTTTACATACACTTTCATTCTGACTTAAAATTCCCTCCATCTCAAGTCCACCAACTTTTATCTCTGTACATTGCCATCCTGTCACTAACCCAATTCATTTGCCACTGCCCTCTTCATTTCCAGACTTGATTCTTCCAAATCTCTACTGGCTGTCTGCTTGCTCTCGAGAAACTTTACCTCATCCAAAGCTCTGAGGTCTATCTCTTCACCCACCACAAACGTCTCCTGCCCATCGCCATTACTCCTTTGCAAAATGGAGAATAAAGCCATGCAGTTTCATATTTTAACAGTAAAAGTTAGTATGTCCAGTACAAGGTATTGTATGAATATTTCCTGCTTAATAAGATTTCCGCACCTCCTTTTCCACTGTAAAAACTGACAGTACTGACGAGGCAAATAATGCTGCAAAGTTTATTATCCTTATTGTTTATATACCACTTACTGGCTGGCAAGGTAGAAAAGCTATATTGATAGCCTGATACATTATTAATGTCTGACTGTGACCAGGTTTCTTCATAGATGGAGAACATGTGCTGGTGACCAACAAAAAAAACACAACTCATGATTAGATTCCAACTAGGCTGAACACACCCTAACAGTCACAAAAGAGAGCATTATGTTTGTAGGTTGATCCCTCTTGTTTGACATAACCAGTTTATGTCTGATTCAGAGCTTCACTGAAGCAATGGGACATAACAGGCAAAATCTAGATATTAGTATTCTTCACTATTTGAGTTTTCCCCACTCTACGCCTTGGATCTGTTATGGATTCGTTGATTGTAATGGATTACTATGGTTCGTCAGTAACTCAAATTTTCTTTGTATCATGTGGCTTGTTGGTTGGTAAAAGTGAACTAGGTGAACCACAGCCTATTTTTTAATGATCAGTTTCTATGTTCCTATTCTTTTTTCCAGTTTGCTTTTCTAATCTAATGAGAAGGCACACCCTATTGTCTGACATCCTGAAAACAGTGACATTATTCTTACATCAATAAACTATCTCTAGATGTAGCTACACTTTCCAAGTCGGAATCTCTATTCCTAAAATAGAATGTAGTCCTGGAGCAGAGCAGAAGTAACTCTTTAAAGAACTCCAACTTCCATTCCAATGATGATGCAACAACTGCAGCCATCTTTTCCCATCCACTGTGCCAGTTTTTCCCACTACTTCTACAATGAATGTGAATTAAGGAAAGAGAAAGAAATTGCTGGCTGCCATTATGGGTGGCACGGGTGTACAATGGTTAGCACTGCTGTCTCACAACACATGAGGCATGAGTTTGATCTCAGCCTTGAGTGACTGTCTGTGTGAAGTTTGCACATTCTCTCCATGTCTAAGTGGATTTGGTACGGTTCCCTCCCATAGTCCAAAGATGTGCAGGTTCGGTGGATTGGTCATGCTAAATTGCCCTGTGAAATGCACGTTAGGTGAGTTGGCCCTAGGAAATGATGGGGATAGGATCAGGTGCTAGGTCTGGGTGAGATGCTTTTCAGAGGGTTAGTGCAGACTCAAGGGGGTGAATGGCCTTTTTCTATACTGTATGATTCAATGATCCTAAAGGTTACAAAGGTTAGGATGAGGGGCTTTTGAGGTTGCTGCCCTTAGAAAAGGAAGAGGTGCTTTTGTGTAGCTTCTGTCACAAACTCAGAATTTGCAAAGTGCTCTATAACTAATAAAATAATTTTTGAAGATTTAGGATTGTTTACATTGCAGGAGATAGTCAGGACTGCAGATGCTGGAGAAGTCAGAGTTGGCAAAGTATGGTGCTGGAAAAAGCACAGCAGATCAGGCAGCATCTGAGGGACAAGAGAGTCAACGTTTTGGGTTTGACCCTTAATGGGCAATGTAAGAAATGTGGCAGCTGGTCTGTGCACAACAAGCTTCAACGAATGACAATGTGTTAATGGCATAATTTTTTAAAGAAAATTATGTTGATCGACGGATAAATGTTGATCAGGGCACAAAAGCAGTAAGAAATTCTGTAAATATACATTAGGTCATGCAGCAATTGTGGAGTGAGATACAGAACTAACACTTCAAGCTGATGTTGTCAGACCTGGAAACACTTAGAGATATGGCAAACTTTAAATGTGTCCGGAGGCAGGGAAAACGGGGATGGAGAAAGAGGAAAAAGAAGAGTGTTCAAATAGGGAGAGATAAAATGAGAAAAGGGATCAAGTGTAATATAATGATGATGATGTAATTAAGGTGTAACTTAAGGGGAAACAGATGCATTTAAGGACAAATGTGGTAAGTAGATAAGGGAGAAATGAATAGTAGAATATGTTTGTGAGACTATATGGGAGATGGCTCAGGTGGAATTTTAACATCAGCTTCTGTACTGTAAGCAATTGCGTGTAATAGGATAAATTCTTTTTTATTAATGTTCAACAGTTTCCACTTTACCAGAAACAAGCTTCAATTCCCTAATATTCTCTCTGTCTAGGTAGTTGTTTGTTGTCTTTCACATTCTACTTTCTAGCAACTAGCCTATAACCAAGGTGTAGCAAATGAGCCTGATATTCTCAGTTCAAACTTATTGCTCTTTTTAAATTCAAACACCACATGGGCGTTTCTCCACTTCATGGGAGAGTACCAATATGGTAAGCTGCTGAACATATGAGCAAGCAGTTCACAGTGTGTAGAAAGTGTAGTGCTGAAAAAGCACAGCAGGTCAGACAGCATCTGAGGAGCAGGAAAGTCGACACTTTGGGCAAAAGACCTTCACCAGCATTCCTGATGAAGGGCTTTTGCCCGAAATGTCGACTCTCCTGCTCCTCAGATGCTGCCTGACCTGCTGTGCTTTTCCAGCACCACACTCTCAACTCCAATCTCCAGCATCTGCAGTACTCACTTTCACCTAGTTCACAGTGTGTATTCCACCCTCCACAGATGGATGCCTTAAGAACCAATTGCCTGATAAATTGTTTGATCCAGCACTATATATGCACCCATGATGAAATCTTTATTCATTTCAACATTACCGGAACCTTTAAATGGGTTAAATTTCTCACAAGTTACTGACTTCAAAAGCAGACAATGGTTCAGTCAACTGAACTCAGAACTGTGCTTTAACATCATATGATTTATGACTTTGAACAATCCCTGGAAGGTGAAAGGGTTGTAAATAAAGAATATTTATCAAAAGGTCACCAGTAGAAAATAGCAATGTTTTTGGTGGGAAACATTGATAAGGGACATTATGAATCCCCACTGGACAGCAGTTTATGGCAGACTTTGAAATTGTAACTCACTGTCTCTGGGGGAAATCAGAAATTAAGTTATTTCAAATGATCTGAATGTAATAGAGGAGGAGAGTTGCCAAATCCAGTTGATGCATGCAATAAATTACTTTGATTATGCTCAAGGCGCCAGCAGATTTTATTTATTTAGAGAATCCTTCCTAGGACAAGGAGCGGACTAACCTGTTTTTCACTCATTTGAACGAAAAGGCAAAAAAAATGCTCCATATTAGTAAAAACCACAAATGGAGTATTTGTCCATGCTTAGGGTTTTCAGTGCTCTTACCTCATCAAAAATAATAAGAAATGCCAGTTTCTTCCCAACCTTAAAGAATATTAATGATCTGACATTCGATAATGAAGTCAAAAATTACACAACTTCACGTCAGATCTATTTGGGTTAGTGAGTGAAAGATAAAATGATTTTTAAGGCTTAACAAGTTTTCTATCCAAAGGAATTGATGGACATATCACAGAGGCCGATGTTTACGATGGTATCTGAGACTTGCAAAGAGCATTAGTTCACAGAAATCATGAAGGGTAATACTCTAAGGTAAAAGGTGCATCAATACTAAGTCAGCTAACTCAGCATAGCAGAAGGGTAGCGAATAAAAGAGCAAAAGACCATATAAAGTAGGAGCAGAATTAGGCCATTTGGCCCATCAAGTCTGCTTCACCATTCAATCATGGTTGATATGTTTCTCAACCAATACCAGGCACCAATATCCTGGCAGGGAGGTTTGTTAGTGCCACATAAGAGGTTCAAACTTGTGTGGCAGGGAAGCGGGAATCAGAGCAGTAAAATGATCGAGGAGGAGTCAGACTAAGACCTGTCAGGCTAAGAGGAAAAACAAACAATGCAAAGTTACTGAACGCAGCAAGACTGGTGGTCGAGGTATAATTGTTTTAATGTGAAGAGTATGACAGGTAAGGCAGTTGAACTTAGAGCTTGGGTTAATACGTGTAACTATGATATTGTAGCTATTACATGGAGTTGGTTGAGAGAGGGTCAAGACTGACAGTTTAATACTCTGGGATTTAGATATTTCAGGTTTGATAGTGAGAGATGTTGAAGAGGGAGGGGAATTGCATTACTGATGAGAGACAGTATCGTAGCCATACTGAGGGAGGACATCTTGGAGGGTTCTGGATTAGAGTGGTGCTGGAAAAGCACAGCAGTTCAGGCAGCATCCGAGGAACAGGAAAATCGACATTTCGGGCAAAAGCCCTTCATCAGGAATAGAGGCAGAGTCGCTGAAGGGTGGAGAGATAAATGAGAGGAGGGTGGGGGTGGGGATGAAGGTGATAGGTCAGGGAGGGTTCATCCAGCAAGATCATAGGTGTAGAACTCAGGAATAGGAATACAGGCCTACCAACAGCCAGTGGGAGATAGAGGTAGAGATTTAAGGACAGATTATGGAAAAATGTATAAATAACAAAGTTGTTGTGCGTGATTTTAACTTCCTTCATAATGATTGGAACTCCCTTAGAGCCACAGGCTTGGATGAGGGGGAATTTGTTAAGGGCATCCAGGATGGCCTTTTGAAACAATATATAAATAGTGCAACTAGGGAAGGGGACATACTATACCTGGTATTGGGGAATGAGCCCAACCAGGTCATAGAGTCATGGAGATGTACAGCACAGAAACAGACCCTTCTGTCCAACTTGTCCATGCTGACCAGATATCCTAACCTAATCTAGTCCCATTTGTCAACACTTGGCCCATATCCCTCCAAACCCTTCCTATTCATATACCATCCAGATGCCTTTTAAATGTTACAATTGTACTAGCCTCCACACTTTGTCTGGCATGATCCAAGTTTCAGTGAGGGAGCATTTCTGGAACTGTGACCATATTCTGGAAGTTTTAAGTTACTTACGGATAAGGACAAGTGTTATCTGGGTGAAAATACTAAACAGGAGGAAAATAAACTACCACAATATAAGGCAGGAACTGGAGAATGTGGACTGGTAGAGAGTGCGACTGTTTGAGGGTAAATTCACATCTGTCTTGTAGGAATATTTTACAGGTCAGTTGATAAAGAGTTCAGGACCAACATATGCTTGTGAAAACAAAGAATAAACATGGCAAGATTTGGGAACCTACAATGACAATTTAAGAGTCTAGTCAAAAGGAACAGAGATACACGGAAACTGAAAACAGACAGAGCCCTTGAAGAGTACAAAGACAGCAGCAAAGAATTCAAACAAGGAATTAGGAGGGGTAAAAGGAATATCCTTGGCAAACAGGATTAAGGAAAATTCTAAGGCGTTTATACATTTGCAAGGAGCAAGAGGATAGCTGGGGATATGGCAGGTCCACTCAAGGACAAAGGGGAGAATTTATGTATGGAGCCAGAGGAAGTGGGTGAGGTCATTAGTAAATACTTTGCATCAATATTCCCAAAGTAGGAGACATGGTGGACGGTGAGCCTCAGAAGGATATCTTGATATTCTCGGTCATGTCAATATGAAAAAAGGTGTTGGATGTTTTGAAAAGCATTAAGGTGGACAAGTCCGCAGTACTTGATGGGATCTATCCCAGAATGCTGAGGGAGGCAGGTGAGGAAATTGTTGGGGCCTTGTATGAAATCTTTATATCCTCGTTAGTCACAGGATAGGTCTCAGAGGACTAGAAAATAGCCACATTGTTCCTTTCTTTTAAGAAGGGCAGCAGGGAAATTATTGAAGAAGATTGTTATGGATTGGATTAACTCACATTTGTAAAAAACATGGACTCTTTAGTGTTAGGCAGCATGACTTAACGTGGGGAAGGTCATGTCTCACAAACTTGATTGCATTTTTTGAGGAAGTGACAAAGATGATTGATTACGTTTTCCACATGGACTTTAGCAAGGCCTTTGACAAGGTACCTCAGGACAGGATAATAGAAAGAGTGAACTCACATGGGATCCATAATGAGCTAGTAAAATTCTTATAGAATTAGCTCAGTCATAGAAGACAGAGAGTAGTCATGGAAGGGTATTTTTCTGACTGGAGATCTGTGACAAGTAGTGTTCCACAAGAATTACTTCTTGGATCTCTGTTGTTTGTAATATACATAATTAATTTGAAAAAGAACATAGGTGACCTGATTAGTAAGTTTTCTGATAACACAAAGATTGGGAGAGCTGAGGAACCTGGGGAAAATTGTCAGAGTTTACAGCAAAAAGGCAAGGACTGATTCAGGATAGTCAACATGACTTTGTGCGTGGAAAATTATGTTTGACAAACTGGATTGAGTTTTTTGAAGAAGTAACAAAGAAGATTGATGAGGGCAGAGCAGTAGATGAGATCTAAATGGACTTCAGTAAGGCGTTCGATAAGGTTCCCCATGGGAGACTGATTAGCAAGGTTAGATCTCATGGAATACAGGGAGAACTAGCCATTTGAATACAGAACTGACTCAAAGGTAGAAGACAGAGGATGGTGGTGGAGGGTTGTTTTTCAGACTGGAGGCCTGTGACCAGTGAAGTGCCACAAGGATTGGTGCTGGGCCCTCTACTTTTCATCATTTACATAAACGATTTGGATGCGAGCACAAGAGGTACAGTTAGTAAGTTTGCAGATGACACCAAAATTGGAGGTGTAGTGGACAGCGAAGAGGGTTACCTCAGATTACAACATGATCTGGACCAAATGGGCCAAAGGGCTGAGAAGTGGCAGATGGAGTTTATTTCAGATAAATGCGAGGTGCTGTATTTTGGGAAAGCAAATCTTAGCAAGACTTATACACTTAATGGTAAGGTCCTAGGGAGTGTTGCTGAACAAAGAGACCTTGGAGTGCAGGTTCATAGCTCATTGAAAATGGAGTCGGAGGTAGATGGGATAGTGAAGAAGGCGTTTGGTATGCTTTCCTTTACTGGTCAGAGTATTGAGTACGGGAGTTGGGAGGTCATGTTGCGGCTGTACAGGACATTGGTTAGGCCACTGTTGGAAAATTGCATGCAATTCTGGTCTCCTTCCTATCAGAAAGATGTTGTGAAACTTGAAAGGGTTCAGAAAAGATTTACAAGGATGTTGCCAGGGTTGGAGGATCTGAGCTACAGGGAGAGGCAGAACAGGCTGGGGCTGTTTTCCTTGGAATGTCGGAGACTGAGGGGTGACCTTATAAAGGTTTACAAAATTATGAGGGTCATGGATAGTATAAATAGACAAAGTCTTTTCCCTGGGGTTGGGGAGTCCAGAACTAGAGGGCATAAGTTTAGGGTGAGAGGGTAAAGATATAAAAGAGACCTAAGGGGCAGCATTTTCACGCAGAGGGTGGTACGTGTATGGAATGAGCTGCCAGAGGATGTGGTGGAGGCTGGTACAATTGCAACATTTAAGAGGCATTTGGATGGGTATATAAATGAAAGGTTTGGAGGGATATGGGCTGAATGCTGGCAGGTGGGATTAGATTGGGTTGGGATATCTGGTCGGCATGGACGGGTTGGAGCAAAGGGTCTGTTTCCATGCTGTACATCTCTATGAATCTCTGACTCTATAGATGGACTGGAGACATGAGTGGTGAAATGGAAGATGGTGTGTAATCCAAACAAATACAAGGTGATGCATTTTTGGCACTAAGTTAAAACACTCAGAGACATTACAAACACAATAGGCAAATGGCCTTTTTCTGTACCATCATCATTCTGTGAAGCATGCCAACAATGAAATTTTCCCTCAAAGGAGTAGTTTAAAAGTGAATTGACTGCAATTGGGATTAGTGATTGTGTTATGTAGGTTTTTTTTTGATGTTTAAGAGTAGGATTTCCTTTCACTTAGCATACGTTCATTCTTATTGAATTTCTTAAAATAAAACATTTCTGTCGGGATCTACAGGGAGTTCAGCAGCTCCACCCACAGAATGGAATCGTTGAACTCTATTTTGAAACTATTCGTCAAGCTGCAATATTTTTTATGTTCGATTGCCAATCTTCTTGCAGCTGTTCTTGATCGTGGATCTGCTTTTTGGATCCACAGGAATTGGGCACTCTCTGGAGCTATTTCCAAGAGGTCTTCAATCCCATATAAGGCTTGACACTCCATATCAGTAAACGGAATTCCATTCCATCATAATGTCGACATGCGCTGCCTCAAGGATTACTGCACAGAACCCAGGAAAGAAAACATGGATTGATTTTTCTTTTCAATGATCTGCAGCTGAAAGATCACAGGCTGAGATCAGCTAACTGGCATCATGGAATCCTTTCTGGCACAGAAGAAGCTTATTTGGCCCATCAAGTCTGGATCAGTTTTTACTGCATGGGAAAAGATCCTTCGGCCTACTGTAATCATGTTGGTCATCAAGCATCTATCTGTTCCAATCCCATTTTCCAGCACTTGCCCCATAGCCTTGTATGTTATGACATTTTAAGTGCTCATCTAAATAGTTTAGATTAGATTATTTACAGTGTGGAAACAGGCCCTTCGGCCCAACGAGTCCACACCGACCCGCCGAAGCGCAACCCACCCATTCCCCTACATTTACCCTTTTGCCTAACACTACGGGCAATTTAGCGTGGCCAATTCACCTGACCTGCACATCTTTGGAATGTGGGAGGAAACCGGAGCACCCGGAGGAAACCCACGCAGACACAGGGAGAATGTGCAAACTTCACACAGTCAGTCGCCTGAGTCGGGAATTGAACCCGGGTCTCTGGCGCTGTGAGACAGCAGTGCTAACTGTCTTGATGGCTTCTGCTTCTACCATCATTTTAGTCAATGAGTTCCAGATATCCAGTGCCCTCTGGGTGAAAAACCTTTTCCTCAAATCCCTTCTAAACTTCCTGCTCCTTACCTTAAAACTGTGCTGCCTGAATATTGATCCATCTACTATGGGAAAGTTTCTTCTTATCTTCCCTGTCTGTGCTCCTCATAATTTTGTTCACCTTAATCAGGTACCCATTTAGCCTTCTCTACTCTAAAGAAAACAACCCCAGCTTAATTGGACTCTTCTTGTAGCTGAAACACTTCAAACTGGGCAACAACCTGGCCAATCCCCTCCGTGCCCTCTCTGGTGCAATCACATCCTTCCTATACTGTGGTGCTCAGAAATGCATACAGTGCTCCACCTGTGGCCTAACTAACATAGAACAATACAACACAGGAATGGGCCCTTTGGTCTACTACGTTGTGCCGAACATGATGCCAAATTAAACTAATCCCTTCTGCCTGCTCTTGGTCCATATCCCTCCATTCCTTGCATATTCATGTGCTTATCTAAAAGTCTCTTAACCACCCCTATTGTATCTGTCTGCACCACCACCCTTGGCTGCGCACTCCAAATTCCTACCACTCTCTGTGTGAAAAAAACTTGCCCCTCACATCTCCTTTGAACTTCCCCCCTCTCACCTTAAATGCATGCCCCCTAAACATTTCAACTCTGGGAAAATGATTCTGACTGTCAAACTTATCTACGCATCTCATAATGTTATAGACTTCTATCAAGTCTCCCCTTAGCCCCTGTCGTTCCAGAGAAAACAACATGAGTTTTTCTAGCCTCTCTTCATAGTTAGTTCATACTCTCTAATCCCGGCATTGTTCTCACAAACCTCTTCAGCACCCTCTCCAAAGCCTCCACATCCTTCTTGTAATGTGGCAACCAAAATTGTATGCAATACTCTAAGTGCAGCCTAACCAAAGTCTTATAAAGCTGCAATATGACATTTGTACTCTTGTACTCAATTCCCCAACTAACAAAGGCAAGCATACTGTACGCCTTCTTTACCAGCCTATCGACTTGTGGGGAGCTTTGGACTTGAACCCAAAATCCCTCAGTACATCAATGCTGTTTAGAGCCCTGATGTTTACTGTATACTTTTCCTTAACACTTGATCTCCCAAAGTGCAGCACCTCACACTTATCTGGATTAAACTCCATCTGCCATTTCTCTGCCCATATCTGCAACTGATCTATATCCTGCTAAAATCCTCTGACAACCATCTACTATCCTGATCGCTATATCATCTGAAACTTACTAATCCACCCATCTACATTTTCATCCCAGTCACATATATATTATAAACAGCAGAGGTCCCAATCCAGATCCCTATGGAACACCAACCAGTCATGGACCTCCAGTCTGAAAAATGCCCTTCCACCACTCTGCTTTCTATGGGCAAGCCAATTCTGAATCCACACGCTCAAGTCACTATGGATTCCATACATTTTAATCTTCTGGATGAGCCTACCATGAGGAACCTGACCTTGTTGAAAGTCTTACTAAAATCCATGTGGACAACATCCATTGCTCTACCCTCATCGATCACCACTGTCACCTCCTCGTAAAATTCAGTCAAGTCAGTATGACATGACCTGTCCTGCACAAAACCCCGCTGACTGTCCCTAATTAGGCCATACTGTTCCAAATGCTTGTAATTCCTATCCCTAAGAATTCTCTCTCATAGCTTTCCAACCATTGATGTAAGACTCACCGGTCTATGATTTCCTGGATTGTCCCTAGTTCTCTTCTTGAATACAGGAACAGCATTAGCTCCTCATCTTGGACTGTGTTATCACAATGTCCTTGCTGTTGTATTCGATGCCTTGATTAATAAAGACATGTATCCATATGACTTCTTAACCACCTTCTCTACACAATAAACCCACTTCTTCTCCAGGTAGCAACAACCTTCATCAAAACATTCAATCTCATTTCTTTCTACAAATTGTGAAGGAAAGCTCGAGATGTTAATAGGCTCTTTAATGGCAATTTATTCCCTGATAACCATTATTGTTAACAAGACCCTCAGAAATGTTGCAGATCCCAGCAAAACAACAGATGCCAACTTTAACTATCTTCAGCCTATTGTTTTGGAATGTGCTGAAAACATTTTAATAAAACAGACATGGATATACACCTCAACAACCCAGATCAACAAAAAAATGCAGTCTAATAGATGAAACTAAACTGAATTTGGAATTAACAGGTTAAAAATTTTATTATCCTTATGTACAATATAAATCCTTAAATACTCCATAAAGAGGAAGCACAAACATTAATCATATGAGTTTACATCAAATCTTAATCCCATATAAACATACAAAAAGGAAGAGAGTCTCTTTTAGAAGTAACTACCAATCCTATGCCCCCTAAAGAGGATTACACATTAGAAGAATAAAGTCCATGAAAAACACCAACAGAATGAGAATACAAGTTCTCAGATAGCAATATGTCCTTGTTTGATGAAATACCTGTTAATGTCATAATTCAGTAAAGGGTAAGTCACATTGTGTAAGAGATTGCAGATTTATTGGTGGTGATATTGGTGTAATAAATCAGTGATGAGCAAATAATGTCTGAAAAGCTCATATTTAAAAGGAAGACAAAATCCCCAAATCTTTCTCGCATAGCCAACTGCTGTGGACAGTTTTCTGTACCCTTCAGCAGGTGAGAAATCATTACTATCTGATTTTTAAAATTATTTTCATTTGCTTTTTATCTCCTAGACTTGAATCTCCTTATATCTATCTTATAATACACTGAGGATTCAGATCCAAAAATGGGTCATTAACTTTCTCCCTGAGCCTGATAATGATCCAGGTGAGCTGACTGTTTTGAGATGAAGAAGGAACTGATGGTGATTTACTTTCCCTCTTGAGGGATGCAATCCCTTTGTCTATGCTTTGGAAAGTTCTGGTCCTTGTAGATTTTCATCCTGTGAGAAAATCACAGATAGACAATCCCTGAAAATCTATCAGAGTTCTAAACTACTAAACCAAAAAGGAGTTAAGTTTAATTCATGTGATGAATGTACTATTTCTACAATCTGTAAATAATAATCAATTCATCTATCATGGAAATTATATATACTTTACCTCTATTACGTTTGAAAATCTTTGTTCCTAGATGGCTCTGAACACATGAGGTTATACAGACAAGCCAATCAGGCATTGAAATTGAATGTTGCAAAGCATTTTGGAGGGAATCGTTCAGAAATACTGGAAGACTGCAAGAAATCAAGTAAGGTGGATCGGGGGCATGTTCTTTACTTTGTATTATACAAGGTTGCTCTGTTTGAATGAAGTGAGACTGATCATAACTAACCTCTTTTGCTGATGTTTGTTTTACATGGGTAAAACAACTTAGAGATTTATAACAGGTCTCATCTCTCAAGAAAAGATTCTCTGGTTGGATCTTTGAAGAGACTGATGAGTGTGTTCAAAAGATATACAGTAAAACACCTGATTCAAATCACAAAGGAATACTACTGATATACTCTGTGTTTTGCCACAGCACAAGCAGATATGGAGCAGCACAAGTCCCATGACAACAAAATGCTCGGGCACTTAGGAGAGTAATTGATGGCAGTGAACTCAAGATGATAGTGAAGGCAGGGCTAAGCTTGCAACTATTATGAAGGAGGATGGCCTGAATTCAGAATATTTGAAGAAGCTGTTTCTATGTGTAATTTAAGCAACTTAGTTTAAATGTGTAATTTAGAAACTTATTTAATGACATAAAACTTGAACCAAACAACTGAGAATATTGCTCATTTGGAGGTTAACTGTAGAGAGAATGGACATCATTGTTGACTGAGACCATCCATGCTGCTACTGTATTATCATTCTTTTCCTCTCCACTTTGCATAACCTTCATCAAAACTTGTATCAGAACCTCTGCAACTCTAAACTTCCTCTTCCTTCCAAATTTCCCCATGACTGAGACTCAACTTCTTATACTTTGATGTCTTCTTATACAACTCCTGGTCACTCAAAACACTGAACTTCTGAACCTCACTAAAACATAGATGGCTCTTTAATGACCTACCAAGCCCATTCCTTTGACAATACATTCAGTGCCATTTTCAAAAACCCTACCTTGTTCCATTGATCCTCTCCAACTATTCTCCCGTTTAGGATCTCCTTTTTCTGAGGTCATCAACATTATGTTCCCTTCGTAAATTCATGCCTATCTCCCTAATTTCCCCATGCAAATCTATCCTCCTTCCCCATCTCCTCCCTCCTATCCTCCCCCCTTTATCCATCTCAAGTATACTCCAGCTAATATCACAAATAAAATCTGAAATGAGCAGAGCACATTATTTTTCATTATTCATCTGATGCCATCCACAGTACTCAGTATGGTTAATGATGCCATCCTTCCAATTGTTCAGCTCCATAGGCTACTTTACATTCACATTTATCTATCACATCTGTAGCAACGGCTGCCATTCCTCCTCCTGCCAAGTCACCTCCCAAATCCCTCAATGGTCTGTGGCTGCCTCCTCCTGTTCCTATTTATGATATCAGCAGTTATCACAGCATTAGCTACTGCATGTATCCTGGTGGCTCCCTACTTTATCACTGTCAATGGACCACATGACTGTCTCTCAGACTGCCTTTTCAATATCTAACAAACAACTGAACATTGGGATGATTGAAGCCATCACTTCTATTATTCTCAGTTCTCTGACCAATGAATGTCTGTGGTCACTTGCTGAGGCTGAGGCTGAGGCAGAGGCTGTTCATATCCTGTGAATTCATTGATGATTTACCTACTCATCACCCAAAAGCTTTAGTTTCACTTCCACAATATCATTTGCTTCCAACTGTACAAACTCACCAAGTATCCAGAACTCATCAACACAATTCAACACATAAAGCTGTGAAATTCAGTTCAATCAATTTAATACACTGATGGTTAGAAATCAATTGGTATTCTACTGAGCTTCATTGAAAAGAAGTTCCAAATGTAACCTGACCAGGAGTAGATATTTAAGGCTTTTTGAAGGGATGGATATAAACGGAAAACCTGGGATGGCAATAACTATAGCCTCATTAGTGACGCGCCCGCAAATTAAAACTATCTTTGACATTGCTATCAAAACTGAAATGAGGAGAAATTTCTCCTCTCAGAAGGTTGTGAGTCTTTGGAACTCCTTGCTCCAGAGAGCTGTGGGAACATCGTCCTTGTGTGTATATAAGGCTGAGAGAGATAGAGTCTTGTTCTGTCAGAGAATCAGGGGTTAAAAGGAAAGGGCAGGAAAGTGGACGTAAGGAATGTCAGATCAGCCATGATCCTATTGAATGGTGGAGCAGGTTCAAGGGGCTGAATGGCCTATTCCTGCTCCTATTTCTTATTGGTCTTATCGTCTTATCTGAGTTGCAAACCTCTGCTGAGATCTTTCAATGTCACGCAGATGATGGTGAAACTCACTCACTCAAATGAGATAATCACATAAATGGCCATTTTTATTTACTTATGCAGTTCCTCCAGTGCTTCTGCTGAACTTAGAATCATAGAGTCATACAGCATGGAAACGTACCCTTCAGTCCAATGTGTTCATGTCGACCAGCTTTCCTAAACTGAACTAGTCCCATTTATCTGCATTTGGTCCATATCCCTCTAAATATTTCCTATCCATGTACCAGTCCAAATGTCTTTTAAATGTTATAATTGTACTCACCTCTATCACTTTCTCTGATAGTTCATTTCATATAAGCACCACCTTCTGTGTGAAAAAGACCCCTCAGGTCCATTTTAAATATTTCCCCCTCTCACCTTAAACTTGTGCTTTCTATTTTGGACTCCCCTACACTGGGGTAAAGACCCTGGTTATTAGCCTCATCTATGCCTGTCATGATCTTACAAACATCTATAAGATCAATGCTCAGCTGCCTACGTTCCAGGGAGAAATGTCCCAGCCTATCCTGACTTTCCTTATATCTCAAACCTTCCAGTCTCGGTACCATCCCCGTAAATCCTTTTGCACCCTTTCCAGGTTAATAATATCCTTCTGAAAGTAGAGTGACCAGAACTGTATGCAGTATTCCAGATGTGGCCTTACCAATGCTTTGTACAGCCATAACATGACATTCCAACTCCTGAACACAATACTCAGACCAATGAAGGCAAGTATACCTAACACCTTCTTCACCGCCATGTTCACCTGTGATTCCACTTTCAAGAAACTATGTACTTGAACCTCTAGGTGTCTCTGTTCGACAGCACTCCCCAGTGTCCAACCATTAACTGTTCTATTTCACCTGCCCTAGTTTATTTCACCAAAATTCAACATCTCACATTTACCTAAATTAAAGTCCATCTGCTATCCCTCAGCTCGCTGGTGTCAATTTGTTGACATCTGCAATGTTACTAATCATGTCTCCCATATTCTCACCCAAATTGTTAATATAAATGATGAAAAACAGTGGACCCAGTATTGATACTTGTCGTATACCGCTGGTTGCATATGTCTGAACAACAACCCTCTACCACCACCTTCTGTCTCCTACTGTCAAGCAAATTTTGAATCCAATTGACTAGCTCTCTCCCTGGATCCCATGTGAACTTATCCTACTAACTAGTCTACCATGTGGAACCTTGTCGAAGGCCTTGCTAAAGTTCCTGTAGACAATGTCTACAACTCTGCCTTCATCTATCTTCTTGATCACCTCTTCAAAAATCCCAACCATGTTTGTAAGACCTGATTTCCCATGTACAAAGCCATGTCCCTAATCAGTTCTTGCCTTTCCAAAACTATGGAGATCCTGTCTCTCAGGATTCCCTCCTGCAACTTAACCTCACTGACATCAGGCTCACCAGTGTGTAGTTCCTTGGCTTTTCTTTGCAGCCTTTCTTAAATAATAGCACAACATTAGCCACCCTCCAGTCTTCTGGCACTTCAGCTGTGGTTATCGATGATACAAATATCTCTGCTGGGGCCCTTGCAATTTCTTCCTGAACCTCCCACAATGTCCTGGGATACACTTGATCAGGTCCCAGGGATCTAACTACCTTTAATCCTCTTCTGCAATGTGGATTCTTTTCACGACTATTTATTTCCCCAAGTTCTCTAGCTTCTATGTCCTCTCCACAATAAATACTGACATGAAACATTTGTTTAGGATCTCACCCATCTCCTGCAGTTCCAAAAATAGATGGCCTCATTGATCATTAAGGGGCCCTATTCTCACCCTAGTCACTCTTTTGCCCTTCATGTACTTGTGAATCTCTTTGAATTCTCCCTAATCTTATCGGACAAAGCTATATCATGTCCCCTTTTTGCCCTCCTGATTTCCCTCTTTAGTGTACTCCTATACTTCCTATACTTCTCAAGGGATTCACTTGGTCCCAGCTATCTATACCTGGTTTATGCCTTGTTCTTTTTCTTGACCAGAGAATCAATATCTTGAGTTAACCAGTGTTCTCTACGCCTGACAGACTTGCCCTTCACACTAGCAGGAACCTGGTCTCCCTGAATTCTAGCTATCTTGCTTTTGAAAGCCTCCCACTTGCCAGAAATCCCTTTAACTGCGAGCAGCCTCCCCCAATCAACATTTGAAAGTTCCTGCCTAATACCATCAGAATTAGCCTTGCCCCAATTTAGAACTTTAACTTGTGGAACTTTAACTTTATCCTTTCCCATAGCTATTTTAAGACTGATGGAATAATGGTCACTGGTCCAAAGTGTCTCCCTAACACCTCAGTCACTAGGTACGCCTGATTTTCCAAGAGCACGTCAAGTTTTGCCCCTTCTCTAGCAGGGTCATTTACATATTGATTAAGAAAGTTTTATTGAACACACTATAGTAGTACCCCTGTGTCCGCGGATACGGTTTGCATGGTTTCAGTTATCTGTAGTTTCTGTAGCCTGAAAATATTACATGGTACATTCCAGAAATAATTCCGGGGGCTGCCAGGGAGATACGCTTTCCATTTAAATGATAGGGCTCACTACTATCCATAGTTTTGGGCATCCACGATAGATCTTGGAACATATCACCCGCAGATACGGGGTCCCCTCTATAACAAATTCCTCCCCATTCAAGCCCTTAACAGTATGGCAGTCCCAGTCTATGTTTGGAAAGTTAAAATTTCCTACAATTTCAACCCTCTTTCAGCTAGCTGCAATCTCCTTACATATTTGGTCCTCTATTTCTGGCTGTCTATTGCGGAGCCTATAGTACAATCCCATGAAAATGATCAGCCCCTTCTTGTTTCTCAGTTCCACCCATATAGCTTCAGAGGATGAACCCCCATGAAAATCCTCTCTAAGTTCTGCCATGATGTTTTCCCTAATTAAATATGTCACTCCCCCTCCTCTTTTATTTCCCGTTCTATCCTTCCTATAGCATCTATACCTTGAAACATTAAACTGCCAGACCTGAGCTGTATTTCAGCAATAGCTATGATATTCCAGTCCCATATTCCCATCCATGCCTTGAGTTCATCAGGCCTTTTGCATTGAAATAAATGCAGTTTAATTCATCAGTCTCCCTTGTTCCCTGCCATGCTTTTGCCTGCCTGGTCTATTTAACTTTCTCTCTTTTACTTCCCTACTAGCCTCAGCTTCCTTTTTTGTCTCACTACTGTTTAGGATCCCACCCACTAAAGCCTCCCTAGTAGCTCTAGCAAATGTCCCTGCCAGGATATTGGACCCCCTCCAATTCAGGTGCAACCCGCCCTCTTGTACAGGTTACTTCTGACACAGAAGAGATTCCACTGATCCAAAAATCTGAATCCCTGTCCCATACATCATCCCCATAGCCACGTATTCATCTGTCTTACCTTTCCATTCCTGCTCTCAGTAACACGTGGCACTGGGAGTAATCCAGAGATTTCTACTCTTGATGTCCAATTTTTTAACCGCCTGCCTAACTCCCTATATTTATTCCGTAGGACCTCTTTTTCTACCTATGTTGTTGATACCCATGTGTATAACGACCTCCGGCTGCTCATGTTTCCTTTTGAGAGACGGCCCACTCCCCCACCCCTCCAACATTTTCCAAAACGGTATACTTGCTTGACAGAAAGGTAGCTACAGGAGTTTCCTACATTACCTCTCCTGGCCTTCTTAGAAACCAGCATTCTTAGCTGGTCTGGCTTACATGTGACCCCAGGCCCACAGCAATGTGGTTGATTCTTAACTGACCTCTGAAATGGCCTAGCTAGCCACTCCGCTGTAGCAATTGATAGAAAGTCACAAAAACATAACTGGAAACAAAAAAAACAACAAATGCAGGCCTGTGAATGCTACAAAGCCCTCCTCACTAACAATGAGGGGCAACGGACAAAATCAGAAGAACTATCTCAGACTAATCAAACAACAGCCTGATATAGTCATGCTCACGGAATCATACCTTACCTACAATGTCCCAGACACCACTAACACCATCCCTGGATATGTCCTGTCCCACCAGTAGGACACACCCAGCAGAGGTAGCAGCACAGTCGTTTATAGTCGGGTGGGAGTTACCCTGACAATTCTCAACATTGACTCCGGATCCCATAAAATCTTTTGGCATCCAGTCAAATATGGCAAGGAAATTGACCAATTGCCACATTCCACCCACTTCACCTCAGTCCCTATGCCTCAGCTGATGAATCAGTTGTCCTCCAAATAGAGCTGCACCAGTTCAAGAAAATTGCTCACGACCACCAAGGGTAACTAGGCATGGGCAATAAATGCTAGTGATGCCCACACTCCAGGGATAAACAAAAACAATTCTCAAAACCAATAGCAACCCATATACTCTTCCTTCTAATATCAAGTAATCAATAAAAGTTAGTAAAATTAAAACTGACTCATGATTCAGTACATTGCTATAAACAGGGGAAATTATTCACTCTTACTAAATTATTTTCATGTAAATGCATTCCATTTGCTCTTTGAGGTTCATACAACAGAATCTTGTCTTTTTATAGTTTTGCTACTGCTCTGTCTTCAGTCAAATTCAACTGACATACTCTGTTCAATTTTTGAAGGTAAGTGGATTACCTCCCAGATATTTGTCAACCTTACTCAATTTGAAAGATCTAAGGAATGCATTCAGTATCTGTGCATTTGTTAATTTGAGATTTTATTGAACTTTCAGATTGTTACCACAAAGGGGCGCCATGACAATTTCTTACACACTGAAAGTTGCAGATGCTCGATTTGCTGGATTCTCTAAACTTCTCTTTCGATGGAAAGGAAGTATTTACAAACTGTTGTACAAGGAATTCATTGTGTTCATCATTTTATATTCAGTATTCAGTGTTACGTACAGGTAAAAGTCATCTTTGCTTTGCTTTGTAATTTTATACTCCTCCCCACTGAAGTTTCCTCTTGGTCCGAAGTTTCCATTTTCAGTTTAGGATCCCATTTCCTTTAAAAAACATTGACATCACATCCCCTTCCAAGTACCCACAACTCCACTCCAAACATTGTTTCTTTTACTAATTACTTGACCTTGTTGTCACCTCCCAGACTCATATTCATCTTTCCTGCAACCGTTCATTTAAATCCCTCCAATTAAGTTGCCATATTTCAAGCCAATATTCTAAATGTTATTCTGTGCCCATCTATCATACCTGTCATTGCTTGGGCTCTTTGCACAGCAGTGTCCTGGTGATGAAAGGGAAGGTAATGCAGGGCAGATAGAGTTATGCTAAACTAATTTTTAGTCAATGTTGTTCCATGTATAAATTTTCATACCACAACCACCTTTATGACATCCACTGTGATGGTGAATACTATTGAACCTTGACTTTGCAACCACTTTTAACATAGTCACTTCCAACCCTTATCACCCTCCTCCAAATGATCTCCTTCTTGGTGGAACTGCCATTGACTCTGATATATAATAATGTTTATAATAGCTCATTTACTCCTGAAAGCCTGGTCCATGTCTTTGTCACCTCTAGACTCCCATTATCCTGGTGCTTTCTTGTTTGCCAACCATCAACTTCCATAAATTCCAGTTCATCCAAAACTCTGCCATGCATCCTGATGCACACCAAGTTCCACTCCAGATACACCGGTTTCCTCCCACAGTCCAAAAATGTGCAGGATAGGTGAATTGGCCATGCTAAATTGTCTGTAGTGTTAGGTGAAGGGGTAAGTGTAGGGGAATAGAGATGGGTGGGTCGCTCTTCGGAAGGTTGGTGTGGACTTGTTGGGCTGAAGGGCTTGTTTCCACACTGTAAGTAATCTAATCTAATCTAAACAAGTATGGTACTACAGTCACAGGCTTCATGAGGAAGTGTGTAAAAGATTGCATGCTGAAGAGGTTAATCCAAATGTTCCTCAACGGGAAACCATGGATGAACCAGGAGATCCACTCCTTACTGAAGTCCAAGACTGAGGCATTCAGGTCATCCCACCCTGACCAGTACAGGAAATCCAGATATGACTTTTGTAAGGCCATCAGAGACACCAAGAAGTAATGCCAAATTAAGCTTGAGACCCAGACTGACTACACTACAAAGCAAAGTCAAACAGATTCACAGGCAACAGTAAATCCCCACCTGACAAGCTCAATGCATTCTACGCTTACTTTGAGTGAAGTGAAATGATGTCACCTCCCCCAACAGCCTCAGATGCACCTGTACCCATGGTTACCGAAGAAGATGTCAGATCAGCCTTGTTGAGAGTGAACCCACTGAAAGCGACTGGCCTGGATGGAGTCCTGGTCATGCAGTCAGATCCTGTGCAGACTGGCTGGCAGGAGTATTTGCAAACATCTTTAACCTCTTTGAAATCCCCAGTTGGCTCAAGTAGACTACCATCACACTGTTACCAAAGCAAAGTCATGAGGCATGCCTCAATGACTACTGCCTGGTGGCTCTGACCTTCATCATTATGAAGTGCTTCAAGTGTCATGGCTAACATCAACTCCAGCCTACCAAATTGCCTTGATCCTTTGTAATTCACCCACAGGTACAACACACCATCTCCTGGCCCTATGCTCATCCCTGGAACATCTGGATACCAAGGATACCTACATCAGATTTCTACTTATTGACTACAGTTCCGAGTTCAACTCCATAATACCGAACAAACTCATCTCTAAACTCTGAGACCTAGGTCTCGGCTCCCCCTCTATAACTTGATCCTAAACCTCCTGACCTGTAGACCTCAATCAGTAAGAATAGGCGACAGTACCTCCTCCACCATAATCCTCAGCACTGGTGCCCCACAAGGCTCTGTATCCAGCCCCTTACTATACTCCTTATACATTCAGGACTGTGTGACCAAGTTCCACCCCAACTCCATTTGCAAGTTTGCTGATGACACCACCATTGTGAGTCAGATCTCAAACAACGAGACAGAGGACAGGAAAGAGATAGAGTGCTTAGCAGCATGGTATAAAGACAACAACCTCTCCATCAGCATCAGCAAAATGAACGAGCTATCATTGACTTCAGGAAGCACACTGAAGGGCACGCCCCTGTCTGCATTCGTGGTGCTGAGGTGGAGATGGTCAAGAGATCAAGTTCCTTTGAGTGATGTGTCCTGATCCACACACGTCAACTTGATGGTCAAGAAACATCTCTGCTTCTCCTGGAGGCTAATGAAATTTGACATGTCCTCAAAGACCCTTACCTATTTTTATAGCTGCAGTGGATGCACTGGTAGCAAACTTCCAAGAATATTTAGATTCTAGAAATGTCTCAGAGGGTTGGCAAACTGCCAATGTAACACCATGTAACAGGGGTGGCACCGTGGCTCAGTGGTTAACACTGCTGCCTTGCAGCGCAAGGGCCCCGGGTTTGATTCCAGCCTCAGGAGACTCTCTGTGTGCGGTTTGCACATTTTCCCTGTCTCTGCATGAGTTTCCTCCGGGTGCTCCGGTTTCCTTCCACAATCCAAAGATGTGCAGGTCAGGTGACTTGGTCATGATAAATTGCCCGTAGTGTTAGGTGCATTAGTTAGGAGTAAATATAGGGTAGGTGAATGGGTCTGGGTGGGCTACTCTTCGGAAGGTTGGTGTGGACTTGTTGGGCCGAAGGGCCTGTTCCATACTGTAGCGAATCTAATCTAATTATTTAAATTTGGGAACAAAAAAAAGGTAACTATAGGCCACTTAGGTTAGCATCTATTATTGAGAAATGTTAGAGGCCAGTATAAAGGATGTAAAAGCAGAACATTCAACAATACTGTACATAATTTGATCAAGCAGTCGTCATGGCTTCATGAAGGGGAAATCATACCTGACAAATTCATTAGAATTCTTTGAGGAGATAACAAGTAGGAAGAATAAAGGAAAAAGCAGCAAGTGCAATATATTTGGAGTTCAAGAAGTGTTTGATAAGATACCACATATTAGGCTATTTAATAAGAGCTCATGGGGTTGGAGGCACTGTAATACACTAGAGTGGATAGAGGATTAGCTAATACAAGACAGCGGATTGGATAAGAGGGGTATTCTCAGGATGACAACTTGTAACTAGAGGTATGCCACAGGGATCAGTGCTGGGGTCAACACTGATGGGAAGTGGTGAGGATGACACAACTACAAAGGGAAATAGACAGGTTAAGCGAGTGGACAAACACTTGGCAGATGGAATATAATGTGAGGTTATGCATTTTGGTAGAATGAATACAGGAGCTAAATATTTTTTAAATTATGAAAGACTATAGAAAGCTACATCATAGCGTAATTTGGGAGTCATCTTGCAAGAATCAGAAAAAACTAGCATATAGGTTCAGCAAGTGATAGGGAAGGCAAATGGAATGTTGGCCTTTATTTTAGAGGAAATGGAGTAGAGAAATACGGAGGTCTTGTTAAAATAATATCTGGCACCAATTAAGCCATACTTGGATTACTGTGAACAGTTTGGTTTCCTGTCTGAGGGAAGATGTAGATGGAAACAGTGCGGCAAACATTTACCCGGCTGGTCCAGGGTATGGAGGAGAGGTTGAGAACGCTGGGCTGAGACTCAGTGGAATTTAGAAGAATGAGACGTGACCTTATTGAAACATAAAAGATTCACAGGGAACTTGACCAGGTGGATATGGAGAGGTGGTTTCCCTTTATGGGAAAGGCTAGGACTACAGGGCAGAATCTCAGAGTAAAGGGTTGCCCATTATAGACAGAGATGAGGAGGAATGTCTTCTCTCAGAGTACAGTGAAACTGTTGAATTCTTTATCACTGAGGACTGTACAGACCGGGTTATTACGTACTTTCAAGCTTGGGTTAAACAGAAAGTTAATCCATAAGGGATTCATAGTTATGAGAAAATGACAGGAAAGTGGAGTTGAGGATTGAATGGTGGAACAGATTGAATGGCCTACTTCTGCTGCTACATTTTATGGCCTTACTGCATTAGCAAACATCTGCTGACTTTCCAAAAATCCAGAATTCAATTTAAAGCAACCGTGGTGTTATTGACTTGGATATTTTACAGATCACAATATCGTGGACTTATATGTGTGGGAAGATTTTTGCCTCCGAGTCAGAAGATTGTGATGTAGAGCCCCATTGTAGAAACTCAAATACATATAAGGTATATCGACATTTCAGTACTGCACTGACTGAGGGCTACACCATAGAAGGTTCCTCTTTGAGATCATGGTCCTGCCTTCTCTCTTCAATGGTTGTAAAATATCCCAATACACTATTTGACAAAAAGTATAGAATTCTTCCCTGTGCACTGGTAAGTATTTATTATGAAACCAATCTCACTAAAACATATTATCAGATCATTATCACATTACTGCTTGTGGAACTTTGTGACTGCGTTTCTCTACAATAACTGTAGTGCATTGTTTATAAAGTGTTTTCTGTTGTCCTGAGATCTACAGATGATGATAAAATTCTCCAAAATATTCCCTGCAAGGTATGTAAGCAGTTTATTTCCTGTAACTTGGAGATTGGCTGATTTTAATGAACTTATAATCAAAAGTGACAGTTTGAAACTTCAGTAAATGAAATAAGTAATTCAAACTGATATATAATTAGCATTGTATTTACTACATCCAACTGTATATTGATACGTGGATAATTCTCCTGTGTCTGAGCATGTTTTTATTGCTATTTATTGTAGGTATTTCCTATCACATGAACAGAAGATTCTCTTTGAGAACGTGGCTACATATTGTGACAAACAGACCAGTCTTATTCCAATGTCATTTGTTTTAGGTCTGTAAGTAAAGCTTCAGACTACTATAAAATGATTAATGAATTCTAAAATGTCACTAACAAGTTCCATTTATATAGAGCCAATAGCATAGCACTGTGTCTCCTGAAACTATATGATACCCACCAAGCTGCTCCATTTATCATCTATATCCTACCTCCCCAGCATCAACATCTGCAAGATTCTCATCTTCAAATTTCATCACATTTGTACTCCATATTACAAGCAAATTCTTGCCATTCTTACAATCCTTCCATTCTCTGACACTGAAATACGACTTATTTCCTATTTCTTCTGTTCAAGCACTAGATTTGGCTGTTAAATAATTTCCTTCTGAAATTCTTATTTCAAAACTAATTTGGCATGTCTTTCCACTTCCCTAAAGACCTTTAACTCATACCCCTGGTCTCCTCAACGAAATTCTTTACTTCCTATCCACATTTTCCACTTCCAGAGAGAACCGAAATGATCATGTAGGTGAAGAGCAAAATATAAATGTATGTTGTTGGTGTTTATATTTTGAACATAAAAGTACTGACAGTAATTTCCATGTCTGAGATGTTCGCGGGTTGATGTGAGTCTGTGTGGTGTACAGACACCCACAGTGCAGTTAAGTAGGGAGTTCCAGGATTTTGACACAGTGAAAGAATAATGATATAATTCCAAGTCAGGATGGAGTGAAGCCTGCAGGGGGAGCTTGCGAGAGATTGTGTTTTCATGTATCTGTCACCCTTGTCCTTCAACTGGTGGAGGGTATGGTTTTGACAGGTGTTACCTACACTCCCTCAGTAAGTTAAGGAACATCTTGTAGATAGCACACAATACTGTCACTGTGTCAGACTATAGGAACAGGAAGAGGCCATTCAGCCCCTTAAGCCTGCCCCACCATTCAGTATGATCATGCCTGATTCGACATTCCTCACATCCTCTTTCCTGCCCTGACCCCATAACCCTTGATTCTCCTACTGATTAAAAATCTATCTATCTCATCCTCAAATATAAGCAAGGACTCTGCCCCAACAGCTCTCTGTGGCGAGGAGTTCCAAAGACTCACAAGCCTCTGAGAGAAGAAATTCATCCTCACCTTAGTCTTAAATTGGTGCACCTTTATTCTGAGATTAGGTGCACTGGTCATAGACTCTTCCATAACGGGAAACATCCTCTCTGCATTTACTTTGTTAAGCCCTTTAAGAATCCTATATGTTTCAATGAGACTACCTCTCATTCTTCTAAACTCCAGTGAGTAGAGTCCCAATCATAAAGCAATCCCTCCATTCTGAATTTGTGGTGTTGGAGACAGAGAATGGTGTTAGTATTACATGAGATGCCAATCAAGCAGAATCGATGATGTCAAGTTTCTTGAGGATTTTTAGACCTGTATTCATTTAGGCAAGTGGAGACTATTCCATTATACTCCTGACTTATGCCTTATAGAGAGTGGACAGGCTTTCGTGAGTCAGCGTGGAAGTTACTTACTACAGAGTTCAGAACCTCTGACGTGTGGTTGAAGCCACAGTATTTATCAATGGATGTTAATTCTATGTGGAAATTATCCCCCTGGAGAGCTAATGAGAAGGAGGAGATCAATGGGTGACATCCTTTGCTCTCCAGGATTAAAGCTGTTGAGATGTTCTTTAATGGCCACTAAAAGGCTTGAACTCATAGAATCCTGGAAGATAGGAACAGGATAGATCATTCATCCCGTCATGCCTGCCCCGCCATTCAATATGCTTAAGGCTGATCATCCAACTCAATACCCTAATATCCAACTCTGTACCTTAATCATCCAACTCAATACTCTATTCCTGCCCTCCCTCCATATCCCTTGATCCATTTAGCTACAAAAGTTATCATTATCTTTTTCTTGAAAACACATGTTTTGGCCTCAATCACCTCACTCTGTGGTAGTGAATTACATAGACTCGCTGGGTGAAGACATTTCTCTTCACCTCAGCCTTAAACTGGTGGCCCTTTATCCTTAAACTCTCCCAACATCAGAAATATTGTTTCTGCATCTACACTGTCTAGTGCAGTAAGGATTCTCTAGGACAGCCCCCTCATTCTTCTGAATTCCAGTTAATATAATCCTAACCGACTCAGCCTCTCCTCATACATCCACCCTATGAAGCAATTTGGTAAACTTTAACTCCACTCCCTCTATAGCAAGAACATCCTTTCTTAGTGAAGGAGACCAAAACTGTGCACAACATTCCCGGTGTGGCCTCACCAATGCCCTGGACAATTAGAACAATGCATCCTTGTTTCAGTACATAAACCCTCTCGCTATGAAGGCCAATATACAGATTGCCTTCCTCAGTGCCTACTTCACCTGCACATTTACTTTCAGCGACTGGTGCACAAGGACACCCAGGATTCATTGAACATTCCCCTCTCTCAATTTACACCCATGCAAATAATAATCGGTGTTCCTATTTTTACTACCAAAGTGGAATACCTCACATTTATTTACATTTCACACATTATAGATGCCATGCATTTGCCCACTCATTTAGCCTGTCCAAATCTCTGCATCCTCCTCACAGTACACCCTTACACTAAGCTTTGTGTCACCTGTAAATATTGAGATATTACATTGAGTTCCCTCATCTAAATCATTAACACATATGGTGAATTGCTGGGGTCTTAGTACCATTCCCTCCTCCCATTTGTGGATCCTTTCAGAACGTGCCATCTCTTCAATCACCTGCATCCCCAGTAGGTGAGAAAATTGTGTAGTTTTTGCAATAGGAGGTCATGGCAATCTGCCTGCTGAGCTAGGGACACTCTATTATAATTGCCAAATCTGAGCCAATCAGGAGCACGGATAACAGCGAAGTAGGCACCTCTGAAAGCTAACCATTATAAACGTCCTGCCTGATCTCTCTTCCAGCAAGTCCCCCACCTGCCTCTTGCAGATAAAGGACTCACCACTGGATTTCCCAAAGAACTGTCTTTGATTAACTGGCAGTTTCTTGTGATCCAGGTCACCAATGTCAAGGCCTGTGATAAAGTGAGATGCTCATCTCACTTACCTGCCAGCTGATAATGAGCTGACCGGTGAGAAACCCAGTGAGTTATCTTGCTGGTTTAGGTAGCACATAATTGCCATCTAACATCCTTGCCCCACGTGTAAAAGATTTGGCTTAAATCATGCCCCATTTGTCAGAATAAAGCACTAAGGAGGCACTGGAAAATGCTGAAAATAAGCATCAGACTAGTTAGCCTATTGCTTCACCTACAGAACTTTTCTGATTTGACAAGGAGAAAACAACTACAGTTACACAATACTTTAACCAAAATCCTTGGGACCAGTTGTTTTTCAGATTTTGAAATCAAAAAAATTATTCCAGACCCACGTGTGACTAGTACAAGCGCTGTGACACAATTGATGCCTCCCAGTGCTGTGCCGTGGGTCAAGTGGGTGTGGAATTAGGTCACATGTTTGCACGCCAAACAACCTTGTTATACAGAAAAATACTTTACAAAAAAAGCCTCGGATTTTGGAGCTTTTCGGAAAAAGTATTGTGTACCTTTACTTAATCCCTATGATGGAAGGCACTTTCCGTGATCTGCATTGTTACTTGGGAAAAAAAAAATCCATGAAATCTGAAGAATCCTTCCTGCCAAAAATGGACATGTCTAAACATGGAATATGCCCAGGTGACATGGGCAATCAAACATCAGGCATAGCCAACGATGCCCACATCCCATTGAATTAATAAAAACAGAGATAACTTGTGAAGACTGGACATTATTTGCCAATTAATTGATTGGTGTTCAGTAAGTCCAGCCACTAATCAATTCAGTTGTTTCTCAGAATGCATGATTGAGGAAGAATATCTTCAGCCAGAGGAAGTGAACCTGTGGAACTCATTGCTGCAGAAGGCTGTGTAGGGAGGCCAAGTCATTGTATGTATAGATAGATAGGTTCTTGGTTAGCAAGGGGATCAAAGATCTGGGGAGAAGGCAGGACAATGGGGTTGAGAATCATACCAGCTATGATTGAATGGCGAAACAGACTCGATGGGCCAAATGGCCTAATTCTGCTCCTTTATCTTATCATTTTATTATCTATCCATTGGAAGAACAATTCAATTGCAGCTCATTTGAGATTTTTCTAGCTAATCTTTTGGTTAAAAAATAGCATAGAAGGGAGGAAAAATGCAAAAGTACATTAAAGGTCCAAACTCCTGACAGGAGCCATGTGCCATGTGGAAATCAGCAGCTTCAGGGAAAATGGAAGGGAGAGGGAGAGCGAGAGCGAGATGGAGATTCCCACCTACAGGGATCACCTTTTAATATATGGCTGCTCTTAGGGTTACAGGCATAGAACAATTTGAACATACCCCTATCTGAACTGTAAAAACTTGAATACTATGCAAGAAAATGAAGAGGGAAAAACAAGAGTAAAATAACAAATTCATGGCAATTTGCACCATATCCGTGTAGTTTATTGGAATACTAATTGACGAATAGTGTGATGTCAGTCAGACAAATAATTGCATCCACTGTAAACAACTGAAGCGTAATAGTGCCTGACCAATGTGTCATTGCATCACCCTCACAGTTTGATTCTGCATGTGCACTAATGATACCCTGTGACTCTTAACCTTCCCCGGTAGGTTTTTATGTAACGCTGATTGTTAACCGCTGGTGGAACCAATATACTAATATCCCATTACCGGATCAGCTGATGTGTGTGGTGTCCAGTAATGTTCATGGTGTCGATGAAAGGGGCCGGATGCTGAGGAGAACGCTGATTCGATACGCCAATCTCTCTGCAGTGCTCATTCTCCGCTCCATCAGCACAAGGGTCCGAAAGAGATTCCCTTCGTTAGAACATGTGGTTGAAGCAGGTAATGTGACCCATGTTATCGATCGACACACATGCAAATATTTTATCAGAGGATACACCAGGACAGAATGTCAGGACAAAGCATACTTCCTTGACTGCATTAGTGACATTGGTACAACTGTATGGCTCGACAGCTGAGGGTTCAAAGTTCCATCTGGTTAATAGACTTGTGCAACCATCAGCATCACAGTCAGCAAGACATTCATGCACAGGGGGCATCACAGCTGAAGCATCTGTGTCCACCTTCAAGATGCTGATGTGCAGACAGCTGGATAACTTTCAGGAGCATTCACTTGGCTGAATCCCTCTCCCATGCTAACTGTTGTGTCCCTAAGTCTGCACTGAGGAACTAGTTTAGCATTGACCAGATATCAACCATCACTGAGCCACTGAGATAACCTCTCTCACACAGAAATAATCATAGTTCAGTAAATGAGAAACCAAATATGAGCTGCAGCCATAATATTGTAGAGTATCCCCTCCACCTATTCTCAAACATTTTGTTGGTCTTTTCAAGCTCCACAAGAATGTAATAAAAATATTTTACTGTAAAGTATTGGAGAGCAATAGTACAAAGGTATTAGTTTATCTGAAGAGGTACTTTCACTGAAAATATGAACAAGGATGCAGGAAAGCTTAAACATGCCCAAAAACAGAAGTCATGTAATAGATGGTCATATTACATTGTTTTGTTATTTGGACAAAAAGGATATTAGAAAGCAGTTGTGCCAGAGACAGGATGCAAATATATCTCAGTTGCTGTAGCATCTGAGGGACACTGAGTACTGCAAGACAACTGTGAGGTGTTCGTTCAATATCGACTAATTGGAAATGGGTGGAAAATTCTGCAGATTCTTTTATGGGTTTGAGCTCCCTCCTGTTGATCTTCCTGCATTTATTGTACAAGATGATCCAACGCTCCCAAACGCAGGAAATAGCAAATCGACTCTATGACTTCAACTAATCAATCATTATGTCTGTTTGCGGGTTCTGTCTGCAGGTTTTATGACCAATGAAGAACTGAAGAAATTTGAAAGCCTCTATTCTGATTTTAACAAGTACTGGATTCCATGTGTGTGGTTTACAAACCTGGCAGCCCAGGCAAGGAGAGAGGGCAGAATCCGAGATGATGTCGCTTTAAGACTGTTGATGGATGTAAGCCTGATCCCTTAGTCCCTCAGTGAGAAACTATAAAAGAGTGGGCAGATCAGTAGTAAAGTGCAAATGGTTCTAATGCAGTAGCATATATAATACAGAATTCTTCTTTGGAACTCTTACTGCAATGGGACATGAAGGGTTTTAGGTAACCAATACTTTAATTAACCAGGTATGAAAGCCTTTTGCCTGCTTAACAGGCTCAATAGACTTCAACTAACCAGTGCAGTGTATTGCAAGAGAAGATCAGCTATGATCTTATTGAATACTGGAGCAGGTTCAGGGGGCTAGATGGCCTACTCTTGCTCACATTTTTAATGCTTTTATACTGACAAATTACAAGCAATACTGAAAGCATCCACAAAAATATTCTTTAAAATCTTCCCTATAATCCTTTTGTGATGTAATATGTTATTCTTTAATGTGGCAGTAGAATTTTAAAGCAGCAATCTAGTCATGCATTTCTGTACCGATTTGCCTTGTGCTGCTGTTCCTCTTTCTTCCTTAAGGAAACCACTGGCGCTCAATGGGACTTGCAATTAATGCTGAAATGCTGGCTTGTGTCTCCCAACCCCCATCCCGCAACTCATGAGCATTGTGCCAGGAAACTAAAGCTATCTGAATGAGCTGAGCCCACATGGGTAGGTAAGGTCAGCTGTTCTCTGCACAGCCACGGAGTGGCAGGACTGCATTACTGGCAAGGATGTGTTAAAGCGCTAGTCATGATTGGAGCTGCTAGTGTTGGACTGGAGTGTACAATGTTAAAATAAAATCACACAACACCAGGTTATAGTCCAACAGGTTTAATTGGAAGTACTAGCTTTTGGAATGCTGCACAACCATCTGAAGGAGCAGCGGTCCAAAAGTTAATGCTTCCAATTAAACCTGTTGGACTATAACCTGGTGTTGCGTGATTTTTAACTTAAAGTGCTAGATCATAAATGTCACTGCACAGATATTGTAGCACGAAACAAATGAATTTCAAGCTGCCTCACAAACTCTAATGGCCCACATTATTATTTATATTGTATATATCAGTTAACAAAAATATTTCCCTTTCTCATTTGCAGGAATTGAACCGACACCGGGCAAAATGCAGCCTGTTATTTCACTATGACTGGATCAGTATCCCCTTAGTGTACACTCAGGTCAGAATTTCATTGAACTCCAATTCCTGATCCATTAACTCTCGAAAAGATTACCTTTATCTATCCACATAATGAAGATGCCCCCTTCAGTCTTTGATCTCAGCTGGACCAGCAGTCTCAATACTAGGATTAGCCCGAGAATTCAAGGTTAAGCAGAAAAACTGAGACTGTGCTGGTCCAATTTGCTGGATTTCCAGAGCAACACACTCTTGTTGGGTGGGTCTGTGTGTCAGAACATTCTGAATTTGATGAAGCAGATTGGAGCTTTCAGTCTATTTTCATTCCATGCTGTACCATTTGACTTGCACCAGATTAAACATTCACCTCCAAATATTCCCTGAATGTAGGCATTTGACACGGAAATGGAACAGGAAATATCCTTTCAGAAGTATTTACACAGTCTACATTCCATGATTGATAACTGCTGCTTCTGTCTTACCTCTCCACAGGTGGTTACTATTGCAGTCTACTCCTTCTTTGCCTTCTGTCTGATTGGACGCCAGTTTCTTGAACCAAGGCCAGGTTATGAAGAAGATAACATAGACTTTTATATTCCTATCTTCACTCTACTGCAATTCTTCTTCTATGCGGGTTGGCTTAAGGTCAGGACTTTCTCTCAATTGAATACATTGTGTTTAATGGGCCAAATCATACAGAATCTGGATGGTATTTTTACATGCACAAATATGGTGCAGAGTTGCATTCTTGGACCCTCCTACTGTTATTCATATGTTGCTCCATTAGAAATATTAGTTACACGACTGGGACAAGTGTGTTTATAAATGTCAACAATCCCTTCCGATTGCCTTTAACTATCTTTCCCAAAGTCTGACTGACTATGCAGAAAGATAGTCTATCCAGCATAAAGTTGAATCTAGCAGTTCACCACTGGGTGAGGCTGAAGCCACCAGCTTTGCTCCCACCGGAGACTCTGGTTGAGATTGAATTTGTATGCAAAGCTCTGTGTCCCTACATCCAAGCCATCAGCACAACTTTCAAATTTCACCTCAAAGTCCTCAATTTTATTACATTTCCAGCTTGCTAACCTAATTCATGCATTTGTTAATTTCCATCATGAATGTAATTTCCTGACTTCCTCTTAGGTCCAAAATTTCTCTCCTACATTTAACCTGCAGGTCTTGCAAGACCTTCTGAATTCCACTTTAAATAATTCCAACTCATCTACCTGGACTCAATGCTGTTAAATATTCAACTGATTCTGAAATGAATCCTTGACAGTATCTATTTGTTAGTCTTGTCTTGGTGCATCAATTTTAAAATCCTCAAAACTTCAAATCTCTCCACAGGCTTGGCTTTTGTCTGCCTCTGCAATTTCTTCCACCTTTCCTCATTGAACAACCATGCATATCCCCTCTCTTTGCTTCACATTATACAGTGACTACATTTCAGAAATACTTCATTAGCTATGATATACTTTTCAGGCATCTGAGATTATGCAATGCACTGTGTAAATGCATGTCTTTCTCAACAGTAGGGGAAAGACATCAGCCATTTTGTCACACATTCTGGAACTCCCTCTAAGTCACTTGGTCCTTCAATATTTCTTGTCACCTTTAAGTGCTTTCTTAAAGCCATTCTCTGTTTGCAGTCACCTTCCCTAACCTCACTCTTAATTTTGCTCAGATTTAAGCCCAACTACAAAGCAATTTAACATACAGGTAGTTCTTCTCTAGCACAAGTGTGTTCTTGTGCAACCCCACACTATATAAAAATTGCACAGGAAAAATAGCACAAGTATTAGCAATGCAATCGCATTATGGCTGACACATTTGAAAAGTTTGCTCTTTAGAAACAGCATCCCCTATTTGTCAATTGCGTTACATTTAGCAGAATGACCTGCACTTTGCTGCAACAGCATGTAACTATTAGTTTTGTACTACAGTACGTCAGCACTCACAGGGAGATAGGCAATTGGTAAAAACAGAACAAAGGTTAAATTAGCAAAGCAATGAAGATGATTTCATATCCCTTTTCTCTCAGCCAGGTAGCTGAACAGATCATTAATCCATTTGGAGAGGATGATGATGATTTTGAAACAAACAAGCTGATTGACCGCAATCTTCAGGTACATTAACATAATGATGTTGAACCATTAACTACTGTATTGCAAATAAGGCAAGTGATTTCTTTGTAACTTACTTGGACTTAGCTCCTCTAGTCCCACGTGGGACAATGGTCAACAAGATTTTGTCACCAGCCCTGATCCATTGCAATCCCTTTCACTCCCGGCCATGTAGTGACCTGCATTTTGGAGGTCTCCCTCAATTTACTGTAGTCTTTGGCTGGGTCCACCTTTTCCCACCTGGTGGTGTCCATTCAACTATCATTAAGGCAGGACATGTATTCTGACTCCCGGACGTACACATACTCAATCAAATCTGTCAATGTTCTGAAGGTGCCTCTGCCCATTCCTGTTGACCACTTCTTCATTTGCCTCTCAAGTGCTGCCCAGGATCTTATTAGGCAACAGTGTGTGGAAGACCCAACTTGCACGACACCTTTGCTGTTCTCTTCCACATCTCACTGGTATAGATTGCAGTTGGTACTGGGATGGATGTGGAGAGATACAGTTTCATGGCCATGTTGATGGTTTTGGATTACGTCACTATGTGGAGTTCCTGGAAGACATGCTGCTTTACCAATTCTTGTTTGGATGTCAACCTCTACATCACTTTGTGTAAAAAATGAGGTCTGCAGATGCTGGAGATCACAGTTGAAAATGTGTTGCTGGTTAAAGCACAGCAGGGCAGGCAGCATCCAAGGAATAGGAAATTCGACATTTCGGGCATAAGCCCTTCATCAGGAATGAGGAGAGGGTGCCAGGCAGGCTAAGATAAAAGGTAGGGAGGAGGGACTTGGGGGAGGGGCGATGGAGATGTGATAGGTGGAAGGAGGTCAAGGTGAGGGTGGGGGCGGAGAGGTTAGGAAGAAGATTGCAGTTAGGAGGGCGGTGCTGAGTTGAGGGAACCAACTGAGACAAGGTGGGGGATGGGGAAATGAGGAAACTGGAGAAATCTGAGTTCATCCCTTGTGGTTGGAGGGTTCCCAGGCGGAAGATGAGGCGCTCTTCCTCCAACCGTCGTGTTGTTATGTTTTGCCGGTGGAGGAATCCAAGGACCTGCATGTCCTCGGTGGAGTGGGAGGGAGAGTTAAAGTGTTGAGCCACGGGGTGGTTGGGTTGGTTGGTCCAGGCGTCCCTGAGGTGTTCTCTGAAGCGTTCCGCAAGTAGGCGGCCCGTCTCCCCAATGTAGAGGAGGCCACATCAGGTGCAACGGATGCAATAGATGATGTGTGTGGAGGTACAGGTGAACTTGTGGCGGATATGGAAGGATCCCTTGGGGCCTTGGAGGGAAGTGAGGGAGGAGGTGTGGGCGCAAGTTTTACATTTCCTGCGGTTGCAGGGGAAGGTGCCGGGAGTGGAGGTTGGGTTGGTGGGGGGTGTGGACCTGACGAGGGAGTCACGAAGGGAGTGGTCTTTGCGGAACGCTGATAGGGGAGGGGAGGGAAATATATCCCTGGTGGTGGGGTCCGTTTGGAGGTGGCGGAAATGACGGCGGATGATACGTTGTATACGGAGGTTGGTGGGGTGGTAGGTGAGAACCAGTGGGGTTCTGTCTTGGTAGTGGTTGGAGGAGCGGGAAGTGGAGGAGATGCGGTGGAGGGCATCATCGATCACATTTGGGGGGAATCTGCGGTCCTTGAAGAAGGAGGCCATCTGGGCTGTGCGGTGTTGGAACTGGTCCTCCTCGGAGCAGATGCGGCGGAGACGAAGGAATTGGGAATATGGGATGGAGTTTTTACAGGGGGCAGGGCGGGAGGAGGTGTAGTCCAGATAGCTGTGGGAGTCAGTCGGTTTATAGTAGATATCTGTGTTGAGTCGGTCGCCTGAGATAGAAATGGAAAGGTCTAGGAAGGGGAGGGAGGAGTCTGAGACAGTCCAGGTGAATTTGAGGTCGGGATGGAAGGTGTTAGTAAAGTTGATGAACTGTTCAACCTCCTCGTGGGAGCACGAGGCAGCGCCGATACAGTCATCGATGTAGCGGAGGAAAAGGTGGGGGGTGGTGCCAGTGTAGTTGCGGAAGATGGACTGTTCCACATATCCTACTAAGAGACAGGCATAGCTGGGGCCCATGCGGGTGCCCATGGCAACTCCTTTAGTTTGGAGGAAGTGGGAGGATTGAAAAGAGAAGTTATTCAGGGTGAGGACCAGTTCAGTCAGTCGAAGGAGGGTGTCAGTGGAAGGGTACTGGTTGGTGCGGCGAGAAAGGAAGAAGCGGAGGGCTTTGAGTCCTTCGTGATGGGGGATGGAGGTGTACAGGGACTGGATGTCCATCGTGAAAATAAGGCGTTGGGGACCGGGGAAGCGAAAATCCTGGAGGAGGTGGAGGGCGTGGGTGGTGTCCCGAACCCAGGAGACACTGCTTCCTAGGTACACGAAGCAATCAACATCCTCCATGTTCTTTGCTTAGGCTACTGAATATTAGGCAAAAATGAGAAAATGATGAGAAGCACTGGAGAATTGATGAAGCCACAAAGATGAGCTACATGAGAGAGAGATATATAAACATGAATGGATAGAATGAAAAGGGTGGGGTGTGGAGGGATGGTCACAAAAAGCAACAAATTATAATGGCTCCAAGATGGTATACCAGATCATATGGGAATTGGCTGGGGCATAAAGCAACATATTTATTGTAATCAAAGCCAAAGACAATAGGAAGCTATTAAAGGGCGAGAAGTAGGAGGTGACTAGTTGGAACTCTTTCAGCGGCGGCGTAGCCAACTTAACCACAGCTCTAGTTAGGTTCGATGACACCAATCACACGTCAGCAGCTGAACATTAACCTGGGAGCAATTACCAGGCAGGGCCTGATTCGATTCAGACACACCTTCATATGTTATTTCTGTAACCACGCATTTGCAAAGGCTAATCCACTTAGTGTCCAGGGGAGTACAGGCTATGGGGCAATTTAATATAGCAATCCACCTAACCTGCACATCTTTGCTCTGTGGGACGAAACCAGAGCACCCAGAGGAAACCCATGCAGACATGGGGAGAACAAACAAATTCTGCACAGATAGCTACCCGAAGGTGGAATCAAACCTGGGTCCCTGGTACTGTGACAGCATGCTAACCACTGAGCCATCGTGCCACCCAATGATACCAGAGATATCAACATACCAACATGGAGATCCAACAGAGCAATTGAGACATGCCAAGAAGAATGTCTTAACTAAGGTCACAGATCCATTCAATAAAATCAGTCAAAAATGCTTAAAATTACAGAGGATACTTTCCTTAGTTTAATTTTATTTTATTGTTTTAATTTAATCAGCAGTTTAATTTAGAGTG